>NW_026136717.1:7461481-7828981 GCF_905237075.1 Dicentrarchus labrax
ATATTAGGTAAAACAGAACAGTCATGGGTATTAAATAACAATTTTTATTCAGCAGGGATGCACCCATACCAATACCAGCATTCTGTCTGATAGTGCTACCTGTAACCATACCCCACCCAATACCATAGTACGGCAGTGTGATGTTACATAACCTCGCGTTTGTGGAGGAGAAGCAATGTTAGTTAGAGATATTTTACAACATCAGCAACATTTAATTTTTATTAGCTTAGGCTAGATTATGACAGAAAAGTGGAAAGATAAAAGGATCAAAGGCACAACCGTGGCACAGAAATGGAAAGATAAAACAGAAACTAAACTGGGGCCAAGCACAGACCCTTGAGGTACTCCATAGTTCAGATTAGTTGATTAACTGACATATGATCAACAAAAGTTTGGATTAATTGAGTCATAACATTTGCTCATTCTAGGTTCTCAAATCTGGATTTGAAATTTGCTTCCTCTGTTTTATGTCATAGTACATTGAAAAGTTTTAGTTTTTACTATTTTCTGACATTTTTTTTGGTTAAAATTATAAATTGATTGAACAGTGGAAAGCTCGCATTACAACTAGAGATGCACAGATTGAATTCAGCCCAGTGCTGACCTTCAGATGACCCTGAGATCGGGTATTGTCCATGTGACTACCCACATTAGATACAGTATAAATGTAGTCAATATCATTATAACATTTACTGTTGCTGCTATCTTATAGTTCAAACTCAGTTTTTGGCACCACAGTTATCCTCATTAACTGATTTATCCCTTCGAGTTTCTGGCAGTGAGGTAGCAGCTGAACACACTTCAGGTTTTGGTAAAAGGGTGCAATAATGTGGGATTGTGGGTCGGTATCATTTGTCATTTAATGTCACTGCAGCATTTGCAAACTTGAAAAATGTTTTTAAATCTTCATATCTGGATTCAGTTATACTTCATCCAACTATAACACTGTTCAGGTCATGGTAATCAATTCTTATTCAGACAATTGTCTTAATGGGGTTTTTTATTAGAGAATATTGCAGTCATTATGTGCTCGTTCTCATTTTTCATTCTGCGCTCGTTTCTCCACTCTTGTCTCGTTCTTCTTGTCTCACACTCAGTTTTTCAACCCTTCCTTTTCTGCTTTCTTTCCCCCCCTCTATCTTTGTTCTCCTCACTTTATTTTCTGTCCTTTTTCCTGTCCTTTGTCCTGTTCTCTGATAATTCTTGGCCCCTCGCGTCTGTTTGCTTTCCTTCTTTTATCTCCTGTTATTTGTCATGCAACCATCTCTTATCACTTCTGTCCGTTATCCCATCTTTCACCTTCTCACCACCATTTTTTTCCCTCCCTCCTCAGGTGGCACCGGCACCCCTCCAGCCATCGCCAGCCAAAAGGACTCGGCCAAGCCACGCTCACTTCGCTTCACATGGTCCATGAAGACCACGTCGTCCATGGAGCCCATGGAGATGATGCGCGAGATTCGCAAGGTGCTCGATTCCAACAGCTGCGAGTACGAGCTGCGCGAGCGCTACATGCTGCTTTGCATGTCGGGCAACCCAGCCCGTGACGACTTCGTCCAGTGGGAGATGGAGGTGTGCAAGCTGCCGCGGCTCTCCCTTAACGGCGTGCGCTTCAAACGGATCTCGGGCACGTCCATCGCCTTCAAGAACATTGCCTCAAAGATTGCCAACGAGCTCAAACTGTGAGTGCGTGGAGGAGCAGCGAGGGGAGATGAGATTAAAGGGTGGAGGTGGGAGGGTGAAGGGGGTGATAGCGAGGATAAAGATGTAAGCCGGGTGGGGGCGCTGTGGAGGTCAGGAGGTAAGCTAAAGGGTGGGATCACTTTAAAAATAACACGATTGTTATCTGGACAAAGGTCTGAAGTAGGGCTATCGGTTCTCTGAGACTAGAAAATGTTTCTTTTCTAGAAGTTTTGTTCCTTAAGTTCCCGAGGCCCTGCGATTAGAAACTCTGAGTTGTGAAGTACTTATAGACCGAGGTCTTCTCTCTTCCCTGCTGGGTATTTTTTTTTTTTTTTTTTTTTCTTTTTTTTTTTGTCACGTTCTACTTAGACGTTCCACTCTTCTGCATGTCCGATCTGCTCTCTCTGGTTTATAGAAGTCACACTTTGATCACTTTGACCACTCCTGTCACTTCTTCCTGCTATTTATTCAGTTTTTCTGCACGATTCTGCTGCCAGGTCTTTTTTGGGTAGGGGGGGAAACTGGGTAGACGTGGGGGGCTGGATGGAGGAAGGAGAGCAGAGGAATTGCTGAAAAAAGAAAAAAAAAAAACGTTCTTCTTTCTCTCTCAATCTGTAACAAGTGGTGGTGATTGACAGAAAGCTCGGAGCCTTATTTTGCTGGAAAGGAGTTTTGATTGAATGTGTTCTGATTCTCCTCCAAAACTGAACGGACTCTAACTGAGCCAGGACTCTGGTCGCTGAAGCCCACTCTCACGCACACACACACACACACACACACACACACCACACACACACACACACACACACGCACACGCGACACACAAACACACACACACACACACACACACACACACACACTCACAGATGGACTTTGGATGGACGAACTCTGCTGTTATTGGTTTAAGGACCCTCTCCACCCTCCACCTGCCTGCACAAACGTCCCCTCCTTCCCCAAAATGAACATTTAAAAACTCCACCTGATCCATCCTTCCACCACCTCCCTCCTCCCCTCACATACACACACACACACACAAACTCAAACACCACCCTCTCCCTGTAATTTCAAACTGAACTCAGCACAAACACATCCATCTTTTTCACCTCTTCCACTCCCTTTTTCTTCCTCATTTTTTAATTTCTCTCGCGCCATCAAGTCCGAGGAGGCCAGTTAAACTTGATGCCGTCATCGATTGTTCGGGCTTCAACCCTTCAAGTCCGTACTTTTGTTTTTTTCTTTAATGGCTTTTGAAAATAAAAAAGAGTTGTGCACTGGAAAAGAGGGGCATATGGGAAACTGGGGAGGGATGGATGGGGTTGTTGATGGATTTTATGTTGCCTTTCTTTATAGAATTAAATTTGGGGTTTGTTTTTGTTGCATACGTCAGCACATAAATGCTCAAATGATTTATTTGTACTTTTTTTTTTTTGTTAATGTTGGTATCGCTTCGGTTGGCATCACGCCTTCATATCCAGAATGTCAACCCTGAACCGACGCATTTCTTGTCAACCCCCTGCCCCCCACCCCATCCCCCTCTCTGCTACATGTGTTCCCAAAGAGCAAACACACAAATAAGGTGTCTTTGGAGTATGTAACAAACAGTATGTGTGTGTGTGAGTGTATTATAAAAGATCACTGGAAAAAAAAAACGACAACAAAAAGAATCGACAAGGACGACGACGAATGGTGAAATGTTTTCTTCTTCTACTTTTGATTTGATAATATATTTTTGTGTCGTTGGAAAACTTGGGGTTTGTACAGATTTGGATTTTCGGGCATGGGGGAGGTTGGATGGGGTGTGAAGGGTCACGTCAGATCAGATCATATCATTGCTGCCTTTTCAGTGTAGTGCACCTTTTAACACACACACACATTTAACACACAGCTCATAGTGTCTCAGATTAAACATAAACCCCGCCCGCCCGCCCTCCCCAAGCGCAGGCAGGAGTTATCGATGTATTTAATGATGTTGGTGGTGGTGTCGACTACTGCTCGTTCATCTTTGGCCATTTTTTTCATCTGTTTGTTTTTATTTTGTTTTGTTTTTTTTAAAGGCCTTATCAGTCCAGAATGGCTTGAAGCAGAGAGAGAAGGCAGGAAACGGCTTCTTCGTCAAAAACGTTTTCATATCAGAGCTCACGTTCACATTCAAGACCACAAACGAGAAGAAGCCACTTCCTGTCTCTCTCTCTCTTTTTTTTGCATTGACGCTCCAGTTTGTCGAAGCAGAAGAAAAACACACCCACACACACACACACACACTCTCTCGGGGGTTAGAGAAAAGGGGACGATGGGTCCCGTCAGCTGGTTGTACCTAACTTAACACTTTTCTTTCTTTCTATCACAATGACACACTGTCGTTTTATTATTTCTTTCAGTTTTTAATACGTCAGATTTTTCTTTAAAAGTTGATCATTGTATTAAGGTGCTGGGTATTGGATTCTAATTATTATTCTGGCTGTTGCTGTTATATTATCTCTTTCAGGGTTGATTTTATTTTACATTATTTTCGTTTTACATTGCTGTAATTTACATTGATTTTAAATGTGTTTTGAGCAAACTGTAACTGTAGTGGTGGGTTTGGGGTTGGGAGGGGTGATCAACTCCTGAAAAATGTATTATTTGTTTGTTTTTTTTGTGCAAAGACAAAATGATGAAAAATTACAATGATAGTAATAAAAACAATGATATAATGATAGTCTGCCTCTGAAATCCATCATGTGAAAAGTAAGTAAATGTGCTCAAACAATCTTCTGCTCTTCCAGGAAGCTCTCAGTAGATGACACAATCTCACCACCTGGTACATTTAGTAGCTGAAGCTCTCACTCATATCACATGATCATCCTCAGCAGATGGAGTTTGCTGACTTTTCATGGAATTTCATTGACTGTTTGAACTACAGTTTCCCCGTCTACTAGACCTCCACTCTGCCCAAGAGTCTGAATAAATGAAGGTTTTCTCATGGACTCTAGCCTATTTAGATATATACTCTTCATTTTAATACAGCACCAAGCCTGTAAAGACAAATATCAATATTTCCTAACAGTATTTTTTAAGCCAATATATAATTCAGATTAGGGATGTAAATGAAAACATGCTGCTAGTTCCAATCCTTGGTATTTGTGAGACACAAGCGGCAGTGCTCCACAGTAGCAGTAGGGGGCGCACTGAGAGAAAATCATTTAACTGACAAGTTCCTGCAGGTGTGAAAGAATGAAACTGGAAATTACAACTGGGTCACTTTCAGGTGTGAAAGGATTGTTGCACTAGTTATAATTATACATTTTCATAAGCTCACATTTCTTGTGTAGGATAATATCAATAGTTATACATCATGTAGTGACTGTCAGCATTAATCTTATTAGTGGGCCCTTTTGAGCCAGCACGTAAGACTACAAAGTTCTTGCACTGCAGGAAGTCTTATTGTCAGGTCCATCTCATGACAAAGAACCTAAAGAAGAAAATCCTGCACACTGTCGGTCACTTGTGCTCTATTTTACCTGATGAAGGTCTGAGGACTGTATGGTACATACACCTCCTAGTTCAGACTGCATGTGATAACTTTATTCTTTATCCAGACACCTAGAAAACAACCTACCCTCACATGCTGCATTGTCACCCATCTGCAGTTGTTCTGTCAGTTTGTGTTATGAACAGGCACAATGTAAGCACAATATAAACTAAAAGAGTTAAACTTCTTTTGCACAGCATCCCTCTAGAAGGAGGCCACAGATTGGCTCATAATGCGGGACCCATGTTGATTTTACTCTATAAGGGAAAAGGATGCAAACTCCATTACAACTTGGAAATTAAACTAATTGCTGGGAATAACTGGGATGTTTACTGGGACCCACAGGGAGACGCCCGCTTTGATGGTAACCCAGCATGGTAACACTGCATACATATCAAGACAGGATCCTTTATCTTTAGGCAATTACTTGTAGTGTGCTCTGTTGGGTCTATTCCCTCATATAGATTGTTTTAAATGTCTCTCACGTTGATTTGAGTTGCACATCTTATTTTATAGCTGTTTCATATCGGTGTGTGTTTTTTTTTTGTCTTAAGACTGTAGACAGACTTCTGATTCACTCATTGGTTCTCAGGTGAAGCCCAACAAAGTGCTTGTGTGCCCAGCCCTGCTCAGGAATGTGGGAGCTGCAGGTGGCCGAACCTGTTGGGAGTCAACAGATGGTGTTTTGATGAGACTTGGCATTTGGGAACAGATGATGTGCACATGAAGCTGACAGATAATAGTTGTACACACTTGTAGGTGTAAATTAGGTCAATATTACAAACTGAACAGATTTCTTCATTCTGTGAAATAACAGCTTATTCTCGATTGTTTAGACCCCAAACTCACAGATAACATTACCATGGTGTGTTTGACTAACTGCTTTAAAATAACAAATACTGTACAATTTGGTCATTTCTTTATTCTAAAAAAAAAAAAAAAACATTTCTCAAACACAAACAATTCAGTTTCCACAATGTAAACAACTTCTCACATACAGTACACACAAGCAGTTTTTTGGAGGAAGAAACAAAATGTAAGAAAAGTCCACGCAAAGTCAAAAGACAAGCCACTTTAAAGCCAAACGTAGTGATGGGTCGCTTTGATTCCCGCTCAGTGCTGCGTCAAACGGAACGCTGAAGGCCTCGGCTAACAAAAGGAAGTGGTGTGAAATGTATTAGTGGAGAAGCACCGAACACAGTTTAAAGGAAGGTTTCTACATGTCGTGTGATCCCAGACCTGCTTGAGAAGGCAGCGACTCACAGACAGCTAGACTATGAAGAGGGACGAGATTCAGCAGGTGGGGGTGGGGTAGGGGGTGGGGGGATGGCGGGCGCAAGACGATGCCCAAAAGAAAATCACAAACAAGAAACCACAGCAGAATATCATTCAGTCATCTACATTTGTTCATGAGGTTGCCTGATATCCTTGAACACGAGCTAGAGGAACAACTCAGAGGCAGGGAACTGCACTGTGGCAGGGATGAGAAACAAGATGCAGCATTTCCTGACAGTCCTTTGACCTGCCACAGCCCCTTCTGTGTCTGGACAGGACTTTGAACTACCAGAGAGAAAGCTGCCTTTACTGAACTCACAGGGCTTCAGACAGTTGTCATCACATCTTTATAAATTCACTTCAATTATTCTGACCTGCTTCTTAACAAAATACTGAACTCAGTTCTTTCAAGCAAGCTGATAGTTTGATATTTTGGTAAATACACTTTCAACCACTCTCTTGTCTGATGTGAAGATACTGACAACAGCTGGCTAACTTAGCTTAGCATGAAGACTGGGAACAGAGGGAAACAGCTAGCCTGGCTCAGTGCAAAGGTAGCACATAGCAGCACCTCTAAAGATCACTGACTGACGAGCCGTATCTGTTGTTGTTTAATACACATAAGTGGGCGGTTGTGACCTGGAAGATTTCTTGTCCAACTCCAGGTAGTTACTGGTCCTGACCAAGAAACAGTCTAGCAAATCAACAACACAAAAACGTACAGAGGTTACAGGTTTTTGCACAGATTAAACAGTCCAGTCTTTGTGCTAAGATAAATCAGCCGGCTGCTGGCAGTAGCTTACGTACGTGTATTTCCCAAAATGTCTAATTGTTCCTTCAACCCCTTTTGTTTCGCCACTTTTCCTGTCTAACATGTAGGAAACAAACCAACAGTTGTAAAATGTTAAACAGATTCTTCTAAGACGCTCAACCGCTAACTGGAGACGTTGAAATTCCGTGGGACGACGAGCTTTTAAAGCAATAACAGACTTTGGCAGAACATTTTATTATTCAGTGTCTGGAGGAGGTCAGGAGAGATCCACTGTCCCCTTCACTTTGTAAACCTGGTTTAAAAACCTCTACACACATTTTCCGTTCGGCTGCTCCGCTGTTCGCCGTCGACTACTGAAAATATTCCTCAAATGTAACGGACAGTAAGCAGTGAGACTTCAACACTGAGCCAGTGAAAAACAAACTGACGGCAAATGTCTTCTTGAAACGTGAGACACAGTCCAGTCACATGTATTAAAAGGCTCTTTTTCTCCTTAGTGCTCAGTCAATAATCATCGTTATAATAAAGTATTCACTATCTAAACTACTTACAATAACTAACTGCCTACCTAGAGCTCACTTTAAAAGTCTAGTAAAAAAAAAACATCACTCCAGTTAATACTAGTAATACATGGCTATGAGAGAAGAGGGAGAGGTGGGATCTCTTGCTCTTGTTTTTTTTCCATTTTTAAACAAACGGCTTCATCTGTTAAGAGCCAGAACGATAAACTCGTAGCACAGCTTCGGTTACAAAGCCCGCTTTCTTTGCAAAAGTACCTTCTTTGACTCCTCTAAGAGGGTCCAAGTTTTAAAGCAAAGCTCAATAGGACAAGGCATGTTTCTCCAATCTATCTGAATGATTTTCTAATCTACGCGACCTCTCAGGTTTGACTCAGATGTGGGCAACTCTTCCTCCGTCTCTCACCTTTCCCTTCCCTCATTTCATTTTCCTGAAGGTAGTTTGGATGACTTGATACCTGCCCAGTGGAACCTACAGAATATATATATATAGTGTTGTTGTTGTGTGTGTGTGTGTGTGTGTGTGTGTGTGTGTATGTTTATGTTCAACCACACTCCTCCGCAATCCAGATGTTCTGCAGTTGCCATGGAAACAAGCAGGTGGGTTTTGCTCTGAGTGGTCATGGCTTTCTTCAACAGCTTGATGATCCAGTGTCTCTTTTTTGTTTTCATCAGGGAGGTTTGTGCAGGTAGTGTTTGTTTTGAGTTCCTAGCTTGTTTGTAGTGTGTGCGTGTGTGTGTGTGTGTGTTTACACTCGGGAACGTTGGTCTGGAGGTAGGTGTTTGTTAGTACAGTAAAGGGGCTCCAGGCCACTGCCTTACAAAGTAGACCTGCGGGGGTCCTCACACTCTTCCTGCCACATTTTAAGAGCTGTGTGTCACCTTAGGGACCTGAGCGTGTTCAATCGATCAGGTGGTCATGTGATGTGTGATGGTCCCCAGAAAACAAAGGCTAGAAGCGATGGAGTTACAGGGTGAAGTCTGCATGCTAATTTGTGTGTGTTTCTATTCCTATTGTTTGTGTGTGTGTGTGTGTTTCTATTCCTATTATCTTGTGTGTGTGTGTGTGTGTGTGTGTGTGTGTGTGTGTGTGTGTGTGTGCATGTGTATCAGTGCGAGTTGGGCTGCTCCACTTTGAGGCCGACCAGCGACGGAGGCATCTGCCCTGCAGCGGAGGAGGAGCTGGGAGGAGAAGCCCTGAGGCTGGAGCTCCCGGTGGAGGAGGACGAGGTGGTCACCGCGGGCCGGATGAGCGGAGGCGGAGGGTGGTTGTGGGGCGCTCGGTTCTGGAGCGGGCGCGTCTGCAGAGGTGGAGGCTGGCGGAGGAGGCTGGGGGGAGCCGACGGAGGCGCGGGGCGCAGCAGTGGAGGCGGCTGGGAGAGGGAGGAGGGGGTCTGGGTGGAGGAGGGGGGAGAGGAGCCGCCGGCGGCGTCTGAGGGAGAGTCCTCCATTTTGACCTGAGGGGAGGGAGGAGGCAGAGAGAGAGGTGAGGAGGAGGGCAAACAGTGTAGACATGAAAGAAGAAGTGAGATAAGAAGACAGTTGGACAACAACAAAGAGGAAGGAGGTGGAGAGAGGAAGAGTTTGAGGAGAGAGTGAATTGAAACAGATGTCATATGATGAAGAGGAGGAACCACAGCAGCCGACACAGGAGAGAATATTACAACCACCTGCTCCTTCTGCTCGGTATCCTCGGAGCTGTGATCTATGAATGTCACCAATTAAATCCACTTCAGTTACCGACTGCACCGACAGGCATTTTAAGCTGCGAGTCAGCATTAAGTTGGTGGTCCTGTTAATGACACAGACTTTATATCTTACAAGCTTTTTTACTCATTTCTTCCTCGGAGCTTACGCCATCTTGAATTTTGAATATACTGTATTTATGGCAAACAAGAGAGGACACTTAATCGAATCTGGAACTAAAGCTAGACGTTTCCCCTTCTCCAACTCTTCTCCAGTATACCAGGCTGTAGTTTTCACTTTTAATGGAATTTTCTAAAATCTTTTTAGGTGTATAAAAAGGTGCAATTAAGGTTTTACAAGAAAAAATATGAATGACCATAAATAAAACTTTGACCAGCTGACCAGAGCATTAGTCAAAGAGACGATGAAGGACAATGCTTACTATTCCTTTGATTACTTAGAACAATAGTTCAGCATAAAAAAATACAGTCGAATGAGAAGATCAACATCAGTCTGCTTCCATTAGGTAAGCTATGCTAGCTTAGCATAAACACTGCACACTGCCAAGCCCCTGTTTTCCACTGCTTCCAAACTTTTCAAACTATACCTGTCAACATATCTGCAGCTCACTGATAAAACATGAAACTTTAGTTCGTAAGAGTTAGTGTTGTAACGATTGCTTGACAAAGTTTCAGTTTCTGTTGCCAGATGTGGCTGGTGTGCACCATATGTGGTCAGGTTTGGGCACGATGGCACCAAACCTGACAAACTCCCTCTGATGACACAATCGCTGTGCAGGGCTGTTGTTTGCCAAGAAGTTACAGCCTATAACTCCCACTAAACCATTTCTGTTTGAGTACGGATTAAGTGAACAAGATACAACACGATCCTTTGGACAGGCTAGCTGTTTCCCCCCTGCCTCCAGTCTTAATGCAAGGATGCTATGCTAGGCTAACCATGTTCTGACTCCAGCTCTGTACTTAATGCAGACTGATGTCATCGGTTTCATTTCACGCTTGGAAAAAAGATATAATGTGTATCCTCCTCGGCGGCTCACCTCGTCCTCCTCGGCGGCTCCATCCGTAGCTGCTGCCATCTCCTCGCCGCTCCTCCTGGAGTCTCTCTGGTCTCGGCTGGTGGCCACCTGCTCGGCCGCCCACTCCCTCAGCACCTCGTCCAGGTTGAACCTACGCCGGTAGCTCACGAAGAACGAACTCACCTGAGCGGACAGGCAGAGACGGAGAGTCAGAAAAGAAATGACGGAGGACAGAAAGTTGTGCTGCCTTCAAGGACACAGAGGCGGAGATTGGAGGTCAGTAGACAAATGAAAGGAGGGATAATGGAGATTATAGTTATCCTATAAAGAAAAATGCTTATCTACACCGAGGGATGAGGGGGAAATTGGAGAGGAGATGAAAAGCTGATAGCTCACAGAAAGTAAACTGCTGGATGGAAAGAGGGTTAGACTGAGGTCAAAATAAAAGATGAGAGACGGGATCTTCACAGGACCCCAACCCAAGTTCAACACTTTAGAAAGAGGATGTTCACCTGAGCTGGTGTCTTGGTCCCTATCACCTCTGCGATGGCTGAGAAGTCTTTACCATAGCGACGGATAGCTGGAAAGGAGACAGAAGAACGCCAGGTTAACTCGTCGCCACCAAAAAGCTACAAAAACAGTCTGCTTTCTCGCTCTCTGTCAGAGAAATGTGGCAGTGTGTGTGTGAGGGGAGACAGGAAGCGTGAACGCAGCGTGAGCAGGCTTGTTGATGTGTGCTTTCTGTTAACCTTCATCTGAGGTCGGCCAGCTGAGTGCACCTGCTCTTTTCCAGGCCTTTCACACTCACATTACTACACACATTCATATCTCTCAACCTCTGCTTTCTTTTCCTCTGTTTGCACTACTCAGCTGCAGTTGAGGGGGACTATGCTTTAAAAGCACGCTGACTGCAGCCGCTAAAGGAAAAGGGAAGTTGTCTTTCTGACCTTGACTGCAACTTATGGATTTCATCTACAGAGATTGAAATCTCCACAACTCCCAACGTATCCCAATACATGAACTAACTAGGATGAGGCTATGATGGCAAGCTTTTCACTACGCCTTTGATGTGATTCAGAACAGAAAGAAACACTTTTTAGAGACTTACAACACATAATATGAAGTAGTTCTGGTAAAGAATGCTGAAACCTTCAGTGTCCATAATATGTAGTATAGACCACCTTAATAACCCATCAGGTTGTTTTTGCCATTTTCATTTGTCGCATATTAACATGTGATTATAACTTAGTTATTACAACAAAACACATCTAATTCCACGTAAGTCAATGGGAACTTAACACCAATTAATTTAGTTGGGTGCCAGGCCATGCAGAGCTCTGTGTCCATTACAACAAACAATAAATAACTTCACCAGCCATGGATCCCCCTTGAATGAATAACCCTCATTGAAAGCTATAACACAACTGTGTCTCTCTATCTGACAATGTGCTGTGGACACTGATTTTAATTCACTTCAATCACAGCTGGGAACTGAATCCCAGTAGCTCCTGTTTATTTCAGCTGCATCAAATTGTCAAAGGCAGAACAACAGGAGGACCTACATTTGTCTTTTAAATGGAAATCAGTGCATCGTCGCTATAGATGGAGTGTCAGATGGTAAAATTAAACTATTTCTCACACAAAACAGGCCATTCTTTTCATTTCATTAGTGACCATCTATCATACACCAATTTATGTTGCATTGTGGGATACTTTGAGTCCACTACATAGGTTAGAATATTTTTACAATACAACAAATGGTGATTACCCTTTACAGTTAAATAGTGCAAACAATATCAGACACAGCCAGACAAAGCTCCACTACAGAAAAACAGCTCAGTCTAAGCAGAGGGGAAACTTAAATATGTAAATGATCTTTTTCAAACCACCTCAAATGAAACAGCTTCAAGATCGAACAAAGGCCTATGTGGTAATATTTCAGGAGAAATGTTACCTACACTGCATGTGTCAGTGCTTCTATAGTAGTTAGCAGTTTCTGTGTGTGGAAAACATGAATGTGTCTAACAGTCTGATTTCTGCCTGTGAATGTGAGGTAGGGAGAGGAGAGCCGGTAGCACGAGGTGACCCTGTAGGAGGAAGGAAGAAGATGCTGCAGCCTTTACTCACCTTGCACAGCCAGGAGCTGCTCCTCTGTGGTCCAACGAGAGTTCATCTTAGGGGCAGGCTGAAAGAGAGAGAGAGAGGGAGGGGGAGGGAGGGGTGAAAATGACAGCATGAGAGCAAAGAGCAGATTAAGACTAATCTCAGTCCCACAAGGAGGTGAAATAATATCTGGAGGGAGTTGGGGAAGGGCAGAGTGAATCAATGAAAGGGGAACAAACTGAGGAGAGATAAGAGATGGAGAAAAGGAAATACAGGCAGGAAACAATATTCAAAGAGGGGATGGATAAAGGATGTAAAGGAGGCAGAATGCAGGGAGGGGAGTCTAAAAAATAAAGTGGTATTAACAAAGACTTACCTCAGCAGGTCTGAAAGAGTTGACACCTTCAGTTATGCCCTGTTTCAAACTACTGTTGTTCTGTTTAATGGACTGAACCTGAGAGAAAAAGTGTAGGGGAGGAAAGAGAATGTCACATTTTCAACTTTACTGACAGATACATAGTTAAAGATACATTAAAATCTACCTCTAGACATACAGTAGTGTATTTATTCCTGCAGTTTATAATCAAATGCCCAAGGCCAGGCTTAAAATACACAAAAAGGTACATACCTGTCTCTTGAGTGACACCAACTGCGTATCCAGCTGCCGTACGGTTAGCACCCCGGCATCGTGGGAGGCCGACAGGGATGTGATGTCTCCCTGCTCCAGGTACATGCCTTTGGGTGGCCTGCGGCGGGCTCTGAGCGGGTGGTGGCGGTACTGAGCCCCCAAGTTTTCCTTCTTCACTGGCCCAGAGCGGCTGGGGGTGGTCTTGTCTGAGCTGGCGCTGTTGGGGTTCTGTTTCACTGCCTGTGCGGACCGAGAAATATCACAAATATTAGACATCAGGTTCTATTAGAATTGCATCTTTTTACAAGAAACAGCAACTCAAGAGTGCAGCATTACATTGATGTATAATAAATGAAGTTGAAAGTGAAGGATCACAGATACATTGATTTGGATGGGCTGACCTCCTCGGGCAAGTCATGACTAATTAAACACAAAAATGTGTTTATATAAGCATGCACACCCTCTGTCAGTCAAATAACCACTATTAAAGTTTTATGTTGCTCACCTCTTTCTTGGCGTCAATCTCAAAGTCACTGTCACTGCCAGGGTCACCTTCCTCTAGATCATCATTACTACCGGAAGAAAAAGAAAATCCACCCATGATTTAGCTTCGTCCCCAGCCAATTGTCTATTTCTAAAATGCTGGAGAATGTCAACTGAAAATGGCAAGAAATAATATCAAAGTATCTCATTCATATTCATGAGACTCTTGTTTCCCCGGATGACACGCTTATCGAGTGTCATTTAACAAAGGAGTTTTGTAAATGTCAGATCTCAAATGAGTCGTTTCTGAGAACTTAATGTTTCATTCCTGCTTTGTCCTTTCAATATGCATTCTTCTCTCTGTCCATCCCTCCACTCATGCCCAGTTTCCCCTGGGGACCATTAAAGTTTCATGGTATCTTATACCTGTCATCTTTCTCCCTCTTGTTGACCAGCCTCCTGGCCTGTCGGTCCATGACAGAGGTCCTGGTCCTGGTCTTCTTCCAGCTGTAGTAGTACTTCACCAGGCTGGAGATCAGCTTGTCTGGAAGCTACCCACAAACACAGAAATAAATAAATTCAGTATTAAATATTGAAAATGTTTTCGAAATTACACTCAATTGTGCACCAACTGTAAGACTGCGTGTGTTTTTAGTCCCTCACCATCTGCTGGATGCGGTGAAAGCTCTTGCCGTGGAAGCTGAAGGCCTGTTCGAACAGCACTTTGTCCTCCACTGTCCACTCATCGGGGAAGGGGGTAAAATTGGCCAGGTCGGCGAGTGAGCGCTCCACATCGTGTTTGTGCCATAACAACATGCCGAGAGCCTGAAGGAACAGAGGGGACAAGGACGGGGTCAGGCAACCAGGGACGTTGACAAATCAGAGGAGAGAGACACAAACAAGCAACATTTGTATCTTGATCTGCCGTACCTGCTCCATGTTGTATCCATGTTTCTCTTTAGCCATCAGGATGTACTCATCCACTGGGACATGAAGAAAGAAGACAATGGGTTCAAAAGAGAGGTAAGTTGGAAGATAGAAAAGAGAAGATATGTATGAAAAAGGGAAAGAAAGATGATGAAAGGGAAATATAAAGAAATGAGGGGAAAGAGATGAAGACAAAAGGGGGCAAGAGAGTATGAGAAAACCAGAGCAAAGGTTTCATTGCAGTTCTCCAGTCAGCATATAGCCATTAAACTGAAGGTCATGTTGTTAAGCTTGTGCCAGTGAATGGAAGGTAAGGTAGATAGGTGTGAAAGTGTAAGAGAGAGTGTGTGTGTGTGTGTGTGTGTGTGTGTGTGTGTGTGTGTGTGTGTGTGTGGCTTACACATTGCATCAGAAAGCTGACTGTTGGGACACCAAACCAACATGCTCCTCTGGTCCTTCTCATTGTAGCGGGTTGGACTATCTGGTAATGGAAATAAACAGGGACATTTTTATATATTATTTAAGTTATATGTATATTCAAATCCCTCTTTTACTTGGGTCACATCGTCTATGTCTCCTGTCTGTCCTCCACCGCATATCTCTCTCTCTCGCTGACGGTCTACTTATCAATCCTCACAGAACTTTTACTTTCTTCCTCCCTCTCCTTTGCAGGTTTTCTCCTGTCCAGTCTCCATCGTTGGCATCCTCTTCATTAGCAAGAAAAATGAGGAGGAGACAGTGGCGTGTCAGCCACTGAATTCTCTTGGGAATTCAACACCTGTGCACTGACACTGTTAAAAGAGAGGCTGGTTTGCCTGCTTCTCTCCTCCTATGATGCAATCTGATGTTTGTGGGACGACTTCATTTATGGTGATTGTTTTTCCAGTGTTCAGCCACTTTACATCTACTCATACATGGTCTCAGGGCATTTCACTAAACCCAATTCCACCATTAATCATTTGTACTCAAACCAAATTAAAATCTGACATCAGAAACAAAAATGTAAGGCCTGTTTTCTGAAGGGGATACAATAAATAAAATAAAGGATTTGAATATTGCACAGCTAACCCTTTTATTTATTAAACAAAGACTTGACATCAACCTCAAAGAAGCCTTTTACTGCATGGTGTCACTAATAATACTAATTATTTAACACGTTTTATAACTTTCAAGATTCAACTTCACCTTAATAGGATTCATTCAAGGCCCGTTAATATGACACAGATACACTGTTACCAATGTCTGTTATTCCCGCAGTAAACTGTAAACTATGATTTAGTATTCAAACAGATAGGGTAAAAGATATGGAAGAACACTGTAAATTAATTTCTTTATTATAGCTACAACTGGAGGAGGAGAAACATCATTTTCTTCCCCTCTTTCCATTTCCCTGGATTTCCACAGTGGTCATTTGACCTTCATTTCTCTCATCATCTGCATTCCCCTCCTTCCTCCATTTCAATGTCCTCCACATTTCCTCACCTCTACGTCTCCTTCTCAGCCCTATTCTCTCTCTCTCTCTCTCTCTCTCTCTCTCTCTCTCTCTCTCTCTCTCTCTCTCTCTCTCTCTCTCTCTCTCTCTCTCTCCCCCAGCTTACCTGGTTTGAACTCTGGGATCTGAGCCTGGTAGTCTCCTCCCACTCTGATCATACTGTCTGTAGAGAGAGACAAGACACATATGAGGTTTTATTTCCCAGATGGATGGACAGAGCTGTAGAGATAAAAGAGGATGGGGGACAAGTATTTTGGTAAATGTCCCAAGAAGTTGCAGAACTTGGATTATAAGTAGACAGATAACATGAGAGACAGAAGGATAATCCTCTTTTATTTCATACATGCTCAGCCTAACTGGCTACTACTATTGATTTATCCTATCAAGTAGCACTCTTAGAACTGGAGTTACATCCAGGTTGCCTTTTTTTCCCCCCACTGACAAAATACCGTATCAGTTTGATCATCTAGTCAGGATGTTCCAGTCACATTTTTTCGGCCACAATCCCTATTTGAGTATTGTGCCGATACCGAGTCCAATCCGTTACTTATATTTACCTACCAAATTGAAATAACAGTGATTGATTCAAACACTGGAGGTGCTGGTTTAAACATATTAAGTATATAATCTTGCATGAAGACAAATTCCTGGTATGTGTTAAAACCTACCTGGCAATAAATCTGATTCTGATATGAATGAAAATATATAACTCCTGAAACTGTCGTGAAGCGATCCATTAGAGTTAAGTAGTATCACTCCTGCAAAAACACTGTACTTGTGGTTGTACAGTGGTGTTACAGAAACACTGTACAGACACCGTCTTGCAGAGAGCACTTGAACCTGACAACAGAGAAGTATAATTTTGGCTTGTCATCAAGGTACTCATGGAATTAACGTTAAGTGGTAAACAGCTGGTATGACCTGCAGCCGTTTGTGATTTTAACCGGGGAAAGCGTCACTCTACGTTGCTGCTACTTGAATGTTTTGTACACTGAGCTTTGCTAATGATAATTAGCGTTAGTTTAGTTTAGCGAATCTGTGGTTCTTGCCAACCTCTCTGTCTGTTTTTTATTTCTGAACTCGCCAAAGATTACAACACAGGCGGATAACGACATGTGGTGGCTAAACAGTCAACATGGCCCAAAATGCTCTAATAAGTCTTAATGGGTTGGGTTTTTTTAACTATGGAATATAAGTTCTCTGAAACAGAGCTCTGGCTCTGAAAAGTGCAGTAAAATGTAATAACCTGGTTACTGTTTTCCAGTCAGATGTATGTAATGTGCGATCGGGGGTTAGTGGAGTTTATAAGTGATGCCAACCCGAGATGGGGACTCGAGTCGTACTTAAGTCGCACACACAGAGACTTCAGACTTGACTTGGACTCGTGCTCAAAAGACTTCAGACTCAACTCAGACCTGTGTTTTGGGACTCGTGAACAATCATGTTTTCTTTTTTGGCGTATTAATATTGAGGAAACTCTGAAACGTCTGACGAGCTTAATGTGATTCCTTCCTTTTTTCAAGGTAACCATGGTAACCATGGTAACCATATTACGTATTGGGTGCGCGCCTCGCAGCCTCACGCACTAGTACCTTGGATGACGACTATGGCGACCGGCAGCACACCTGCAGCTACCAGTACCATTTGTGATTGCATTTGGTTATAAAAACTTCAAACGGGACGGCACCAACAAGCGCTGACAGCAAAGCCTGCAGTACCCGAATCAAGGATGCTGGATCCACCACATCAAATTTTATCAGGCACCTGAAAACTCACCCGGATAGGTCAGTCACATTAGCGCATATGGACGGTTAGCTCAGCATCATAAATAACACAGAAGTAACTTATACAAGTGTTTAAAGTACTTTTAAGTGTTTTGCTTACAAGTTGTTTGCATTTAGCTAAAGTGTGATGTTTTGCACTAATTGGAATGATGTTAATTACAATGTCTTTGACTGGGTGAGGGGTAACATTTTCTATATTTGTTCTTATTATGGTCCCACTGAGCCTGCACAATAGGGGGCAAGATATACTGTAACTGTATGTTCATGTTGGAAGAATACAGTTTCCTTTAAAAGAAAGCATTCATTGTGTGTTTTCTTCATATTGCACTGCAACTAATCAGTACTGATACTGTATGCTAATAGATAAAGGAGTGATAATAATACAGTAAATGCTTTGAATTTCTTAGATATAGCTGTGCAGTATTCTTAGTAGACCAGATAGCAGCAGATGACAGAAGGCTCATTACAACCAGAAGAGACATATGACTTTTTTAGAGACTCGAGACTTGACTTGGACTCGTGACCAAAGACTTCAGACTTGACTTGGACTTGCAAAAAAAGACTTGTGAACATCTCTGATGCCAACCCAAGTGTGTGAGTGTTTTTCTCACACATCAGAAGTGGATTGTGAAGATCCTGACTCATCTCACTATCAATGTAGTTACTAGATGATGGTTTAAAATACCACCTCAGTCATTAAATATATTTCCTTTACTGTGTAAAGTAGTGCCACTGCTCATTTTCAGTGAAGCTTAATAATAGGAATTGCTGACTATTTCAGTCTTCACTTGTTCCATTTACTTAATTGTTGTAAACGTTTGGGTTTCTGAACATTTGGTTGTTTTAATCACAGCAAATAACAGGTCTCTTTTATACAAGAGTACAATTCAAATTCAATAGAAAAAGCATATATTATGCGAAATATCTTTATGTATGATATTTGTATCGATATAAAATTTTCAGCATATCACCCATCACCAAGTGAGACAGTGGATGGCAGACGTTGAGTAATTAGTGCTGTAGTAAAGACCGAGGAGGGCAAACAGTGAAGATGCAGGGAAGCAGACCAGGAGTAGGAAGAGACATATTACTGTTTCCTCTGGGACAGACGACAGGAAGGGAGGAGACGGGGATGATAGAAACTGGAGTAGATGGGGTGGAGAGAGGCAGGAAGGGGGTGAGTAAAGTAGAAAGAAAACTGGATGGAAGGGAAGAAGGAGGCAAAACAGAGAAAAATAAAAGTTGGATGAAAAAGATAGAGAGATGGCTGGAAGACAGGAAAAGGGGGATGAAGGAGGTGAAGGCGAGGATGAAAGTGGTGGTTGCAATAATGTTAGGAATGGTGGCTTGTGCTTTTGAACGTTAAGTTAAACTGCTGGGTTTGATCTCATACTATATCTTTAGTCCATGTGCTTAGGGAGATAACGGTTGAAAAAAATGAAAGATCAACAGCAAGTCGGTGAGTGAAGGAGAGAATGGAGGAAGGAAAAATGTATGTGGGCAGAGGATAACGAGGATGAAGAGTGTGGGAAGGGGGTGGAGGAGAGAGGGAGGAGACGACAGAGGAGAGCAGTGTGCAAGGACTGAAGAAGCAATGCAACGAATGCAACCGGAACAGCTGGCATGATGCGTCTGTACAATGGAAATGTGTCTACTGCAAGAACACGCTGCAAATGCTTCATGTTGGAATAGCTAACCCACACATTGAGTAGCTAAATCAACCCCTAACTTAGCCATGGTGTGTGTGTGTGTGTGTGTGTGTGTGTGTGTGTGTGTGTGTGTGTGTGTAAGTAAGTGTGTCTACCATGGGCATGCTCTTCATCGCTGCTCTCTTCTTCAGAGTGTGGCTGGCTGTTGCCGTTGGTTACGGTCTTGGCTCTGCTCCTGGACAGGACCCCGGCCCCCGAGCGCTCCATCACTGAGGGCATGGCTGCAACACACACACACACACACACACAGATCCTAAAAATAAAATTCCCCCACTTCCACACCACTGTGCATCAACAAAATACCATCTCTGTCTTAAGTATGATTCAATCTCCCATAAAACTGTTCATTAGTGACATGGCAGCCATTTGTTCTCACTTGAAACCCTGTAAAACCTTATTCACTCTTGTAAAGTAGAACAGCACCTTATGCTGCTACCTTGGAAGAACTCCCATTATTTTCCCTTAAGCGGAGTTTATTTTCCAAGCGCTGGTTTACTGCATGACGACTCCTTCACACTCAACAACTCTCAGTTATCACTCCATGACCCTCCCTCATTATCACTCAGTAACTCTCAGCCTCATCCTGTAACTCGGTATCTATCCAATCAAAAGGACCCTGCTCTGTTATCAGTTCAGTGGGACTACGGTGATGAAGATGTCCTAACATGGTCTCTATTTACTGGCTAAAACACATCTTTTAATAATTGCTGGATTTAGGCTCAAGTTTAAGTTCTGATCTTCTTCCGCCAAGTACTGACCGCAAGAGTACCTCCACACACAATCCACAGGCACTTCTTCATCTTCATCAAAGAACCCAAACTGATTAACTCAAGTCTTCCTTTGTTACTCCAGCTCATTAACAACATGCTCCTGTCATGGGGGCATCATCCAAAAACAGACCAGAGGGCTATTTAGTGTCCCAGAACCATTGTTTAAGAAACACTAGAGCTCAAATGACGATCGGAAAACGATCTGCAAATAATTTTTGACTTTTTCTTTCCCAATACGGATTCTGACACCTCAACTCAGACGATCTGCCAATACAGTGTGTATCGATCCCGTACCTGTAACAGAAAGTCTTTGCTGTGGCACTAAGAACTGAGTTGGCAGCCCGCCATGACTGAATTAATGTAACATACAGTAGAAACTATGTATTTTATAATGACACTGACAAAGAAACTTTATTTTCTGTTGATTTGTGACATTAATGGCCAATAACATATTAACAAGGTCAGTAAAATGGTTGAAAGTCAGTATCTGTGATATCGATCCGATAGATCAGCCAAGTCCATTACTGTAATCAATAATCACTGAAGCCATTAATCAAGAAAAATTGTCAAATATTCTGTTTTTCAGCTCCTTAACCAGAAAGATTTGCTTATTTACTTTGTTCTATGTGACAATAACCTGAATATCTTACAGTTTTGCAGATGTTGTGACGATGTCACCTTGGGACCGTAGAGATAGGCTGCCCATCTTTACCATTTTCTTATGTTTTATTAAAACAATAGATTAAATTGAGAACATTTTCAGCACATTAATTGAAAATGAAAATAACTGTTAGTTTCTGCCCAAAGACACATTCTCACATATCAATTCAGAGTACTACGTTTAGCACTTAAATTCACTTCAACTTCAAGTCAAGAATAGTAATAATAATAAATTAATCGTTTAAGTAATTCTTCAGGCAAAAGTGCCAGAAAATGTCTAGTTCCAGCATCTAAAATGTGAATATTTGCTTTTTGTTTGGATGAAACAAGCTTACAGAATATGTCCGGGCTGTAGGGAAATGACAAAGAGCATTTTTCACTATTTTCTAACATTGTGTAGATTAATCAAGAAACTATCAATAAATATAATTACCATTAATTGCAGATCTCGTCATTTTAGTTTATGTTGCTTTGGCCTGGTCTGACCTCGTATTTTATATCTGTCTGTATATTCAATGTCACTGTTAAGATGTCCAAAATGTGATGTCCTATTTTTAGCCTGACATCATTTCCAGTCTGCAGTATGAAAATCTATGAATCACAAAAATCAAGTCACAGTCTCTAACACATCTTACACAAACCTTTAAACACACCGCTAAAGAAATCCAGCACAACTAACAAGTGGCAGCATCTAAAAAAACAACGTGGGAAGAAGAAAACGTGCCATGAGGGCCCTCCTGCATGAAGGGGGCTCTCATTTAAAGTGTCATCCACAGTCAGTGCTACATCATTACGTGGCCAAGCCTCGTTTTCTTCCTGTCTCTCCCTCTCCCTCTCTGTAACTCGGGGCCAGTAGCACAAAAGACTAGACGGTCAGCTCAGGACACAGCAGAAAGTAACGCACCCTAAACTCCCTCCCCATACACAAACAGAGCCGTTACAAACAGGTGATCACAAACAAAGAGCGATATCACCCACTGATCAGAGTATAAACACCAATTAAAACAATTATAGCGACGAGCCTTTAACGCGTACCCTTGCTTTCTTTCACCCTCACATCAGCAACTTCACCTCCAGTTCCCTTACTTGAACCACGACCAGGACAAAGCAGATTTCCCCTCATTCTGCAGATTAAATATGATCAGTTATGCTTTCGGAGAGGGTGAGGGGCCAATCCTTACATCACGAGAGATTAAATCAGATCTACCAAACTCCCGTAGACAATACAAGAGTCTGAGGCTCTCTGGGGGTCTTTGTCTATCGCAGCTCCCGGTGGCCCCCCAAAACTACAACAGCTGTCCCCTCTAACTTCACTGGAAACTCACATCCTTCAAACCTACACATACGTGTGTCTACTTGAATATATCTCGATGGATTAAAGTTTTTTTGGGGGGAACTCGCTTTAGTTACATGTAGAAAGAAAAAAAAAGGAGACCGGGATGTATCGATCACCGCCCCGGTTCACTTTCAGAGTTTTAGGTGGTGGTGGTAGCCTCGGACACTGCCACGGTAGCCTCGATCTCAGGCAGATTAATTAACTGTTATAAGAAATAAGAGCTAAAACTATACTACATAACAACTTAGTCTTATTTGTAGTAATGGGTATCGCTCAACCACCCGCTGGTGCTCAGTAATTCGTTCCCACAACCTCTCATCACCACTAGGAACTTTTCTTGCTCGTTAACTTCCAATATTTTGAAATCTGATGTGATTATGCTTCACAAAACCAATCCATACGACACACTGCTAAACAAGTTTTAAAGTATATAAAAAGGATTTAATTTGTTCTATATATATATATCTTATATCATAAACGCTGGTTCAACTCTCCTAAATGATGCCTCACTTTGACTCATACTGATGAATAAGGCTGAATAATAGTCTTCATAAAGCGACTAATAATGTGCTCATGGATCTCAGGACTTAGTTAAAAGAGACCTTATAGTGGCTTTTTTTGTTGTTGTTGTTGCTATTTGGCAGTAATAATATCAGTACGGGGTCTCCCTTTATTAAGTATCCCTTTATAATATGATGTTTTTGTGTAAATTAAGTTACTTCATTATACAATAAGAGGTGGTGGACTCGCACCCGGTGCTTTATCTGAGCCACGTTTGCTAGCTAAATCAATATTTCCCCAGCTTTCCCAAGCAGTCATCTGTGTTGTGTGTCAGACTTTGAAGTCCTTTTGTTTTCCCCACGCTTGCGTTGCTGTTACTACTACTAACGCTCCTATCTGCTGCTGGAGTAAAGAGCAAAAACTCGCTCTCTGCGTTATTAAAACTCAAGTTGGCGGTCTCTTTTCAGGACGTTTAGCTGCAGACGGTCGCAGTTTGAACCTAAGAAGTGATTTCTGGAGGCTGAGCAATAAAAATCCGGCGACATTCCCCCCCCCCTTTCACCAAAGTGCAATCTGAAGTCAAACCTAGTTGAGTCGCCGGGATGCTAACGTTAGCCAGTTAGCTTGCGGGCTAGTACCCCTCGCGTTACATTAGTAACGTTAATAGTTGGAAGTCGAGATAACAGTCACACTGTACCTGTGTGTCGGTCCTCTCCGCTTTCCCCGCACTCAAAACTTATCTGCAGCTCAGTCCGCGGTTTATAATCCTCTCCGAAGTGCTTAAAGACAATTATTGCATCTAACACGGTTTAATTCTTGTCTAATTGATGAGCACAGTCAGTACAATGAAGTGAGCTGCATGGATAGATGGAAGCAGCCGTGAGTGTGTGCCGGGGAGGCGGACAACACCCGGGGAAAAGGGAGGTGGACATCCGCCCCGATGCGTTCGCCTCTCCCCAACCAGCCGTTTGGATTGAAGAAAAGTAGTCCTGTAAAACTCTCAAGTGTAGCTACTCTTATTTTGGGTTTTTTGTGTTGCTAAACATGTAATTTGACCCGTTAGAGTGGTGTTTTACCGGCGTGTCGTACTGAAAGAAGACAGGGAAAAATAATACTCATCTTTTAAAACTGCCCACCTGCTAACTCACACTATGATTATTAGTTATTATTAATCTCGTTTAAATAGAAGGAGAAAGAAGACGCAGTACCATTGTGTAGAAACAGTAGCTGTTGGAGACTCTTAATCTGCCATCTATCAAAATCCCATAAATTAGGGACTACTTGCCAGTGTGTCGGCGGAGGGATTCGTCAGCTGTGCATCTCTGTGCTGAGGCAGGCTGTCCAGACTTGCACTGATGTATGCATGGTGGAGAAAAGGGCAGGAGAGTGGGGCACAATTGAACCTAGTGTGTGTGTGTGTGTGTGTGTGTGTGTGTGTGTGTGTGTGTGTGTGTGTGTGAGCATGTGAGTGAGCGAACGTGTCTTCAAGAGCGTGCGTGACTTAGTGCACGAACTGACAATGACTCAGATAAATAGCCTCAGTGTACTTTGCTTATTTTTTTATTTAACATGTCGAACAATTTAGAGTTGTGCCTCCGTGTGTGTGTGTGTGTGTCTGTGTTCATGTATGTGAGTGCACAGGTGGATGTGTGTGTGTGTGTGTGTGTGTGTGTGTGTGTGTGTGTGTGTGTGTGTGTGTGTGTAATAAGGGATGTTTCAGTGATAGCTGTAGCAGGATTTCTCACACCTGATGCAGGCTATAAACACAATAACACACACACACACACACACACACACACACAACACACACAGAACCTGCTGCTACCTTCACAAGTGCCTGCTGCTGACATGTAACAGCCTGTTACATACTCCTCCAGCTTCTTCTCTTTCTACTCTCTCTTTGGCATCACCACCTCCTCCTCTTTTTCCCCACCTCCTCTTCATCATCATCCCAGTTCTCTTGTTTTTCCACCTTATCTCCATCTCCGAGATTTCTTTTTGTCCCCCCCCTTTTTCTCTCCACGGTCCCGCTTCCTGCTCCTTTCTGCACCCCTCTATTTCTCGGATTCCTCTCCCTACACTTCTTTTTTAAAATCTGTCTGTTTGCTCCTCTTTCTTCTCCTTCTCCAATACTTTCTCCCTCCTCCTCCTCCTCCTCCTCCTCCTCCTCCTCCTCCCCTCTCCCTCTTCCTCCCTCCTCCTGAATATCTGCCCTAATTCTCCTCCTCCCTCCCTCTCTTTCCTCTCTCTTCTCACTGTCTGTGCCCCCCTACCTGATTTTTTTGTTTCTCCTCTTTCCTCCTCCTCTTTCTTTTCCTCCCTCTGCCTCCCTCTTTTCACCCCATCCATTTCCTTTGCATCCTCCGCTCTCCTCCCTTCCTTAATACTCCCCCCTCCCTCCTCTGTTCTTCCACATCCCCCCCTTCACTTTCTCTCTCCAGTGATGACTCCTCTCCTCTGTCTTTCCTGCCTCCCTCCCCTCCTTCCTGCTCTTCATCTCCTTCCTCACCCCTCCTCCTGCTCCTCTTCCTCCTTCCTGTCTCTCTCTCTCTCTCTCTCTGGCTACTTCTCTGTCCCCCCTCTCTTGTTGTCTTCCTCTCATGTTGCTTTCGATTTCAACAGTGTGTGTGTGTGTGCGTACGTGCAAATTCTTCCCTTCCCCTCCCCCCATCCTCCCCCTAGAGTGACACAGTAAAGCAGTTTCGCTTCGCTCACCTCCAGTTCCCCCCCTTTTCTCCTCTTCCTCCCCCTTCCTCTTCCTCCCTCTCCAATCTCATTTTCACCCCTGCCACCTCCTCCTCTCCTCTCCCCTCGCCTCCTTCCCTCCTCTCCTCTCATTAGTCAGTGTCCATGAAACTCACCATTCCACTGTCTCTCCCCTCGCTCAGTCCTCCAGTCCCTAACACATCCTCACTAATGAACAACTGCTACATCCCTCCCCCTCCCTCCTTCCCTTCACCTCTCGGCTCTCCCTTCATCCTCCTCCTCTTCTTCTCTCTGTCCTCCCCTCTCCTCCTCCTCTGTCCTCCTCTCCATTCGTCTCTCACTCTCTCCCTTTCCCTTCCCTCCTCGTTCTGTTTCTCTTCGATCTCTCAGAACTGAGTGTCCCTCCCACTCTCCCTTTAGCTCACTCTGGTTTCCACTTCTTTCCTCACCCTCCCTCCCCTCCCCTCACCTCCTCCCTCCCTCCTCTCTCCACCTGTCTCATTCCTCCTTCTTGCCTGTCTATCTGTCTGCTCTTCTCACTTTTGTCGAGGTAAAGGTCTGTCTCCTCTGCTGTCTCTCTCCCTCCTTCCCTTATACCTCACCCTGACTCCCATCCCTCCCTTCTATGAATCCACTGACTTTCTCTGTTATCTCAGGAGATGCGTGGTCTAGAATCAGATGTGATAGAACAAGCTCTTCCTGCTGTATTTATCAAGTAGTTGCAGTCATATGGGATGTGAGTCGAAATGTTGTGTATTGTATTCCTCACCTTGATATAACGACAGTGAAATGATGCCATTTGCCAACTCATTATATGATTTTTATGCACCGATGCCAAGACATCGTGCCTCAAGTTGCACTGTATGACACATTATATGACTCATTACTGTCTCACACAAGCTTTTATGACGTAAATTGGATCTTATGTCGTCAAACTAAGATTATATAACAATGGTAAGATAATATGTCACCTTTGGTGGTGTGCAAAAACATTTGAAACTCCTACATAATAGGACGCCTAAAAATAATATGTAAAGATCCAGTGTGTAACATTTAGGAGGATCTATTGGCAGAAATGAAATATAATATGCATAGATATGTTTCATTTAGTGTATAATAACCCGAATATATGAATGGTTGTGTTTTTGTTACCTTAGAATGGGCTGTTATTAACTCTACAAAGGCTGCCATGTTGAACCGCCATGTTTCTACAGTAGCCCAGGAGGGACAAACCAAACACTTGCTCTAGATACGGACCTTTTGCATTTTTTGCAGCCACTGTAGTTTCTCCTACACATTTGGACCATGCCACTAAATCGTAATCCTTTAAGTTTGTTGCTCTCTGTGTACTGCAAAAAAAGTCTACTAAGACAATTAGTATATAGGGCACACTGTATACAATTAGTATAGAATTGGGTCACATTGAAAACAATCTAGTAGGGGGCTCAGTGTGCTGCTGTGTTTGTTATAAACCCTAAGAACAAAACAATATTTGAACTTCTTTTTAGAACTAGCGTTGGAATTAAACTGTAAAACTGTCTTAAATTAATGGCATCACAAAAATCTTTTCTTGGGAGCATGAACTTACTTTCCTGCCTATCTGCCATCTAACTTCTGAGATATTGGGGGTAAAACATGGAAAAATGGATCATCCTCTTTTGATATTGAATATTTACTGGAAATATGACAATCCAACCTTTAAGTTACGATACGGCGCCTTGTTTGGGCAAAAATGTTGGTAAAGACAACATTTTGTCCTGAAGGTGCAGCTAGTGCAAGATCCGAAGGTCACTAAAATCATGAGGCCTCATCTTTAAGGAATTAGACTGTAAATATCTAGAGAGAGAGAGAGAGAGAGAGAGAGCAGTGGTGTGTCTAGACCTTTTGGGGTGGCCCAAGTGGGGTACTAACACTAACCCATGAAGAATGTGCACATGCACAGACAATGAAAAGAGCATTAATTTACCGCTTGTCTATGTATCTACTTCAATTACAATCATTACAGTATCTTACAGTTTCTTACATTTAAGGCTTTTGTTGAAAAGATAAACAGTCCTACCAATCACAACACAACAAATGTAACATAAAGCTTTCATGCTTTATTCTTTCATGTGCTTCTGAAGAAACTGTACCCCAAAAACATACACGTGTACATACAATATATATATATATATATATATATATATATATATATACAAAATTGTGTAGAACCATTTGACAATAAAAATCTCCTAGAGAAAATTTGCTACAGTGAAATGCCATTTGAAAACCATTCTGGACAATTAAAACATTTTATGAACAAATGTCCAGTTTATTCATCAAACACTGTTTAAACTAAGGCCCCGCCTCTGACCGAGTAGATAGCCAATCAGAGTTGAGGATAATGTAGCAGCACCTAGTGGCCAAACTGGTATCAGAGGGTAGCCTGTGCCATCCCAGGCCAGCCACTGGACACACCCATGATCCAAATCTAATGGCAAACTGTCAAGTAGTAGTTTAAGTTTAAATATTTAAGTTTTTCTTCATCACTCTGCTAGAACAAAAACATCCTCTATATCAATACTGTTGCACCTAGAATTGTATTGTTATTAGAATGGAAAAGGCTACGACACAATATTTACACTACATTATCAAATGAGGCTAAAATTCTCCACTGAACTCCAGATAAGCTAAGCTAGTTCTTTCATTTGAAGTTGATGCAGACTTGACTCATGCTGCAGTAAGGCCTTCCACATAGTTTGAGCACAATCAGCCATAAACCACTCCCTGTTATTGCACAGATATGGACGTCCCACTGCAGGAGACACATCTAGGCAGTGTGTAGACGTACTGTACAACCATATAGTAGAATAGTAGAGTGGATGTCTAGTCTATGTGCTGTGATTCTGTGCTGCAGGGCTCGCTGCGTTGAGAGAGAGGCCTCATCCTCGTCCACCATTCTCCTCTGCTCCTTTCCACACTGCATCTGTTGATTCCCTCTCTCATCCTCCTCCCCTCTCCTTCTCCCCTCGATGCTGCTCTCTCGCTCACCTCCCCCCCTTCCTCTTTCATCTTTCTACTCTGTCCTCCTCTTCCTCATTCTCTCTAGTATCTTCATTATTTTCTGCCCCCATCATTCTTTCCTCTCCATCTCCTCCGCTATCTATCTGTCTACTAATCTTTGGTCTACAGCAGAACATGTATGTGTGTGTGTGTGTGTGTGTGTGTGTGTGTGTGTGTGTGTGTGTGTGTGTGTGTGTGTGTGTGTGTGTGTGTGTGTGTGTGTGTGTGTGTGTGTGTGTGTGTGTGTGTGTGTGTGTGTGTGTCTGTCTGTATACCAGTATATGTGTGGGTGGAGGTGGGGGGGCAGCTTGAATTTCATTATTCACTCCTGCCAACACACACCAGAGAGAATGTAGAGAAAGTCTTTAATACTTACAAAAATAGGGAAACATACAGATAGTAGGGCAAAGAGTTACACCTCAACTGCGATATGAGTTGATATGTGGATGTCTGTCAGTCTGTCCGACTGTATGCAGACAGACTGACTTCTTACAACGAGCATCAGGGCCTCTGTAGAGCCTCGTCGCGCCCCCTACTGACACATGAAATAAATAGTTTTTCCACCGACAGCAGAGAGACAGATTCCCTGAAGACAAAAGACTGTAGGCGGGGTTTAGAGACTGGGCCATCTGCGTGCTGGGGAGGGCTGCCGTGTGTGTGTGTGTGTGTGTGTGTGTGTGTGTGTGTGTGTGAGAGAGAGAGAGACAGACCCCCCTATACAAGGCCTTTATTTGCATTATGAAAAAGTGGGTAGGCTTGTGAAGGTGGCCATCTCATATCCCAGCAAAACAGGAACTCACAGTTGCAGTCAGTGAGTAATATTTAACCCTTTTGTTCTGGGGTCACACAGACTCCATTTCTGTATGTGTAATAATATTAATAGTTACACAATCATCAGTTTTTTTTTTATCCTTTCCTTTTCTTTTTTCTGACCTTACTGGATTAATAAATGGTGTGACACACACACACACACACACACACACACACGCACGCACACACACAACCATAAAGCCTTGTTATTACACCAAAAAAGGAAATATTTTATGTTTCATGTGTTATATGGGCTGTGAATGAAGAAATAAGTAATATTTTTGTTTGCCAAAAAACCATTGACAGACAAAGAAATGCAGTTTGCTCTCCCCCTCAGTGACTTTTATTCAGGGACCCCAGAGAGGTCAAAGTCCCTGTTAGAGGCATTAAGCCTGTCATAAAACTCCTATAACAGAAGTAGAGCTAATGGGAATCAACTGTATATTATATGTATTTAACACTGTACATAACTATGTCGCTGTCTGTGGCAGATGTCCTAAACTTCAGTTCAAAATCAGGTTTGGAGGCATTTTCTATTCAAATATGGAAAGTCATGAACAAACTGATAAAACAATGTTTTTATGAATGTTTTAAAGAGGGGCCTGGGTCTCCATGTCTCCAAATAGAACATTTAGGCTTTTAGATCTGAAACTATAAGTCAATAATTCAATAACTCAAAAAATAATCAGCTATTTCTTATTTTTTATAATTGATTAATGGTTTCAGTATTTTTTGAAGACTGATAAACATTCTCTGCTTCCAGCTGTTCTTCCTATGATAATATATTCTTCTTAGAATTTCTGATAATAAATTAAACATGGTTGGGTTTCGGACTGTGATGGACATTTTTCCCTGTTTCTTGGGTCAAACAACGTGAAATAACTTTCATTTATTCCTGTAGGGTACACTGTGTGTGTTTCTGTACTCACTAGGGGTTTTAGGCTGTTAGTGACCTTAACGGTATCCTTTCGTGACTCATTCTATGGTCCTATAATGTTCTCACAGGGGCCTATAGTGTGACTTTGATCTAGTATTCCTCTACATTTCTATGTTGCTGTTTCACCTGATGAAATAATATGCAGCTGTTTCTTTTCACTGCAGGGCGAGGGTAGATACCACAGTCTGTTTTATGCTTCACCAGCTGATGACAGTTTGTTTGTAAGAACTGGTGTCCAGAGTGAAATAGTGCACAAAATGGAAGTCAGTCAGTAAAAGTTTAAATAAAAGTTGTCTATAGCTCATCTTTTATCCTGTCTGGAGCTTAATTCTAGGTTGGGAAGAAATAAAGGCCTACAATATGAATGGAGTGATTTCACACGCCACGTCGCCACCTAGTGTTCACTGTGATAAACTGCTACTCAGATAATCTGACTCTACAAGAAGCTGATTTCACCCTCTGGGTTTTTAAAAAAATTATTTTCTTTGTAATATGAGCAAGAGATGGGTCCCTGTTTGACTGTGGACCCATTTTTGACAAACCTGTTTAATAGATAATGTTTTTATTACTGTAAATTATAGGCTAATAACTGAAAAGAGTGGATCCATGGGAGCATTTGATGTAGCTTTTACTAATTACTTACATTATACCCTGAGATATTTGCAAAGTGAAATATAATCAGCTGTAGGATTTGAGAAATATTGTAATGTTTGTGTGATAGTGAGTTGTTTTATAATTACAAAATGAAATGGAACAAGTGTTATTACAGTAACTCCTATCATTATCTCTGTGCACTGTCCTCAATACTCACTGTATCCATGGATGATAACTTGCTCAGACTGCAGAGGAGCAAAAACATCACTACTTGCAAACATATGGACATATGAAGGTTTAACATATTCTAGCTGACTGGATCATGAGATCTACAAAGAGTAACTTCTGAGAAAGAATGCATTAAATAAAAATGAATGATTCCCCAATGCTAACTGAGCTTGTTGTAATTAAATTCTTGTAATTGTGTTAAAACATGTTTCTCCCAGCTGCCTGTAGTTATGTTTGTTATATGAATAATAATATAATACATTATGATTCTGTTAGAGAATATAGTTAATACGGAAATAAGGCCACAGGCTGTGCTCCATTGTGCTACCTGACCCTGGCCAGCCCTCTGAGGATCTGTCGTCACTTTCCAGACAAGGAAACCATATTCGCGCTAAACCAGTGCTGCGTTCAAATACTGTCGGAATAATGGCGAACAGATAATAGGCATAGAAAGTGGCACGACACATGGTAGCGTGGCCGAGCGGTCTAAGGCGCTGGATTAAGGCTCCAGTCTCTTCGGGGGCGTGGGTTCGAATCCCACCGCTGCCAATGAGCTTTTCTATATAAATTCAATGAAATCTTTCTACGATTTCAAGTGTAAATGCATTGTAATGTAAAATGGTGTATTATTGATAATCAAAATCAGCAGGATTGATGTTACAGAAATGTACTGTAAGGTGGTTTGAATCATGCAAATTCATAACTGTCAAAGATGCACTTTGTTGCAATGTCTACAATAATGGTAAAGATCAGAGGTACATTTAATGATGTGCCATCTATCTATTTTCATGAATAGTGCTCTGAGCCAGTTTTACATTCACTTAACAGCCAAACTCACCAGTCTGTGGGAAATACAATGTACACATGTATCTTCTGCTGCTCTGAATTTTCACGTTACTTTGTAAATAAAGATTTTTTTTTATACATAATGACCTTATAAAATATGATCCACTGTTGTTTAACTTCCCAAAGCAGTGTAAAACAGCTAAAGACCATCTAAAATGACTTTTACATATTAATGCACCACCAATCATTACTCACAGTGGGTCTTACTGCTGCATAATGAGTGTGCTACTTTCACTTTTGAGACTCATCATTTTACAGACGTTTATTTGCACATTTTTATTTTCATATAGTTTTTATAAACAGTCTTGTGGTAATGTGTTTGAATACTCCTTCACGACTGAGCAAACTTTAGTGAACTTTGACCATGCTTTGTAAATAAAATTACAAAAAAATATTAAACGTAACATAAACAAAAATAAACATAAAATACTCAGAAATACACATTTTAACATAAAGCCAGCCTGTTTTTACTTTCCCCAAAGTTTTTGGAGTCGGTGTTGAGTTTGAGACTCACTGAGGCTTCAGAAGTCGGAGCTCGCCAAGAGCACGTGAATGCAGCACAGTTGGACGACGGAGACGAGAGGGAAGAAAAGGGCAAAGGAGGGGACCTGTAATAAATTCAGCCTCGCACTATTGGCGCCAATCCGATTTAAAGAGAAAAACAACTAGCTCATTTTTCATTGACGTTTTAATCAAATCTGCGTCCAAGCGCCGCTGTAGTCTGGTAGCCGTCGGTCGGCGCTACAGCCAGCTAGCCTCGTTAGCACACAATCTATCATTGTGATATTAATCTGCCCTCTTCTCTCTGTCTGTACTAATAACTCAGCAACAGTGAAGCACAGGGACAATAGAGCCGTGTCTCTGCGGGGGGAACCGATCACACACAGCCGAGAAAATGGGGGTGAGTTGTACGTGTGTCGCCTGATGTGTTTTTGGTGCCGACGGAGAAAAAGGTGGATGTTTGTTGGGGCTTCGGAAAATGCGTGATGGGGTGAGAGGAGAGAAAGAAAGAAGAGAGGAAGGGAGAGGAAGAGGAGACCATGGTGGATGGATGTAGTTAGAGGTGTGGGTTAGCCGTGTAGCTGCTCTCCTCCAAACGATAGCACAATAACGCGTGCTGATACCGAGCTTTACGTGGTATTTGGACCATTATTACTGCATTGTCCTAGTCGATGAGCTCAGTTAACTTCTCCTGTATATGTGTGTGTGTGTGTGTGTGTGTGTGTGTGTGTGTGTGTGTGTGTGTGTGTGTGTTCTGCCATTGTTAGCGTGCTAGCCGCGTTAGCCACTTAGGAATGCCACATTAATGACGAGCGCTCTGCTATGCTAGCTGTTAATGCTAATCATTTTGTGTGTACATTGTTTCACCAACAAGACTGCTTGTGTCTGGGCCCACATGGTGGTGATAGATTCAAGAAGGGGGGGTTGCTGGGTATTAAACACGTACTTTCTCGGCACCGACCAGGCCTGCACTCATACTGTAAAGCTGAGTAAGTTGGTATAACTTTGGCTACTCTGTGTAAGAAGACTTGAGTTTATTCTCCACTTTCTCTCCAGATAAACCAATCCACGTGTTTGCACAGTCCCCAGCTCAGTCTGCAGCCTCTCTGTGCTTGGTACAGACTTAATGCTCCGACCTAAAGTTGGCCATTCAGTGCATTCCTTCCCATAATTGTTACTTCTCCTCTTTAGGTTTGGATCTAATGAAGGAATCGTAGCTAATGCCTGCTTGTTTGTCCATTGCTATTGTTAGTCCATGAAGAATCAGTGCGCCATTTCTGCACTGTATATATGTCACTGAAAACTTGATTAACATGTTGTAGAGACATGGAGCGTCTCAAGATTGGTATTGCATATGAAATCTAATGTACAATATAGAGCTACAACCAATGAATGTTTTATCATTAATTGAGCTATAAAATGTCAGAGCCCCAGGTAATGTACAACCCACAGTCCTGAACACAAATATGTCTAACTTTAGAATTATATAAACACATATAACAGCCAATCCTCACATTTGAGAAGCTGGGGGGGAAAAAGAGAAATTCCAGTGTTTTTCCTTGATTAATGATTTAAATGATTAACAAACTGCCTCTGATTATTTCCTGGGGTTAAACGACTAATCCTTCCAGTACCACCGTGCAGGAGTTACCCCAGAAAACAGCGCTGTTAGAAACCATGAGATTAAATTCAAGTGTCAGGCCACTTCTGCTGTGAGTCAGTGGGTGTTCATTTTCTCTATAAATTACAGGCGACAATAATTGAAGACGACTAATAATCACTATTTATGGTAGTGTGTGCTGTCGTGGTTGAAGCACGTTTATAGCAGCTGTTGAAGTGTGCGTGTTCTCTCTTTTGCGAGGCCTGGACGCAGTCAGAGTAAAACATGTGAATTATGGCTGCACCATTGCTGATACTAGTATTGGACGTCAAGCCAAGAGCAGGCTAAATTACAGTATCAGTATCAGAATTTTCCCAATACTATAGCTCCACACCGAGACCAATATGCAACATCAGCGATATAAACACCCCACTGTTTTACACAGCATTGATTAAATGTTGGTCATAATAGCTACTGATATGAATATGAATGCTCTTTTTTTATCTTGCTGTTGCTGTATTTATAGACAGGATGATCATGTTTATAATAGTAGTAAGATTGTTTTCTGTGTAAGTGTACTCGTGTTTGTTCTGCGTGACTGACCTTCATTTGTTTGTCTTGCCTTGATGTCTCTGGTTGTACTTGTTTTGAGGTTTGAGTCAGTCAGTCAGTGTTTTCATGTTGGTGTGTGTGTGTGTGTGAGACAAAACACTGGGTCTACACATGCGCACACACACAGAAACTCAGAACAATAGTGATAATTTATATTTAAAGGGCCTGCAAAGCACATAAGTGAATTAAAAACACAACACATTTTCTGTTAAATATAGTCTGATGTTATGGCTCTAACAAAGACTCTACAGTACATAAGTGGTATCAACAGAAGAGCATTCCTTCTTTTATCACACTCACTGAATGAACAAGCTCAATATGGTAGCTAATAAATGACATTTGACATTTTGTGTGCAGACGCTCTTTGATCTCTGCCACCCACTTTAATGACATCTTGTTATTTGACAAGCTAGCCCTTCTTATGCTTTTGTACCAAAATACTGCAATCCCTCTTCATATTGTAACAAGAGACTGTACAAGTCTTCAGTTGATTTTAGTTGTAGGCACACTGAAGAATGGAGTCATATCTAACCAGAGCCAGCAAACCCCAAATTATACCTCCAGCCCCACAGTGGATATATAGATAAGAAAAGGATCAGTGAATGTGTAATTGATCACGTGAAATAAGCAGGGGATTGATTAAGTGACAAAAAATGCTAAAGATTTTCAATAAATGAGTAGATCATTACAGTTCTTTTCTTGCTAGCTTGGGGGAGGGTATGAAGTACGGTTTTTATCAAACCCACATTAGTGTTCAGAAGATGGTGGAATAAGGAGCATAGGGAAAGAATTTCTATACTCCTGTCTTCCATAAGGTCCGTCTCATCTGTTCCTAATGTTTCTGCTTTTCTCTTCTGCATATCCACCACCATCTCAACACATTCCTCTGTTCATCCCTCCCTTATCCCCCGTGTTCAGAGGAAGTCCAACAGAGCAAAGGAGAAGAAAGCCCGTCGTCTGGAGGAGAGGGCAGCTATGGATGCCGTCTGTGCCAAGGTGGACGCAGCCAATAAGGTAATTAACCGGTGAGGTAGCTGTCGTCGGGTTTGGGAGTGGGCCGCTTGCAGGGCTTTCGTGGGAACATTTGGGGAGATTCGAGTTGAAACTATTGAAGGAATTGGAGTCATCTTGTTCAAGAAACCGAGGTTGAGGCGTTAGCTGCTTGCAGACTGCAAAACAAGCACAAAATCTGCTGGGGTGTAGCTCTGACAGTTGATAATGGCATGATAAGTTAAAAATAAATGCACTTTTGCGACTCTTAAGTGCTTCACATAAAAGCATCCAGCACTCGGGCCTTTATGTGCTGTTTCAGGCTTTCCTGCGGATTCAGATTACATCGAGTACGGCACTTAAAATCTCCATCGTGAGCTGTGATTTTTCTCATTTGTTAAGTTACAGTAGTAGACACAGATCACTGTAATGACACCAAAAGCTGGGGATGCCCTCCTTGCCCTAATTACACCCGTAATTGATATTCACGTACAGGAGAAGCCAAATACAGCCATATGTTTCTTTATGCATAATTAATCAGCGTTAATAAATCCTACCCATCTAGTACAACACACAACAGACTGCTCCTGCAGCTTGGAGGTGGGCTGGAGCATTGGTAAGCCTTACTGAAGCTTGAAGGAGAACAAAGCTCATACCCTCGCCTTGAGCTGAGCTGTAGTTGCTGCAAACTAGTTCTGAACAGGCCTGCCTGCTCTTATTACTTTTCTGTGTCACTTTGTCCCAAAATGGGGCACACTGTGTTGCATGCTGTTCTCCTTCTCCCGCCCCTTTCCACTGTTGATGTGCCAACAGAGAAGGAATGCAAGAAGTTCTCCCAAAGTAACATTTATTTTCGTTTATGCTCTTGCCAAAAGAAATGAATCTTGACTCAGACTGTTGTTTCAAATGAACAAATAGTGCATTCACTGCTTTAAGAAAACACCCATTTTAACCTGATATGGTAGGTTCTCCTTGGCCTTAAAATGGAGGAGAGATATGGCTGCAGTGAACAGGCCTACCAGGCACAGGCCCAGTGGCCTAAGGGGACAGAGGACCCCTAAACAAGAGCCCCATTTGTTATTGGAAAAGTCAAATGGCTCCTTCAAATGTAGAGATGTTCTGATCCTTAAATATCTGCTGATAGAAGTCTGAACTGATATCTTTTTGTATTATATACAGCTTTATAGTTCACATGTCTGAGCCCAGGGGTCCAGCGTCTTATAATCTGTGCAAGAAGAGGAGTATTCTTAATTTGAGATGATAATTTTAGTGCCAAGGAAAAGCTGACTTTGTGGGCGCATGCAATCAGTGACTAATGGGGCTGTAGTACTAATAGCCCTGTAATTTTCCTGCCTATATGGGACCCAGTTGGCCTATTTAGGCTCCAGAGAAGGCAGTTGAGTCTGGGGATACTAAGGTTTGAGGTACGGTCTATTTTGGGGGGATTTACTGCATTCACAAGTGAAAGAAGAGTTCGAAAATAAAGAAGTGTAGGGAGTGCAACCAAGGATCTTATTCATTATTAATCTGTCTTTTATTTTAATGATTTTGTTTTGTCTAAAAAACGTCAGAAAACAGTCAAAAATATACCCACTTAAATTTCCCAGAGCCCATCTTGACATCTTCAGATATGTTGTGTATTTTGTTCACTTTCATTTGGGATGAAGAAAAATGACTAATCCTTACATTTGAGAAACTAGAACTAGCAAATATTTGACTTTTCTTGCTTTGGAAAATGCTGATTTTAAGCAATCAACCACTAATTACTTCAGCCATACAGTAATAATCTTTTTTAGAATTGTTTTAAGGCCTGAATCAAAAATGAGGCAAATTTAAAGCCACAGCTTCAGTATCTTTTGAAATATGTGTGCATAAATGGGGGGGCAGTGTAATAAAAGTCGGGCCTGGAGGGGGAAAAGACTCAATACTTTTTGTGTTTTGAAAGCCTCTTAAGCTAATTTTGCCCCTTCTCCTCACAGCTCGACGACCCCCTGGCTGCCTTCCCAGCCTTCAAAAAGTACGACAGAAATGGGTACGCATTGCTTTGTACGCCTACAAAAGACTTATTCACCATTTCATGAAATACACACTTGTTTCATTTTCTACATGGAGGGGCCAGTTGGTCTGCCGAGAGTATTTATATCTGTTCTTCTTTTAGTGTTTCTCCCGCTTTGCCACAGCATATGCACACACACACACACACACACACACACACACACACACACACACACACACACACACACACACACACACACACACACACACACACACATTCTTGATGTTACTGACCCTGCTCACTTGTCTTCCCATCCAGGCTGAATCTGCAGATAGAGTGTAAGAGAGTGACCTCCCTCAACCCGCTGTCTGTGGAGTGGGCCTTCGAACTCACCAGAGCCAACATGCAGACACTGTAAGACGTCCTTTCGGTCCTGTTGTAGTTAAAGGCGTAGGGACAGGAAGAGAGTGATGAATGGACAGGCTCATATAGATATGATTGGTAGATTGCAGCTGGGAAGTAGTGCAGACGAGCCAGAAATTCTTAGTGTGCGAGAGACGTTGAACAGCTACTGAGCAAGATGTGGATCAGTGTTTTTATTTGAATTAGACCAAGAGCTGAAGAAATGGAAGCAGAGAAATTACTACAGTTTATCTTCTCTCTCTTTTCCTGAATTTGAGTAGTGTTCAGCTTAGCAAATGGCAGCCAGTCAGTCGAAAATTTTTTTGCTCCATTTGGGGAAAATGTGTCCTTTCTGAGTGGCACTGCCAGAGCAGCCTGATGATGGGGAGAAATGGGAGGGTAAATTCACCGTGTGTGTTGGAGTCGACCCATTTTCTCTCCGCTGTGCTGCAGGTATGAGCAGAGCGAGTGGGGGTGGAAGGAGAGGGAAAAGAGGGAGGAGATGAACGACGAGAGGGCGTGGTACCTACTGGCCCGCGACGGGCGACTCCGCCCCGTGGCCTTCTCTCACTTCCGATTCGACGTGGAGTGCGGGGAGGAGGTTTTATATTGGTAAGGCATGCCGTCCACAAGTTTGTGGTTCCAGCAGTAGCTTTTATTTTGACAATCGCAGACTTTTTTTTCTTCCTGTGGTGTAACTTGTCGTCTTGACCCTGCAGCTATGAGGTGCAGTTAGAGAGCAGAGTGCGGAGGAAAGGACTCGGCAAGTTCCTCATCCAGATACTACAGCTCATCGCTAACAGGTAAAATATACAGCTGCAGTCGTTGCTGTGTGACTGTGAGATTCTGATGCTTCTGCATGAATAGCTTTGTTCTCTCTGCCCTTTGGCTCATAACTTTAAATTTGGGTCGTATTCTACACGGTAAGACTGATGATCCCATCAGTAACTTTTGAACCCATTTACTGTAACTGAACACTTTTTTCACAATGTGGTTTGAAGACTAAGTTTGGTGTCATTCTACCTTTTTTTTTTTTCCCATGAAAAGACCAAGCCTGTAGGCCACCTTTTCAAGTGACATCTTCCTGTCATGTGAAAGTAATTGTTTCTTTTCTGCTCTCTTGCTCTTTATGTCCAGTACGCAGATGAAGAAAGTGATGTTGACAGTTTTCAAACACAACCACGGGGCTTACCAGTTCTTCAGAGAAGCTTTACAGTGAGTATACTGGCTCTACAAAGGGGTTTTGTTTTTGAATATGGAGACATGGGAAGTATAAGGAAACTTATGAATCAATGAATGACTTTGAATGTTGTTCATTTCTGTAACTCTTACTTACGTCTCGTGAACAAGCTGATCTAAGGAATCTCCGTGCTGTCACAATTTCTGTTCATGCATAAAGAAAAAGTAGGCAGACACAAAGGGTGACCGTGATCTAATGTACACATATGCAACGTGTCCGAAGCTTCGTTTTTTCCCTCTAGAGCAGTGTTTTTCTACCTGTGGGGTCGGGACCCACACAAGGGGTCGCAGGTTCAATCTGAAGGGTCGTGAGATTATTAGCAGGATATGTAAGCAGAAAAAACATACTTCTACAATACAACAATTTCTACAACACTTTCCTGTAATATTTGCTTTTTTTTCTTGCAAATCACTGGAAACTTTTGGGTTTTAGCCTCTTTTAAATAATGATTCAATAAAATCACTAAACATGTTCAACAGATTTTTGGGGTCCCAAGTAGATATTAGTTTGTTTCCCATCCCTTTTGGCTTCATACTATACCACACTAGATCAAACTATATATAGTATGGGCTGCTTTAATCCCACCTTTTTTTTTATGTGAACATGAAGTCAGTCAGTATTATGTCAGTAACATGTAGTAAGTAAGTGGCGTTTCCATTTAAAATCAGGCTAATAAGAGCAGAAGAAGACGTTTAAGTGTTGGCAAAAATGATTCTTCCCATTTCACAATACTCCTCTCTCCTCTCCTTCATCCTTGTTAACTTACCTCTTTCTTTCTCTCTCTCTCTCTCTCTCTCTCTCTCTCTCTCTCTCTTTTTTAGGTTTGAGATCGATGACACCTCGCCAAGCATGTCCGGTTGCTGCGGCGACGACTGCTCTTACGAGATCCTCAGCCGGCGGACCAAACACGGCGAGGCCTCGGCGGGACACACCCACGGGGGCGGGCACTGCGGGGGCTGCTGCCACTGATCCGCTTCAGCTACAGCTTTTACGATTTGGTTTAAAAGCCAGCAACTTTCATGGCTGTGTGTGAAAGCTTGAGCTGCCTGCTACACTGCAAGCGTTTTGAGTTTGAACGGCTGTAGATGAACCGATGGTGGAATACCTGGCTACAGATATTGATGTCGCGTTATGGATTGAGATTTACGTGTTTGTTTGTTTTTTTTGTGTATTCCTGCTACAAAAAGCAGTAAGCAGTGTGAGCTTTCACACATAGCTCCGGTTGTTGTTTTTTTTTATTTTTTTTTTTCTTTCCTACTTCTTGGTCCAATGTCCAAGCTCATCTTTCCTCATTCTCTTATCCCAGTTAATGATGACAGTTATTGGTTCCCAGTCAAGAACAAGCTAAAGCATTGCTGACATCCTCTACCACTCCAATGAACCTCATCCCATCCTGCCTCTCATCTCCTAACCTGCTGTACTGTATTGAATCATTCTGCAGCGCTTCTCAAACTTTTGCTTCGGACCTAAAATTGGTTGCTGGCCTAAGGCTGTATTATAGAAACTTACTACCTCAAGTCAAGATTGCTTAAGCTTAAGATAGGATTTAGTGGTAAAAATTGATTAATCATTCCCTCACTCAAATGACCACTTAAACTAAACCGATAGGATTTTTATGAGTTAGTCAGTTCTTGTGATACAGCCCCTGGTTTCTTTGGGACTTGAGACTAACTAGCTGGTTTCGCTGGTCCCAGGATTAGGCTGAATGTATTCACATTTGGGTCCCAGAAGAAGCAGTCTGAGAAGGCTTGCTGTCTAATACCACCTTTTTATGTTGCAAGTTATATGCACATATGGCTTGTAAGTAATATTTTTTTTTTCTGTAACAATAGCACTGCAGCTATCAGCAACTGCACTGTTTTGAACCACATCTGTCCGTTATACTACTGTTGACAAGGTTACAGTACAATATTAGCACTACCCATCTTCTCTGCTCCGGTCTCAGCTAAATGTATAGACGTCTCCCCTGCTTATAATTAAAAGAAAAAGTTAAATTTCTCATCATCTGTTGCTGTAGACCTGCATCCAGCCCAGAAAATAATGCCAGTGCGACCCTCTCTGGCTCATTCAGATGTTCAACTTTAACTGTCAGCTATATTTCTTCATCAGAGGTACAAATCATGAACTAACACTCGGTTTCCTGCTTCACTGAAGACATGGAGTTCTTTTAGTTCATGAGGTCATTCACTCTCATTTTCACGCTTTCTTCCCACCATATTTCTCTCATTTCCAAGCTCTCAGATACAAATGGGAGATTCACTTGCCTATAATGTGTTTTTCCATGCTTCACTTCTGTGAAATCCCATCCCCCTTTCTCCTGTTGGTGCCTCCGTTCTCCCTCTATGTCCCAAAGGTGCTGAACGATGACTGCAGATCTGTTGCGCTCGTCTTTAGTCACCTAGTACAATTGCATTACTCCTGCTTGCCTCATCGTTCACTGCGTTTCCTTCGCTTCATTGTTGATGATAAACAAGTTGATGTTGACGCTACCTTTAGCTGTATTTAAAAAATACTAAAACCATCCTCCATCCCTTCTCTTACATATTCTGTTAGCATGAGCAAATCATATTGATTTAACATGGATGAGGATTGGTAGAAGTCACCGCTTCATTATGTGGCCGTTTGAAGCTGAATGCTGTTAACTTGGAGGAAGGAACAATGGATGGATGGATGGATGGATGGCTGGATGATACAAGTAATTGCAGAGCACTGAAGGTGTTTTTTTATGGTCGTTATTCCTCCTCCTCCTTCTCCTCAGTCGTCAACTGTTTTCCCAGCCCACCATCATTAGTTTGCATGACAAAATTACATTTTTTTTTTTAACAAAACTCGTAGTCTAAATCAGGATTACACAACAGCAGTGCTGCTTCTGAACTTAAGCATCACTGTTTGAACACGTGTGTAAAATCCTCATGTGGGTCTGATGGCATTACTTTAATATTTCATACAAATCTCCCATGAACAGCCGTGCATGTTAGTATGTGAAAGGGAGAGTTGTGCGACATTTAAAGTTAATGTTGCGGTTTCCTTTAAAGCATCTTGGCACAAAGTCAGTGCTGTGAGATTTGGGTAAAGTTGAACAGTGCGTCCGCTGCCGAGATCTTTGTAGGAGTTCCACATAGGGTTTTAGATGTCACATTACTAGTCAACCTAGACAGGCTGCTGTAACCACCTCGATCTTGTTGATTTCATGTCTGTTTTGTACAAAACCTTCAGGGTATTTTTGGACCGTTTCAAGTGCGAGTCAGCCGGGTTAGAAGCACTATCTAGAAACCACCATAAAACCCTTTAATTCCAGGACTGTAGTCAGTTTGTACAGATTGTACTTGTGGGCTGGAGGAGTTAAAAAGTCATTACTTTACACTACTGTGGATGTAAAGATTGCTCTAGTGTGGCTGTGAGGGACTTCAATTTGTATGTTTTGTTTTTTCATATCAAGGCTCAACTTGAGATTTCATACAGACCTGACATACCTGGTCAAAATATGTGAAACGGGGAGACTGAAATGTGAAGACACGTTCTTAGAAACTCCTAAATACCGAAATAATCTGTGTTACACAAGAACAAAATGTTATTTATCACCAAAAAAGAAAAACCCTTTGGATGACCAAGCCCAGATCCTGGGGTGAAAGTTTCTTGTTGTTTCCAGACTGGGTTGAGACAAAAAAAAAAAATTCAGCATCTGGAGACGACCTATTGGTGTCTCTCGCTTGTTTGATCATGAAAACAATTAAACAACATATTGCTTGTTTTAGTGTTAGAATACCTTCTGATACGTACAGTAAATCATTTTTTGTACTGCATAGGTTACAATAAAAAGAGGATGTTGTACATAATGGTAGTATATCAACCGACTGACAGTCTCTCTCTCTCAGGTTAATCAAACGTAATCGAACCTCATCAATTTCATTTCAACAGCCGTTTTGTCAGTTAGCTGTTCGCTGGATTGGATTGGCCACAGCTCTGACCTAGAGTCAGTTTTTGTTTGCGTGTCATGTCGTATTATTTAAAGAAAGTGAATCGAAGAACCGTATCTAAATTTTGACTTTTAACACAACTAGGAAAGTGATTTTATTTTTTATATGTTGCAGTAAAAACAAAAGCACCTCAACTGCTCTGCCTTGAAGGTGTGAAAATGCAAGAAAATTAAAGACACAGTGTGTACTGACCCTAGATCAGCGCTCAGTTGTTACATTCAATCCAGATGGGTGGGCTGTCTTTTAAAAAAGGCTCACTTGAAGTCAAAAAGCTTTTGTGAAAATATCCTGAGTTTGAAAATGAGCCTAAACTTAACCAGTTTATTTTAAGTCAGTGAGTACTTTTATTTTTAAAAAATGGTTACATACCCTCACAAAATCACAGATCCTTCTCTTGGTCTTTTCTCTGTGTGTGTATATATATATATAAGCTGTTGTGGATCCATCTTCATTTTCATTTCTTGGCCTTTTACAGGTTAAACACTTTTTTAAACATGATGTTAAAAAAAAACTTCCATGTTTGAGAGTGAGTGTTACAGTCCTGTCCATAAACGACAATGAAAGGGAAAACTAAGTCATTATGCCTTGTCAGTGTTTTATTTGTATGTTACAAATAAAGGAAAGTTGTTTGACTTTTCAAGAGGTGCTTTTTTCCCCCCATTTATGATGATTAATTGTTCTTTTCAAGGGACAAAGTGTGTGTGTGTGTGTGTGTGTGTGGTGTGTGTGTGTGTGTGTGTGTGTGTTTTTTGTGTGTGTGTGTGTGTGTGTGTGTGTGTGTGTCTGTGTCTGTGTCTGTGTGTGTGTCTCTGTATTTCTGCTGTTAATAAATTAATGTGGTTAAAAATGATAGAAATTGAAACAGTATGTCAAAATTAGAACTTTGTAACTTAATTTTATGACTTGAGTAAAAGCTATGAGATGGCGTGTTAACAATTGTACTTAAGTATGAGAAAACAAGAGTCAGTTGTCATTTTGGAAAGATTTGAGAGATTATTTAAATTTCATTTTGACTTAGGATATCATTTTACTTTTATATTTTAAAAATGTTTCCCATGTTAACTTTTGAAATGGGAAGTGGGCTTTCATGTTTACTGGAGCAAACGTACTATTTTAATCCACTTTACAAGACATCAATGTTAATATAATGGCCAACGTATGTGGAACTCTTCGTGGTTGTGGTTCTGAGGGGACTCCTTACTGCGTTGCACTGAAACCGGAAGTTGTTGGTACATTGATGCAAGAATAAAGTGTCCTGGCTGTGAGTCGGATGGATGAATGGATGAATGGATGCTCTGATGCTCTGAGGTGCCTTTGCTCACATCTGTCCAGGATGACATGAACGATTGAACTGCACTCTCCTGTCCTCCACGAGCTCCCGCCGCCGGTGAGTGACGACAGCGACCGTCGAGATATTTTATGTTCAAACTAATTGTCAGACTGACATAAAAAAAATAATCAGAAATAATAAAGAATAAATACCAAGGAGTGATGCTTTTGTGTGGTCCTGTCAGCTGCTCAGGGTACCATGGCAACCAGGATGAAGCTGAAGCTGAAGACTGTGTTTGTGCTCTACTTCATGGTCTCTCTGCTGGGCCTCGTCTATGCACTGATGCAGCTCGGTAAGTGGTCAGCCACACTGTCTAAATCCAGACTTTATCCATCACCACAACACTCCACTCCAACTCCATCAGGTCAGTCTGACAGGGGGAGAAAACTAAACTGAGCTTTAATAAAATCTATAACAGTTAACTTTCCCAATGTGTTTCCCAATTTACTATAAAGGCTTTCAAATGGGTTCCATGACAATGAATGAGTGTGGTAATATGGGCAAAACTGAATAACAGGCAGCCATTATTCAGTCCTGATATAATAATTAGAGCTTTAACTTCATTACGAGGACGTGAGATGAGACACTATAGGTCCCTCGGCACTGACCCTTACCATGCAGTGGCGTGTGGCTGGATATTCAGCATATCCTATTATTTATCCTATATATTGTTTTATTCTTATGTTTGTAATAATTGTTTACCTTTGGGAAAACAAGACACAACTCAAAAATGAAGACTGTGAGATAATTAGTCATGTGACTTATATGTATTTATCACACCAGTAAAGTCATTTCAGTGGTGGCTGATTTTGATCCTCATACAATGAATAAAAAGTTAATAAGGCTAAACATTTCCATTGTGGTCGTGATCTTTTACAGAGGTTACAAACGCACAAAATAAAACAACCAACCAAACAGAGCAGCAGTTGTGTATCCAAGTTTCACAAGCAGGGAAATCCCTTTTTGCTCCTGTACTTTAAACTTGTGTTGTCTGTTCCTAACACTCTGCAGGTCAGCGCTGCGACTGCACAGATCACGACTTCCCTAAAGACCGTACCATATCTCAACTGCGGGGGGAATTGCACCGTCTTCATGAGCAGATAAGGAACTTGGATGTGGCCAAACAGCCCCAGAAACAGCCTGCCAAGCTGCCCACCATCTTTGTCATCACCCCGACGTACGCAAGGTAGCCAAGGAGCCTCGCCTACTTCCATCTCCATCCCCCTCTGTTACTTTTCCACATACAAACACGCCGTTCCTTTCGATTTCTGTCTGTCCAGATTGGTGCAGAAGGCCGAGCTGACTCGTCTGTCCCAGACCTTCCTCCATGTTCCTCAGCTCCACTGGATCGTGGTGGAGGATTCGCCGCACAAAACGCCACTGGTGACGGAGCTCCTGGGGAAGAGTAAACTGAACTACACACACCTACATATGCCCACCGCCAAGGACCGCAAACTGCAGGAGGTGCAGACATCAGTCTTTCTTGTTTTTGTCCTTTTCAGTTGAAGTCAAATGCAGGTTTTTTTTGTTGCTATTTTCAATTCAGTATTATTCCTCAGTTAAGTATGAACAAAGGAGCGTTTTTAAACTTTTGGTCTGAATGCTCACTCTCCTCCTCAGGGTGACCCCAGCTGGCTGAAGCCTCGTGGAGTCGAGCAGAGGAACGAGGGTCTGCGGTGGCTCAGAGTGGACAGAAGGGCTCAGCCAGGAGGAGACAACCAGCAGGGAGTGGTTTACTTTGCTGATGACGACAACACGTACAGCCTGCAGATATTTGAAGAGGTGGGTGCTTTATGATCCTCAGCAAAGTCTACAGCCGAGGAAGTGTCTGTTTTAAATCTCCCACGGTTGAGCAAGAAAAACTAATGTCCTCTCGTCCCGTCTCAGATGAGGAGTACCCAGCGAGTGTCGGTGTGGCCGGTGGGGCTGGTTGGAGGGATGAAATATGAGAGGCCCGTGGTTGAAGGAGGAAAGGTGGGTGCTTTTTATGTTCTGGTTTATGAACTGTGGAGATGAATAAGTCTGTGTTTTGCATCAACAGTTCTCTAATACAGAATATGGTGTTTTTGATTGTTCTTCTAAGGTGGTTCGCTTCCATACCGGTTGGCGTCCCAGTCGTCCCTTCCCGATGGACATGGCCGGGTTTGCCGTGTCCCTCAAACTTGTCCTGGCCAATCCAGAGGCTTGTTTTGACGGCGAGGCACCAATGGGCTTCCTGGAAAGCAGCTTCCTTCAAGGACTGGTTACAATGGACGAACTGGAGCCCAAAGCGGACAACTGCTCTAAAGTATGAGTGTGTGTGTGTGTGTGTGTGTGTGTGTGTGTGTGTGTGTGTGTGTGTTAGAGAGAGTGAGAGAGGAATGGAGAGTGAAAGATGTCTAAGTTTTGAAAGAATAGTCTTTGTCATGTATTATAGTTCAGAGCAAATGATGAGTGTGAGATGCGTTTATGGTCTTGGAGATTTTTTTACATTTAAGTTAAAGACAGACTTACTAGTTGAAGTGTATTTTAAGGTGAAATGTTGTATTTCCGTGTCCATTCATTGTGTGTGTGCCTTGTAGGTGCTGGTGTGGCACACACGGACAGAGAAACCGAAGATGAAGAGAGAGGAAGCTCTGCAGGCTCAGGGACTGGGTTCAGACCCTGCAGTGGAGGTCTGAGGAACACACACAAACACACACACACACAAACACACACACACACACACACACTGTAAGGCGTACTCTGCTGTTTAATGCTGCATATGTAACTCTGCGTTGTAAATACTGTAAAACAGAAAAATATCTGTTCGAGGTGACATTTAAATTGAACTGGTTTTGACTGTCTGTTGTTCTGTGTCTGGTAGTAAATGTACGTGTGTATATATTGAGTGAGTGCTGTTAAAGCTGTGCTAACTGTATGTTAGTGTACGTATCAGGGTTTTTCTTTGGTTTTAGTCAGTTTAGTTGTCCTTGTCCAGCAGTACAGTGAATGAGGACTCGGGAGTTTGAACAGATGCCTGATGGGGGCGCCAGGTTTTAATTTTGCAGAGCTGTGCTGTTCCACCACAATACACTTTTGCTTAAAGCTGGAGGAACGATGAACACAGACGTCCATTCGTGCTTTATTTGTAGATGTTAACTTGTGCTCAGTGGGAATCCTGCAGTGTAACTCATTCCTGGCAGCAGTTAGATATTTAGACCTACACCAGGTCTGGCTCCAGCCTTTAGCCTCTGTTTCCTGTGCTGGTTGGATCTGATCTGAACCTTTTCTGTCCCAGATACAGTTGCAACGGAGCACTTTATTCATGCATGGCTTCGATTTTTGCGTGATTAGTGTCTGTAAGTCCGTATTCAGCCATATAGATGTTTGTTTTTGTTTTTTTATCACCATCATAGGCATGATAATAATCTCTGTACAACCAGTCTAATCAAAATGTCTGCATTTGCTATCAAGGTAATAGTATTGTGAAGCATAGGTGCATTTTTCCACAGTAAACAATAGTCATAAGCAGAAGCCACGAAACTCACCAGTTAATTAAAGGAAATGCTAAGTAATAATTGCCTTGTATTTATTACACCTATACACACATACACCTGTGTAACAGACACAACTGGGTCAGCATAGCAACACAGACACCCAATATTTCCACGCCCAGTGTAGCTTTAGTGTTAAAGCTTAAACGCTGGTTTTCAAGAGAGTCATAGCACAACAACAAAAACAACAACAACTAGTTCGAGCCAGCATTTTTATGTGTGTCTTTTTAGTGATGCTTTTTAAAAACATAAGGCTTGTGGAATTAATTTAGAAGTCCTGAAAGAGGGAACAACTCTACCGAAGCTCATATATATTCCTTATGCAATAAACAAACACTAAGCATGCATCCATGTTACATTTCCACACTCTGATGATGAGAAAAAGACTTGAATTAGCCTTTAATAGGCAGGAAATCCCTGGTACTTTACAGTAGCAGTATTTCAAGACTATGTTTGAAAAAAAGCTTCAAATATGAATTGAAGTACTCGAGCTGTGCTTGATTATCTTCCGTCTCACCCTCTGAAGTTGGAAGATTAAAGAGCAAAATAACATTATAGCTCAAGCAAGTGCTCCTCAGCTACTTTTGTATGATACTGTAAAACAAGCTAGTGCCTGCTTCAGTGTAATTAGTGCCTGTAAGTCAGTTCTCTACTGGTGTATACTGTATTTATTACTGTAATATTGTTCTTTACATTGTACAATGTGATAATGTCTGTTCTTGGCCTTGAAAATAAACCTAGTAGATAATGTAAAACATGTTTGGTTGCGTTTGTGGTCTTTTTTTTTATTAAACTTCAGTGATTCATGATGATCTCTAACTAGTTTTTAGCTTTGACAGTCGGAGAGACTGTCTTCTGGTAAAATGGAAGACTCACATGCTGACATATGGTCAGTGTTTGGGAGGAATGTGCATACAATGGAACATCCCTGTTGTAAAAGGAGGAACTGAAGTATTGTTCAGCTTTTGAGATAACCGCTAGATGAACTTCTGGTTGAGCTTGGCCGTGGTCACTAGGTCTGATGGCTCCACAACATTTACAAAAACTTCCTCAAATCATCAAAATCCTCTGTCATTTATTGATTTTTGATATTAATATTAATGTTATCTTCTTTGAAAAACAATAAACATAATTTAAAACTATTAACAATTTGTCTGAACTGGCTCCTTTAAAAGGGACCTGAAAGAGTCCTGATACAGTACGACTTTAACCTTTCTCCACCACTGCAGATGAAACGTGACCATGTCAAACTAAAGACCTTCAGTCTTGTACCACATTTTGGACTCTGACCCCGACCAGTTTAAGAAATGCTGACTTGACAAAAAAGTTGAATGAGTGTCTCAACTGGCAGCTTAATGTGCTTTATTTGAAACGCAGCCAACAGCACATCTGTTCTCTGAGTGTGTCAGGTAATACTTAACACTGTCACACTTCAGGCTTGTCTGTGATTTTTATCACTTTGTCGTCGTTTGTTTGTGCCCTAGTACTGAAATGTACCTTTCGGGCTGTTTCTTTTATTTTATTATGTTTATTAGACAGCTGTTACTAGTTTATTTTGAAACATCAGTTTATAAAATAGACCTTTTTCACTGCAGCCATTTTGACATGGATTAGTAGGGTAAACACAAATTTTTAAGACGGTTTCATTTAAATAATGTTTGAATCCCAAAGAGATCAAATGATCCAAAAATGTACTAAAAACATTAGAGGAAAGTCTAAAATATTAACAGAAACTTCAAAATCACTTTCTTTACCGTCCCATTAAGCGTCTCATGACCCCTCTAGTTTATTTTTTAACTACTGGACTAAACTACTAAACTCCACCATATAAGGTAGTTAAATCTAGCTCCACTGACCACCACTTACACACTAATAATCTAATAATGTTAAATATGACATATGATTTGCAGAACAAGTGCTTTTATTTTCATACTTCTGTTCTTTTACTTAAGATTTTAAATGAATAACTTTTACTTGTAAAGGAGTATTTATATAATTATATGTAATTATATATTGTGGTATTGTTCCCACTAGCCTCTCTAATTCTATGTTGTAGGTTTTCTCCAGTTTCACCACATCAAAATCAACACTTACCATCCGACAGTACCAAAACCCTAACTTGTCCCTGCTTGACAGTGACCATGGCAACCAGCTCCCAGCGTCCGGTACCGTCATCGGTGATTACCCACGTGGGCGGAGAGTCTCTAGCCTCAACACAGCTGAGGTTTTTACAGGCCTGTGTGACTGACAGCTGTAACGCCCTTGCCTGCTTATTGACTATATACGGAGGGTTAGGGAGGTGTGAGTCTACCTCATCGCCCAACGTTCACTCACACGGGGCTTGTAAGATGAAGGTGGGAGATGAGTAAGGGGACCTGAAGTCATAGAGCCAGACACACACTGTCGTTTGATCCACAATGATTCACTCACAGACGCCTGTAGACTACCTGTGCCACCAGAAAGTAGTTTAATTACTATAAGTATCATCATCTGCACTGCCACGCTTTCACCCCTCCAATAACACGTCCCGCACTTCATTTAATGCGTCTGTTTGTGCGTATGTGTTTTCTCAATGTTGGTATGTCCTCCCACAGGATGCCTGCGTGTGCATGTGCAAGAACTGTACATCCTGAAGTTGATATGGGAAAAACAGGTATGTAGATAATTACCCAACACACACACACGCACACACACACACACACACACACACACACACACACACACACACACACACAGAGAGAGAGCTGAGCTGCTCCCACTCCCTGTCCCACCCAGACACAGTGTTTACCATCCCAACAGTACGATAACATTAAGTGACCGAGCTCTTTCATTTTATCTACACACACACAAATTTTCCATTAGGATATACCAGCTTATCAGTAAAGAGTAGTGTTCTGCACACATTAGTGGATATGAAGGCAAGTTATCTTATTTCAGAGGTGGCCATTTTGAACTTGCGTCACACTTCCTCAAACCAAAACATGTTTTAATCTAATAAATGTTCAGGCTCAATCAATTATTATTCATTATTAATGCCATGGATCAAAAAAGACATTTTATTTTATTTTTTTACAGTAAGTGCAGTTACAGTTCTTGTGCCATGTAAGCAGTTAGCAGATTATTAACGGGTTATTAATGAGAGAAGACCCTTTACATTTTTACAAAGTCAATTAAATGACCTCTGACCAGTTGGTTTGACAATTAAACTCAATTTAGTTTTGTAACGTCAGATTAAGGCTGGATTAATTAAAGGTACTAACTTTCAATAACTTTAAATTCAAACCTAATTAGCCTTTTGATTAAACTGTGTACATGTTTAAAGGTAATTCAATCTGAGATGGACCGATATATCAGTGAGCTAATATTATCAGCCGATGGGGTGATCACAGTCATATTGAGAGTCAACGATTCAAGGTTATTTTATTCAGTCATTTACAAACGCAATTCTGTAGAATGAAATTCAGATATAGTTCCCTTTATGCTACTTTCAGTAGTCTCACACATGTTGGCTGCAGCCTGACTTGGGTTTTGAGGCTGATATCAATATTTGAGAGTTAAAAACAACATGTGTGCTTTTATTTTTGAGTTTATATAAACTTATACTGTATTATTAGCATATGTGGTAGAGATCCCATCAGGTTTCGGTTGTGACCAATGTATGCACCGAGTTGAACAGAGAACAAGAGTCTACAGCCCTGTTAGTGGGGCTGTACTTATATATAGCTTTGAGCTAAATACAGTAAAAGTGCTTGTGGCAGAATTTTTATGTATAGTTTTTATGTATTTTTGGGGGTAAGAATTCATCTTTCCCATGTGTTATGGACCGTAGAAGTTGTCTCGTTGGACGCTCAGCCGTTGAGGTAAATGTTAAATTGAAAGTGGACTCTGCAGGTTTGACTACAGCTGGGGATGTCCATGGTTAATGATAAACAGACAATGATACCAGAATAGGATGTTTGCTTCTGGTGGTATCATTTGTGAGCTGAAATAGTTTTTGACCATGTGTGTGGACGTGTGTGTCTCATATTTGAGTTACAGATGTTAAATCAGAACTTTATCTCGAAGTCAGTGTGTGTCTAAGGATGTAAAGAAGAGGTGTGTGTAGTTAAGAAGAAAGAGTCAGAGGAAAAGAGAGACAAAGAGAGTGAGAGTGTGTTGCTCCGTGTGTGTGTGTGTGTGTGTGTGTGTGTGTGTGTGTGTGTGTGTGTGTGTGTGTGTGTGCATGCACCCTTTTTGCATGTGTGTATTTGCTTTGGTGACGACAGAAGTGCAGGTTGGGACAGGGTGGGTGTGTGACGTTGTGTGTTAGGGGAGTGTCCTGAGCTCCCAGCACTCCCTCATTCACTCAGACTCCCACACACACACACACACACACACACACACACACACAGAGGGACAAGAGTTGACAGCAAGAGATCAGGTAAGACCTGCAACTCTTTAATCTAAAAGTTTCTGCATTCTTCTTATTGCTACACTGATATTCTTATAATATTAATTATCAAGTGTCTATAAATTACTTTATGTGGGAAAAGAAATGACAGCTCTTGTTTCTTATAAATGGCAGGATGTTAAATACATTCATTCTTTCTGTCCTTTCTATCTGGTTGCTCTATTAATCTTTTTTTCTCACATTGTGTCATTACGTTTTAGATTTTAGTTTTCTGTTTCCTTTTTATTTGAACTCTTGTTCAATAACGTGTCTCTCTCTTTACTTTGTAATTTGTGATTGTGGATGTGAGATGTGACCTAAACCTGGCAAAACTTTACCCACTTAGCAATCAAACATTATTTCATTATTAAATGATTGTTGTTATCTTAATTATTCTGTTACAACTGTTGGTTAAACAACATTTAACTTTATTTGCTCAGACACCCATGTCCTGTAAAATTCTATGAAAAAACATAGTTTTAATCTATAGGTGCTCTGATTCAATGAAACATGTAAATGCTAAAGCCTACAACAAACTAAAATGGCATCTTTTAATATGCTAGCTTCCAACATCCATACTAACAAGCTAACACAAGGCTACCTTTACTTACTTTCTTAATGTTGATAATTATTTAAAATATCATGTAGCCTATTTACAGTCTGCATTGTTTAAGAAATAGTTCAACTTTGTGAGAAAAACTCCTTTTCCCTCTGGATGAATTAATTAGGTTAATACCACTTTTATGTTTTTTTGGTGAACATGAAGCCACAGCCGGTTAGCTTAGCTTAGCATAAAAGTTAAAATCTGGGGGAGACAGCTAACCTGGAGGACTACAGGAAGTCACTGCTCCTGGTGAAGAAATTCCACCTGTAAAACCACAACCTGTTGTTTACACGTACAATAACAAACAAGATAGAATGTGTCAATTAGTGAGCTTTAAAAGTGCTGAGTGGACTATTTGTAACCTTTGAACAGAGACTGGCTCGCTATTTCTCCCCATGAGACTGGTGTTAATCTTCTCATCAGTTTCTCAGCAAGAAAGCCAATAAGCTCATATCCCAAAATGTCAAACTATTCCTGCTTTTTTAAATAATAGTTATAGTTAATAATAGAAAGTCGGAGGGTAAAAACAAATTAGCCGTAATTATATGGTTGAATTTAAAGGCTTTAAAGGGCAGCTATCAGTAACTAACACTCAGTCACAGAAGGTGTTTTGCCCTTGATGGCTGATGGAAAATAACCCACTGTGACACTCTCTCTCACATTCTTTAAGATTGGTTAGTTTGATCCTACACCTGTTTGGCGTTATTGGATGAATGAGCCAACAGTTAGGCTGACCTTGGCATTGAGAAATAATCAATGTGAAGTCATTGATTTTGGCTGCTGTACAGCTTCCAACTGGTTAAATCAGTGCCAAAGTCTGAGTCTGTGTGTCCGTGTGTGTGTTTGTCTTCGGCTGTAAAAAGAACATGGTGTCATTAGCTCCAATTTCACATTCAGTTATCATCACCACCCTGATAACACTGACTGTGACCTGCAGCACCAGATACACACACAAACACACACAGTCAGAAAAAGAGCTCCTGGTGCATTTATCGCTTTTATTTCGTTTTTTATTGTCAACCACCCGAACCTTGGCACATATGAAATGAGTTGTGAGAGCTACTATGAAATGGAGGAGACCCAAAGAGTGTGGGTGAGGGAGGGTTATGTAACAGCATTAATCTCTAATCTCTCTTTGCCCCTATCTTTCAGAGGGAACAAAAAAAACGAGCTGTGAAGGACGAAACGTGTTTAACAGAGGACACAAGAAGTGAGAAAAGATGACAATCGGCAAGAACTCCAGAAAAAGCTCTGTGCGGAGCTCCGTCCGGGCCCCAAAGTTCCTGGACAAATCCAGCGGCTTCTATGGTCGCCTTGATGAGCCTGAGGTTGCTGGAGAAGGGGAAGAGGTGAGGGAGAAGGAAGTGGAGGAGAGGTGGAACAGGACGGAGGACAGTAACAGAGAGGGGGGAGTTGCGAGCAACCCGAGCCCAAGCGTGGTGCACGTGTCTGGGGGAGATGAGAAGGAAGAGGCCGAGGCGTTTGACTTCAATGAAGGGATGATGGAAGATGATGGGGAGACTCTCCTCCGGAGGAAACCCAGCCGCCGCAGCAGCAGGTGGAGAAGGAGCTCCAGGAGGAAGCAGAAGGAGGGGAGAGCCGAGGAGGACGCAGCCCGAGATGAGAGGCCCAGCCTGGGCACAGAGAGTCCAGCTGACCTGCGCGTCCTGGAGGGCACCAGGGTGACGATCGAGGTAGAGATGGAGACAGCGAAGAAGGTGGAGGAAGAGAACGAGAAGACAGGAGGAGGGAAGGAGCCCGCGCTCGTTCACTTCGCTGCTCGGGAGGATGAGGACGACCAGGTCCTGATCAGAGACAAGAAGAGGGGGAGAGAAGAGGAGGGAGAGGATGAGAGGAGGATGAAGAGGGAGCAAGAGGAGGGGATGAAGGTCGTGAAGAGGAACACGGTCAAGAATTACCGCAAGGTGAGAAAGAATAGGCAGAGAAATACAAAGTGAGAGCATTTCTATCAAAGACAACCGTTATTAACTTCTGCTTCCTGACTCACATTTACACATATTCCATATTCGGCCCACCTGGTTAAACTTTAAGCTCCTCAAGGTTACGTAACCAGAGTTTGTGGAACAGAGGGGTAAAGTTCTCCCTCAACATCCTCCACACACTGCACATTGGGCTATTAATCACCATGGAAACTATCACCTTAATAATAGACTGCCACCAGGGTCAAGGTACAGCAGCCATTGGTGCATGTCACCAACCTGTTACCCCCCGAAAGGGTTTTTCCTTTACGTCACGTTTGACGTTTTCACTAACAGACTTGTAGCTGTAAAGCGTACAGCGTGTACCTTCGCCTGATTCACATGTTCTTAAAGATTTTCTGCTTCCACTGAGACACATGCACAGAGGTGACATTCCTGTGCCTCCCATATCATGTCCTTTGATCAGTGGAACGAAGTATGGCAGTGTTGACCCGCCCACTAAGCCCACACCATAAAAACATTCCACCGCTGTTAGCCAATCAGCCTCCACCCTCAGGCCTCCGAGCCTGACCTCCTGTTAGATAGAGGACGATCTCAGCTTCATGTATAATACAATACAGCGCTTGTATGTTGTGTTGAAAAAAACAGCTCTTTGTTGCTGCTCAGTCTCGATAGGTGATGGCTGAATATTCTTTAATGGCGTAAAATCTCCAGTTACTATGGCAACGGGCTCGGAGCAGTGGTTCCAAACCAAGTCAAATCTAAGGGATCTCAGCAGGATAAGTTGTCAAGAAAGCAGAGAATAGGGGCACCCTGGTAGCTGACCTGGTAGAGCCGGACCCCCACATACCAAGACCATGGGTCCAACCTAACCCAAGACAAAACAGCTTTAATTCCCCCTTTTTTTTAAAAAATAAAATACCAATAAAAACTGAACTCAAGCTCAAGAGAAACTGAGCAGACTTTCCAGAAAATGGTCAACATATTTAAGCAGGCCATTCCCTGGAAATAATTGTGTCATTTTACACCACCTACAGAGGCGCTGAGTTTGCATATTTCCAATGAACTGCTTGTGCAAACTGCAGAGCCTTTCAGTCGGTACACAGCAGGTCAGCTGAATATGCAAAATATGAGCGATTCAACATATACGGAGAATAAAGTTTCAGATGAAAAATAAATAGTTTAACTTGATAAGTTCCGAGTTTCAAGGACACTGTGAAAATATCTCGCCTATAACTATAATCATACTCTTTGATAGTCTTAAATCTGTAACTAGCTTCCATGTGACTTTCTGATCAACCTCATTTCAGATCATGTAATATGTATCGCTAACCTTTGCCTTCTCATCCCCATCAGGCCTTGGACCGTGCCTTTCGTCGCGGCTGGGAGGCCTTCATCACCAACCTCTACAGCGTCACACTCACACCTGTGACATCATCCCCGCCGCCATCTTCGTCACCGTCATCGAAGAAGAAGCAGCAACACAACTCTGTGCTGGCTGAGTTTCAGTAGAACTGGAGAGCGGCATGCATCTAATATTCATATAGGCTAGATCTCTATTTCCCCTTAGTACTGAACATTCACCATGACATTAGTGTGGAGTCGTGCATCTCACATTAATTATTTATGTTAGTTACCGAGTCTTAAGTAGTCACCATAAAGTTTACTGCCTCGTCTCATCATGGTGCACATTAAATTACACACAGACTGCACCTATTCAGTTGTACTTTATGAGTAGAGGGAGCCGAGCTGTTGATTGTACATTGACGTCTGTGAGACTGGCTGAAAAAGGAAAAGTCCAGCCTTCGTGTGACTGAGTTCAGCTGCTCCTGGTTTTCCTCTACTATGTTGCTAACGTCTTTTCAGTCAGTGGTGTAAGAGCGCCTTAACATCTTAGCTCCTTATATCCGGTCCACTATTAAGGGCTCAGAGCTCAAATAATCTTCCGTTGGTTTAGCACTATGAAACTACTGAAGTGGATGTGTGACCGGCAGGAATGGAAATATTAAACCGTAGAGCCATGACTCATTAGTGGACTTTAGTTCTGGAGATATTCACATTTCTTGTATGTTAATCAGTGCCATTTATTGCCGTCTGGCAGCTAATCAGTGATTGTGGTCCACTTTAACACACGTTCGTATTTGTGGAGGAATTGCAGGGTTTTTTAACCAAAGTTGACCCATTTAAGCTGTGGTTTTCTCATCTGTGTGTGCAGCTCGTCAGTGTTTGACTTCCTCATGAGATAACGACCATCTCTCACTGTGTGTTCTGGTGAAGGTTATTTAATCTGGAGGGACACGACATGAGAGAGGGTGTATGTATGTGTGTGTGTGTGCATTTGAGAGAGAGAGAGAGTGAGTGGCCTGAGACATCAGTCACTGGCACTGTAAAGGTCAAAATAATATTTAAGAACTAACTATAACTTCAGTATCAACATGCAACAAGAAGACATGATATGAGATATTATTCAATGTATTAATGATTGACCCTTGTTTAAATGAATAATGCAATGTTTACAATAGGCCCACTTTAACTTCCTGTTATCTGCTATGTATTTAGCTTTTATATTACCTCAGTGTACTCAGTAATTATTGCAGACTAGACATAATATGTTGTAGTTGTGTATAATGATTGTCTATAAAAAGTGTTCAGTTTTATGGAAATCCTTTTGTATCCTAATCAAAGCTTCATGAACCGTAACAAGAAGCACTTTAAATAAAGACTTAATTTATTGTACTGGTTGTATTTTCATTTCATGATTAGTACAGTTTCAGAATAAATACACAAATAATCTGTCTGGATTTAGCATCAGAGTTGTTGTTATGTGAATGAATCAAGTCAAGACTCATTTTATTTAGATAGCCTGAAATCACAATTTACCTCACAGGGCTTTAACACTATAAAAACTCCACAAATACCCTTTTACCAGGGAGAAAATGAAAGGAATCTCAAGAAGAGCCACAGAGGATGGAGGACAGACAGACATGCAATAGATGTCAAGTGTAAAGAAGAACAAAATCACGTTATATACAGAGTATTTATACACACACACACACACACACACACACACACACACACACACACACACACACAACTGTGACACAATTTCTGATACATGGAGTTTATAAAATGTGTGAATATGTGAAGAATGTGGATACAGGAGGATGCTGAAAGAACTTTCAGATGTCGCTGAGTGAGACGTACGCCCTCCTCTTCACAGTATGGAAGTAAAACACAACATCACAACATCATGTGAGAACGCCATAGCAACTGTTACCATGACCTTACAACTTTGTTTCTACTGGTCCAGTCCTGAAGGATCAAGCTTCAGTTTCAACACTTAAAGTGAAAATGACAGGTTTACTGTGAGACCAGCGTGTTTCATCCTTACACTACAAGTGTTGCTGGAGTTTGAATCCTTTAAGACTGATCAAGGTGGCTGTCGTTGTTCCAGGAGTGCCGACTCTGTGTTTACACAAAGACCAACAAAACATAAAGATAAAATAAAAAAAACATGTGCATAGCTGTTTGCAATAAAAGATCTGAGACTGATTTCAAGTAATTTGCATACGACAAAGAATAAATCTACATATAATAGGTAGAAATACAACGATTAAAGGTGTGTGTTTGTATGTGTGTGTGTGTTCATCTTATAAAATATATAAAAGAAAACATGTGTCTCATATTACTGATAATATAATTAAAACAACTGACTAGTTTCCAGAGTATTATGGTCAATAAACCTGATGTAGGTTTACTTACAGTCAGGTACTCTGACTTTGTGTCTTTGCCGCCATCTTGTGGACGAGAAACATACTACACCTTAAAAACGGAAATGACGTGGTAAAAGAAACCGCGTACACTTTCTGTAAATTCATCTTTAGCTGAAAGTATAAAGTCACTCGACAAACGATGAGTTTAACCCGAATAAAACTGTTTTATTTATCAAATTAAATCCGTACAAAGGTAAATGTGGCTCATGTAAATGTTGGCGCGGTTTCCTCGGTGAAGGTTTCCCGGTGGGAGGAGTTCTTCAGGCGGGACATAAAAGAGAGACGGACCGGTTTCTCCTTCCACTTCCTCCTGTCCTCCGTTCACGGTAAGATCGATCCCGCTGCTTCTTCTTCTTCTTTCATTTGTTAACGTTTTCATTTCACTAGATACCATTAGAAATAAGTTACTATGGATACACAACAAGTCTATTGGTGTTTATCCTCTTCCACCTGTTTACAAGCTCAGGAGCAGTTTCCATAGCAACCTGTTTACTGCAGCCCCGAGCTCAACAGGCCACAATCCTTAACCATCCGGCAGCCAGACTCTTTATTTTTACTTTAATCACTTTATAAATATAAACTACAACATGTTTACTAAATGCTGCGTGTGGTATTTGTCTGTAAAACATTAGATGGACTTCAGGAAACACGTTTTTGCCGCTGTCCGCCGCTGTCGTGGTGTGTCTGCAGGCAGCGTCTCTCGATGATGATAACTTCACAGACCTGTACTGAATTACTGTGATTGCATTAATTATTCTGACGTGAGACGCTCTTACAAAGGTTGTCACCTGCTCGTGCCGCCCTGAACACGTGGTCGCGAGTTTAGCCTTGCAGGGGGAATTAGCCTGTTAGCTTCATCATGCTAATGCAATAAATCCTGTTTCCCAGATGGCGGCGGAAGATCCACGAGCTCCCCGCTGCAGAGGTAACTTACTGACACCACGTGGCTCATCCACATTGAATCCATGCTTCAATATGATCTGTAAATGAAGTGCAGTAGTGACACAACGTGGAGCCTCATGCTACAGTGATGTCTCATTTGAACTCTCTCACTGAATCTATCTTGAGGAAACTTCATCTATCAAATGCTGAGTGGCATGAAGCTCTCACACACGTGCACTTCTCATTTTAACCTTATGACCATGACCTTTTTTTCTTTTTCTCCCCTTCTATCCCTCAGGTGTGGGAAGAGCATGGCGATCTCCACACACAAGGTAATTGATCTATAGTAGTTGATCAGTATAGTTTTGTTTATAAGCCGGTGATTGGCTCTATGGCTGTTCAGAGCTCAGTGCTGCGGTGATGATTCTGAACTCTCTCTTACTGAATCAGCCTTTGAAGATACTACTTTACCAGATTCTGAGTAGCACATGGGGCTCCAGCTAACTTGTCAGAAAGTGGTTAATCACAACTCTGCTGCTGTATAATGAAAGATGTAATTTAAAATGACTGTAGCAGTATTTGCTGAGAATCTGTAAATCTAAACTCATTTATTTCTCCTCAGATGTTCAAGGCTCTTCAAAGATGAAGAACACAGATGATGGCCTCTGGCAGGTGAGCTAGACTGATAATAGGACTTTATATGTTCCTCATGGGCCATAACTGATGAATTTTCAAACAAGACAAGCATATGCCTGATTTTTGTGATGCTAGATTATTAATCTGAGCAGCCCTTAAGCAATTAAAACTCAGATTCCTTCCTCGGTTTATAGCTAATTGCATTGTTTGTTTCATAGGCGTCTTCACTGTCGCTAAACTCCAAAGCAGCCCGACTTCCCTCTGAGGTGAGTAAAATATGCATTTATCCCAAGAGTGTATCCACAAGTGGGGTATAAACATGATGATTACAATTAATGACAAGCATATGCCTGATTACAGTGATGTCAACCTTTAATCTGATCACCCTGAGTCAAACTAATGCAAAGTGTTTGATTTCTGAGCGTGTATTAATGTCCTGTTTCTTTTGGTAGGTGGGAGTTTGGATAGTTTGAAGGATGCCACATGGAACTACAAATGTGAGTTTTTACAAAAGCTGCATTATGATCACATTATCAGAAATACTATTTCCTAAATTTGAAATGCATCTACAGTGTAAAAGAGGTCAATCAAAGCACCACAGTCAACTGTTTAGTGTGGATGACTTCAGCAGTAACAATATTTAATCCAGTTCAGTGTTACATTAAGTCAAAGGCAAGGTTTTTCTGACCGTTTGAAAGGATGAAATGGGGTAACACCCATCAAACACCTGGACGACTAATGTCACATGGCAGTTTGTCACCAAAGCCCTGATCAAACCTCCAAATCTATATATGCTACAAGGGTTATTGTTGAATTGTACTAAAGTCCCAGTTTCTCTTGCAGAACCTCTGAATGGATACTTGTAGAGGAAGGAACCATTCAAGTCTGCTGGTGAGTGTTACATTAAAATGCATCCAAATGGTGAATGTCCTCATGGTGCAGTTCCAATGATGATTAACTTAGCTCACTTTGAACCGATGTGAAACGACACGAACTCTGAGCAACTGCATTTATTAAAGCTTTTAATGCTGCAGCGCAATAATTTGCTCTGTAGCTAATCGATTAAAGTCTTGACAGGAACATGAGTCTGTGTTTAATGTGCAGTAAATGACCTGTCTTCTGTCAACAGGTGACTCCCGGCTTCAGCAGCATGCTCGGGGTCTTTCTGAAGGTAAGATGTCACCACAGTAACAATAGGCCTTAATCCAGACCTGCTGAAAATGATGAGATAACTTGGAATCTCGTTCGTCTGAACTGCTGTTGAGAAATATAATATCTGATATCAGTGAAGGTCAATGTAGGACGGGTTAGGACTTGAGCGATTTTGTGTGCCAAGACCTCATGGTGTTATCTGTTTCAGGTACCTTCCTCTGGACACCTGGGAGACACTTGACTCTTCTCGCCACCAGAGGTGATTTCCCAGGTGAGTGTCCTCTTTGCGAGGACTTAGTTAGAGGTGTCTGTTTAAGGCTTAAGCACAGTTAAGTTCAGGGTTACAACAACCAATGTCACATTCAGTTTCCTTCGTGATGACACCCGCACACGTCTTACGCCTCGTGTTAATGCCAGAACCTGAAAAGGTGAACCCACTGGTGTTACCTTGGCAATAAGGGGAAGACACGTTGGGGTTACCAACAGTCTGAATGGAAACTGACATCACATGATTGTCTAATTGTTGCACTCATTCAGATTTGAGCCCCTGAGATTACTGAAGTAAAACTATCTTTAGAGCCTGTACAAACATAGATACTAGACACTTGCTGTAGTTTTTAAACTGGGCTGTGACTGGATGCTAATCACATTCCTGAACAATATCAATTTGTTTCTTTTAGTTTGACATCGAGGCTGAGCTGGGATGAGGTCATCTGTGTTGCCTGTGCTTGTTTATGGAGGTGGGTCTCTGCTCTGTGCAGTTGCTGTTACTAGTATTGTGCATATGTGATGAGTTCCTTATTACCGCCCCAGTCTGAGAATTCATGACTGATTGGTATCCCCTCTGATTACACAATAATTCAAAATGTCAGTCACACAAATTAAGCTGGGTTGAGTAACCTTTTCACCTGTTACAGGTTTGACACCATCTGACTCTTGACAGCACTGACACCTGGGACTACAGTGTAAATGTAAGTATAATGTATCTGGGATTGTGCACACTTCAGTATAGGTTATTAAAATTGCATGTACATGTTTAAATTGAATAGCTTTGCATTATAATGAGAAACTGCCTGCATGTCTAAGTTTGAACCCTTTTTGGCCTTGCTGTCTTTAGATTTATGCCAATTACATTGATAAATTGCTCTTAACAAGCTTGCCCTGTTAATAAATACCCCTTTTTTTTTTTTTTTCTTTAAGGTCTGCCATCATGGGATGTCACATTGTCTTGCAAAGCTCCTGCCTGTGTTGGTGAGTACTGGAACAATATTGAGGTTTCAGAATATGGAATTGGAGTTCAGATAAATGTCTGAACTCTTAAAGCAGAAGTGATGAGTTCCTTATTACCGCCCCAGTCTGAGAATTCATGACTGATTGGTATCCCCTCTGATCACACAAGATTTAGCACTGTCTTTGCCACAAATCAAACTCGGTTAACTAACTCTTCTCGCTTGTTGCAGGTTCAGTGACGCTATCTTAAGCTGACTCCTGAGACTGCTGCAGGTAACTAAACTTAGTTTAAAGTGACATTTGGAAAGGTGGAAATGATGATGAACCCCATATCAGTCAAGGGTTTTTGCTATTTTGACCCTTCTCAGTTAGTCTCCCTCTTGTTGACCCAGTATGGCACCGAGGACCCTGACATCCTACAGGTGTAAGGTGACCTGCTGGAGTTCTGATAGAGGAAAAACTAACTGTAGCCATGACTGAACCCTCGTCTCTGATCACATACCGGGAAAAATCCAACACTTGTACTAAGCCCCCTCGGCAATTCAATCTGCACTCATGTTACCCTAATTGAGCACCCTTGACGACTTGTGGTTTTGTTTGTTCCCAGGTCTGGCAGCTCAGTCATCACATGGTCTTGATCTTGTGCTCAGTTTCAACATGGTGAGTACTGGATCAATGTTGACTGAATTTCAGTAGATGTCTACTTTAGGCAGAAGTGATGAGTTCCTTATTACCGCCCCAGTCTGAGAATTCATGACTGATTGGTATCCCCTCTGATTACAAGACTGAGAGCTTTAGTTTCTTCATTGTATTTGTTACACATTTTGACATGTCTTGTATTTCTATTAAAGTCCAACTGGATCTGCTTGCAAAGCTGCCTGCTGCTTTGACTGCTTGGTAAGATTTTATAACTTTTAAGCTTATTTTGAAGTGATGAGTTCCTTATTACCGCCCCAGTCTGAAGATTCATGACTGATTGGTATCCCCTCTGATCAAAACTACAGTCACATTTCTAGTTTAAACAATGACGTTTCTGCCACCTGTTTCTAAGATGTTGTTTCTCTGCAGACTGTCAACTGAACATCCATCGGCCATCTTATGCTGCAGTTGTCTAAAGATCAAGTGGTGATTCAAAATGTCAACATACTCATGGGTACCACTTGATTTGCAAAGAACCAAAAACTAGACGCTGCATCAGCCAGCGAACTGAGCAACAGGACTGCTGTGAATTCTTGAATTAACATTTTGTAATGGCATTTATTTCAAATAAAGTGTAGCTTCAAGTACAGCTTGCATGTCTCATATTTCATACAATGTCTGCCTCAGAGTTTGGAAACCTTTAACCTTGTCTTAAAATTTAGAATATACTTTTGATTTGTATTAATGGCTTAATTCAAAGGGAAACTACTTTATGCATCCAGTGATATATGAAACACTCTTACAATGGTAAGATGTGGGTATGAAGTCATTTTGTGCTTTCAATGACAAGACTTAAAATGTGAAAAGCTTTCAAGAGTGGGATGTGTACAAACCCAGTTCATTGTTCCTGTTAGGTTGTATATGCTGTAAATGATGTGCCCATTACAGCTTCTACTTGATTTCAGTTTAATTCTCAGACATTTTCCATGGTGATTTCTCACCTAAAGCCCAAATTATAACATAGGGAAACTGAATTCTTCAGTTGTAAGTGTTGGGACACTTCAAAGGTGTGTAAATGATCACCACAATTGATCTGAACTGATTGCATTAAAGATTGAAATCAAAGCAACGATACAAATGTGGTCCAGTGCAAATCTACATTGTTGTACTATAGGTAACCTGTTGGCTAGGTGATGAGATTGAGTCACAACTAACATTGATGTTTTCTAACTACACTCATAAATAGACTAGGATGAAAGCAGTCTGGCCTTTGGATTAATGTAACTAATGTCTTTCCTGAAGTTGAGTTGGAGACATAATACACTTCAGTAGTTAAACAATGTAGGCAATTACATTTATTAAAGAACACATTTGATTGAGAGGCACAAATCAACTGTATCTGAAAGTAAAGGTGGGAGTCAGCAAAGTTCATGTCAGTCTTTACATTGTAAACAAACTTCATTTAGGTTTCGTTGTATGAATTTTATTGATTACTTGAACAAAAGCCAGGTGTGAATCCTGTAATGGATACAGTCTGCATGTTGCAGCGGCTGAAGGAACAAAGACAACGGGGCTCCTTTTTTTTAATCTACGTAGTCCAATGAGCCTGGAATCATGTAGGAGTTTAGGCATGAGAGGCTGCGGTTAAAAAAAAAAAAAAAAACTCAGTCAGTGGTGAAAATTCTTGCAGCAATATCATCTAACAGCCAGTCCACCCCAGCTAACAAATTCTCTCCCGTTACTGCGCTGCAACCAATGATACACCAGTGATGAGTTTTGATCTCATCCAGGGCCAGCGCCTGCAGGAAGAACACAGTGAGAACATAAACATAAATTCATACAATAATTAACTCAACAATAATGATATTACTGTTGTGTAAAAATCTCACATCTCGTATGGCCTCTTTCGACAGGGCTCCTGGTAAGTCCTGTTTGTTTGCAAACACCAGCAGCGTTGCACCAGCTAACCTCTGCATGGAGAAAGAACACACTGGACTATAGAGATTGATATAATAATGACAGTTATTACACAGAATAAGAAGACTGTATTTTACTGTTATCCCTGGTGTGTGTGTGTACCTCCTCCAGCAGTAGTGAACTGAGCTCCTGCTTGCAGTCCTCCAGTCTGAGTCTGTCAGCGCTGTCCACCACCCACACCAGCCCGTCAGTGCTCTCAAAGTAGTTCCTCCAGTAGGAGCGCAGGGACTTCTGACCCCCAACATCCCAGATATTCAACTTAAAGCTACAAAACCCAGAAAGAGGATCACAAGGTGAACAGTGACAGTGAGAAACCTGTGTCTATAGAGTTTAGTTAAAGGTTTGATTTGGTTGGCTGTAGGGTATATTTGCCTTTATAACTGGGTTACTGTGTAAATCAGGTGATTCGGACTGTCGATGGGGCCTTTCCATTCAACTGTCCCAATGAGCCATGACACTGTAACAGTAAACTAGCATGCACAATACTGGGACCCTGAAACTGAAGCAGCTAAATGGAATTCAGCCCTCATTCACTATCAGACCTGTGCTTCTCCTACAGTGACAAGAATATGGCTGTATACATTCTGCCATTACCAGCAGGCTGTAGCACTGACTGCATCACATGACTTTATCATTTACAACATTAGACGCAGTGCATTCTGGGGCGGTTGAGTATGTCCTGTACTCACACTGCATGCTCAACAATTCTTGCTAATCTAATCTACATCAGGGGATTGCTCGCATACACACAATCCACATAGTGTGCAGCTGGAACCGCTATATACTCAATTTAATGTTAGACCTAATATAAATAATGTTAGTAATAATGTCCAAACACAGCCTTGTCTGAATGTTTTCAATGCAAATGGCCTACTCAAAAAAAAGTAGTATTTAGTTATTGTTATACCTCTACGCCACTACATCTGAGGCAAGTACTGTACTTTTTACTCAAATTATAATTTCTTGTGCCCTTCCTGTCCAGTGAAAACCACATATCTACAAATTTGGTACTTTTGAATTAAAACATTTATGTTAAGTGTTCCTTTAAAGGATAAGAACATTGTCCCTCATCTTAAAATAAACTATTGAACAGATCTTGAATTAGCCGTAAGATGCATTGTCACAAAGCTCATTAAAAGTTGACTTTGATTAAACTGCCCAACAGTATGAGTATTAGTTCAACCTTAAACATCCTCAGCAGTAAAATGCAACATAAACACTGTTATATTAATCCAAAAACCTCAAATATAAAAGTAAAACACAGACAGGAAACATTTTAATACCACATTTATAAAATAATTTAACAAACTTAAACTTAATAAAGCTTTTCAGTGCAGGACTTTTGCTTGTAGTGGAAAGCCAAAACATACTCTGTGTGTGTGTGTGTGTGTGTGTGTGTGTGTATGTGTATGTGTGTGTGTGTGTGTATGTGTATGTGTGTGTGTGTGTGTTACCCTTTGTGCTCCACTGTTTTGATGTTGAAGCCCAGTGTTGGGGAGATGGTGCTGACATCTTCTCCATTGAACTTCTTGAGGATGGTGGTCTTCCCCGCGTTGTCCAGTCCTCTGCAGCAGCAGTCGGGTTAAAGAAGAGATAACGAACCCACTTCACGAACAATGCTAAGTAGCCAGCAAGCAAGGTAACATGATACAGCACAACAACAGTGATCCTAAACCTTCCTCACCCCACCGGATATACACCAGCTGTCACGTTACTGACGCACATAAAGGGATAATAACGTTAACGTCGGTACACCGGTGCTACTTTAACTTACAGCTAAGCTAGTAAACACACAGGATACAACATCAGCAGTCTCATCTCCCGCTCCTTCTGCTTCATCTTCTTCAAAATTGTAAGCAAACCCATCGCCTGTGGTGTCCCGTTCAACCGCAGTTATAATAAAAAGGCTGCTTTTACTGGGTTATAGCTTTATAGGAGAGATGTTTAGCATCCATGAGCAGCATTGCGAACCAGGAAAAGACTGGAACACTAGCCCCGCCCCCCCCGCAGCCACCGATTGGACTGTTGGTTAAAAAAAAAAAAAAGGGCGGGTGTTGATTGGTTGTTGGAGACGTTCGAAGCTGGTTGATTGGTCGGTGAGCTTTTTAAGGTGTGGCCGTGATGTAGCGGCGCGTCTGTGCGTGGTCTGTGCGGGGTTGGCGCCCCCGTGCGTGGCCATTACATATTTGAGTTTGGTGTTGATATGACTGTCTCAGCTTGTTTCCAAAAATATGCCAAATAAAGACTGTTGTATTTCCAAAAATACTAATTTATTTGGAGGGTACAATAAAAATAAAAATTGTGAATTTCCCCTTGGGGATGAATAAAGTATCTATCTATCTATCTATCTATCTATCTATCTATCTATCTATCTATCTATCTATCTATCTATCTATCTATCTATCTATCTAATAGAGTTAGTTTGCCAACAGTAAAAACATCCTGCTGTCCCAAACTTTACCAAATTGCATTGAATAATATATTATCATTTGTATTACACAGTGTCACAGAATAGCGTTTAAACTATATAGAAATTAATCTAATACATTAGCATTACATATATAATTTAACATAAGGGTAAATAAATAAATAAATGTACCTTCATCAGTTTATTGGGGTGCTTTCAAATAAAACACATGTATTTTTTTGATAATTGGCAATTAATTATAGCAATTATTAAAATAATACATTTTAAGAATCTTTAAGAAGCGAGTTCTTCATATCCTCTGAGCTGTGAGATATATAAGCACTGATATCTGATATCTAATATCCTTACTATTAAGTTAACAAGCCCATCATTTTATAAAATGAGCCCAACAGTCAAATGAATGAATTCCTTCTCATATCAGGCAAATTAATAAAAACAAGCTTGGATACTGTAAAACCTTGAGGTTATGTATGTGCCTGCTTTAGAAGAGATTCAGCTGTACAAACAGTCAAAGAATAGCACCTTTCTACCTTAGGTTACATAATGTCCTGCTGAGAACCGGTAAAAGCTGCTGGCTGCAGTCTGGGGGGCTTGGTTATTCATTTCCTGGCAGAGACAATTTGCGAAATCCCCCGCACGTGAGGGAGGAGCAACATTTAGTCTTAAATTGGTCATTCAGCCCCGACTGGTTCCTGTCCCAGAACATCTCTTCCCATTCATTCACTGTGATGAGTTCATGGGCTGTCGAAAATATTAGGTTAAGTTAAAGACTTACTTGGCAATAAACCTGATTCTGATTCTGTAGTTTTATCATTCACAGTAAGTTGTATGTTAAAGGGAAAATGTAGTTTTATGGCACTTATTGAAAACCCGTTTAGTCAGTAATTACAGACAGTGAAACAGATTGAGGGTAAAACCTTCCCTAACATGTTGGATGTGCATTTGTTTTGTTCATTCTTTTCATTTTAATTCATTTTTGTCTCTCCTCTTAAACACAGCAGCCACTTGAAAACCCAAACACCAAAACACAGCTTCAATCGTGTTTTAAACCCAATTAGTTATACATATACCCAGTTGAAAATGAAACTACAGGTACTACACGTAAAGGCAGCACAGCTCCGGCACACTTACCCTGCAACGGGTCAGTTTAAAATAAAGAGAAACTGAAAGCAGTCGCAGCATCATGTTGCATCACTCCCTAATGCCAAACCTCCTGCGCAAAAAAGCTCTCACACAGCCCGCCTGAGAGTTTCACTCCCTGCCACACATTTACAGACTCAACTGGTCACCAAGCACACTTCAGTTTGCACCACGAACAGTACAGCACTGCCCGTGGAGGAGCCTGGACTCTTTTTCTGTCGTCCAGAGTCAATCAGAGTTCAACCGGAGGCTGCAGGCAGGAGCGCCAACTTCAGGGTTTGGATGGGAGAGGCTCTACCTGTGCGGATGATCCGAGCTGGGTGAAGGTTCATCCTGCTGGTGGACAGTCGGTCGGCCAGCCAAGACTGATGCGGAGGGAAGAGATGTCTCCGTTATTCATGGACACCGGGTACGAACCCAACAGCCCCGGCTCAGTATCAGCTGAGGAGAGCCACAGCAACACCGCTGGATCGGTAAGTTCTCCTGATCAATCAGTCAATCAGAATCCATCTAATCAAAATAGACTATAACATAGACACAATGATGGATAGAAGTGTTGGGTTACTGTAATGCCACGAGGAAAACTATACTAAAAGTATCATGTCACATGTAAATATTAATAAATATTAGAATAAAATGCTGTTATGGGACAATCACCCAATCTAACTATTATTTATTGTGTCTCTAAAATCAATCAAAACTGAGCGCCTCAGATACAGTCTAAGTCGCTATAATGGCACAATGAGTAACATTATATATAATGTATTATATATATTAAAGGGCTTTCCCATTAAAAATCTGTCAGCAGACACATACCACATACTGTCATTACAAAGCCTGCAGCTCAGCTCCAGCTGGGGACATTGACTGGATGCCATTCCCCCAAAGTGTGGTTTTCCATTAACTCTCAACTGTCCAGAGTGGAATAAAATAAAAAAAATGCCCCAAAATACTGGAATACATTTAATGAATCACCCAACAGTGGTGTGAAAAGACTGAAAAGACAAAAAAAAAAGTGCATTTTATTTCACAAACATTTCTTTCTACCTCATAATACATATTTAGCACAACTTATCATGGCTGTTAATTGTTACTTGGCTTCAGCCCACACTTTAATTCCCACTGCAAGCACAGACTGATGTACAGTATGTGCACTTCATTCCACTGCATCTAATGTCTTTAAAAGAAAACAAAAATCTCTAAAAACTCTGCCAATGGATACACTTTCAGTAGTTTAGCTGGGAGGAATGCACTTCTTGTCTGATGACATCTGGCAGACATTTAGATGAATATGATGTTATCTTGTTTTTAGTGCCAATGACCTGGGATAAATGTTTAATATAGACAAAATAATGAGTGCTTCCTGTCTCATTTGGGTCCATTTGATGAAGAGTCAAACACAGTGATGGGAGTAATTGTTAGATGCAGCCACATTGAAAGCCTCTCAGGGCATGATAGGAAATCAGTCAGGAACGCGACAATTTACCTTCACACCTGAACCTCACTTGTCAACTTGACTTTGCTCCTGATGATAACATCACGCGCTACAACAACTTCCTGCTTTATTAGAGACAGAGAACACTTGTAATTTCATGTGATAATTCGCTCACATGACATTGTGAACCACGAAACCTTTCAAAACATCACACAGAAATACATAAATGTCTGCCTTAAAAACGAGGCAGTAGGGGCTACCACAAGAGAAGTATTCACTTGACATGCACAGACTCAGTGTGTACTATTCTAATACTAAAAGCGTGTGTCTGTTGCACTAATCCTTACAGGAGAGAGAGGGAGAGGGACAACAGACGGGAAAGAGAGGGACAAAAAGACAAGAAAAGAACAGAGACGCTGCGAGGAAGACCCGGAGAAAACAAACAGAGAGAGCGGACGAACTTCATGAGGTTCAGAACATTCATTCCTTATCTTTGTTCTCCCCTGTGCTTCCCTCTGTTACTTTCTATCTCTCTTTCAAACACGCACACACACAGGCTGTGTGACTAGTGGTGTGTGTGTCTTGTGTAATCTGTCAGCATGCTCGTAGCCGTTTCTTGTAAATACTCAGCTTTAGAAGAAGGGCTTTCACTCCCTCTGCTTTGCCCTTCCCATTGGCCCTCCCTTTCCTCACTGTGCCCCCTCCTTCATATACACACACACACACACCCAACACACACACACAACACTCCTGCCTCTGTTTTATTATTTTCTTTTCCAAGGGGCAAATTCCACAGGTGGTGTAACACAGAGGTGCACACACACATTATGGGCTTTCTGAAGCACAGAGTAATTTTCCCAATTGGATTTAATGAAGCGAAAGGTGCCCTGCCTCAGAAACTTAATAATGTGTCTATTGAAAACTATTCAGGGATGTATTTCATGTGAAATCCCCCAAGAATTCCTCTGAGAAAGCAGGAGGTGATGCACTTCTTTTAAAGGAGACCTATCTGTGTGTGTTATGTTAATGTTACCATGTTGGCTGATTATATTAAGCATGACCAAAGTTTCAAATAATGAGGTAAGCGGAAGAAAAATTTTTTCCTGTGAATGCGTAGGCAATGTTTCCAACGTTTTTCCAGACTTTCGCAACAAGTACATTTTTTTGTATGGTCGTCTGCTCCAGGAACGCGCCCACAGAGTACAGTACCCATCCACTCGCCCAGTCCGTCTGTCTGTCAGTTATGCGACCGCTCTGCTCAGGTCTACTCCTCAGTATGACTCGCAGAAAGTGCTTTTTCGGTTGTGAAGGAATGTCTGATGTCCTCCAGATGCTCTGCCTCAATATTTAGCGATTTACAGTTTCCTGATAGACAGACAGCTGTACTAACTGGAGCTGCCGTTAGCTCAGTTAGCCGTGCAGTTAGCCATCCTGTTAGCTGCCCGGACTGGCAGCTCGGAGCACTGGCTCTCGGGTTCTTAACAAGTTGTATCTCATTGGTTTAATCCGCACAAAAGCTCGTAGAAACGACAAGTTGTTCTTTACACACAACCCCCTGTAGAATCAGAATCAGAATCAGAATCAGAAGTAGGTTTTTACACCTATGATGAATGTGACTTGGTGCATAAAAAATACAAATATACAAATCACACAAAAATCACACAGAAAAATAAAGTACTTTTAAAATATAAATAAATAAGCTAAGAAAGAAAGAAAAAAGCATGTTATTCAGTGAGGTTTACATGTGCTGGTTGGTGGATTTTGTTGCCATTTTAGCAACCTGTTTCCCTGTTTCCAGTCTTTATGCTAAGCTGAGTTAATCATCTCCTGGCTGTTGCTATATATTTAGCGTACAGCTATGAAACTGTTTCCGATCTTCTCATCCAACTCTTGGCAAGAAATAAGTGCATCGTCCCAAAAGAAAAAAAAGTTGAGATGGTCTTTGGCAACACAGAGCTCAGTGGTCAGCACTGGCAGATTACACAAGACAGAAAAGCAATTCTGAAAATGAAGAAGTGGAGAAATTCACTTGAAATGGGTGGTGTTCATTGATTATCGATTGCCATATTAAAATGTCCTTTCTAACAGGTTTCTGTGCAGCTAAACAACTCATTTGTTTGTCAGTGGTGCCAATAATAATGCATTTTCTTGTCTGAATGACTGAATATAATAAAGGCTAAAATCTGATATTCATAGATCTGTCATATGATTGATCACTGACAGAATACATCTCGATAGACACACGTAAAGTGTGATAAATTACTCTCATTATGATGATGGGAAAGAGTTGACTGTGCTGCACCTTCCTGCGGTTGAAGACGTTGCTCTTTGACGCCACTTACAGTTTGCCTTATTGTCCTCCTAAAAACCAGGTTTAACAAGTAGTTAAACCTGGTTGGACAAGTGTGTGTTTACTGGATTTATGAATGGGCGGGTGTTGTTTGTATGTTTCGTGTAGAAGGAGTCCAGACTTTCACTTTCTCTCTCTCTTTCTCTTTCTGTTCTGCTCTCTGTGTGTCCTTCATGTTCATTTTGAAGAAGCATTGGTGGAAGCTCCCCACACCACTTTGACTTACCAAAAATACAGAGCCGGTGTCAGCAGTTCACGGTGAAGTCAAGGGTCAGCACACGTGGCTCACAACTGTGTAGCACTGCTTCTTTGACTTTAACTCTGTGACCTTAAGAAGAATATAGTAGAAATGTGATCTTACTGAAGGAAAAAGCTATTCTTCTGAGTGTCATTCAAGTCTGGAATTGCAGTCACTGGTGAATACTAGCTGTTATGGAAGTGTTTGTCTTGGTTTTTTAAGGGTTTTTAGCCAAATTTAGATTCTTTATTTGTCACATTAAACTTACCTGATCTGCAGGAAACCCTCTCCTTTTGTGCTGAACTTGCAGGACTGCCACTAAAGAGCAATATTTCAGTTCTCCTTTGAGGTTCTGACGTGGTCGCACATTATCTGGTCTACTGGCTGCTGGGTGGGATGTGATTGGCTTTATTATTTTTCTTTTGATGTATGTCTTTAATCTGCTTTTATGGCTGATGAGTGCCACTCTCAGGGGTAATAAAGATATACCTGAAGTGAACTATTTGTCATTTATGATCCTCTTTTCCTTTTTTTAAATCTTCACTCTATTTTACTGCCCTCTTATCTTATCTCTGTTCTTCTCCTTAGGAGCTCCAGGGTCTGGAGCGATCAAATTCAGCCCTTCACAAGGAGATTGCCTCATTGCAAAAAGACCTCCAACTCTACACAGCAGCTCTGGAGCGCCACAAGCCTTTCTGCTGCCTCAAAGACTCTGCATCCAGCTCCAGCTCAACAACCTGCCTCTCGGGTTCCCCCTCAGCTGGCTGTCAGACCCCCTCCAGCCCTCCTCGAGTACCTCCTCAGGCCTCAAGCTCCTCTCATGCTGCTGCCCCTTCACTCTCTACCTCCCTAACCTCCAGCCTGGGTCCTCAAACCCTTGACTGTGTGGGAGGCACTTGTCTTTCCTCTTCAACTCCTGCTCCAACAACTACAACATTAGCCTCAGCTGCCGGCTTGTCTTCAGAACTCTTCAAGTCCTCCGGGTCTGTAGTCGTTCCTTATTCTGTCTCTTTTTCTACAGTCGCGGCTCCTCACTCTTTGTTTAGTGATGATCCTCCTACTCAAATCACATCAAGGGAGACAAATGTTGCGCCTGTTTGCACCAGCCTCATTTCCAGCACTGTACCCTCCAGCTCTCTCACCGTAGCTGGTCAGCCTCAATCGAGTCAAGGCGCCATCCATGAACGTTCTTCAATGCCAGCAAACGCTTGTTTCTCTACTCTTCACCTTGATGCACTGGATGCCTTTCTTACAGGTTCACCTAATGTAGCGTCCCCTTGCTCCCATTTAGTGGCAGAGAACGCAGGTCTAGTGGCGCAAAGTTGTCCCATGAATGTGCCCCAGCTACACCGAGGTCACTTCAGGGGAAGTCCAATCAATTCAAGTCAGCTGCCCTCTCTTTTACTGCCAGCGCATCAAGATCCTGCTCCTCAGGCCTTCTCAGTGTCCCCACAGGCAAACTTAGCGGCGTCTCCAGCCTCTGCTTTTGCCTTAAAGCCAAGTTATAGTCAACATGTTGCGCCCAATCCTGCGTCTCTGCTTTCCCTGCTCACCGTCCCAAGTCCCCTTAGCATGTCTCAGACTACCTCCAGCAACTTTGATGGACCTCCTTCTCAACCCCTGCCCTCACTGCCACCATTGGGGGATCCCTTAAGAGATCTCTCCCTTTCAGAACTCCTAGACGTCAATGATTGGATACTACAATGAGTGGGACTAGTAACCAGTAGCACTACATGCCACATTGTAAAGAAAGACCTGTTAAATTGTGTCAAAATGGACATATATTATATGTATATTTATATATGTGTACATTTTCAGTGTTGTTCCAAATGGCAGCCGAGGCTTCTTACGATTGAGATCTTCTGAAAGAACTGCAACACAACTTATTAAAAGTGAAAATACAATGCTAAGGGACATCCGTCTTGACATCAGAACATGATTGAATGAATCCAAACACATGTCTGGGCTGTTGCTCATATTCAGCTTTCAGTGTAGTACATTTAAAACGGCCTAGCTGAGGTTTTTTACTCCTTGACTACAGCTGCTAAAATCTCTAAATTAGCTGGGTAACAGGCCAAAACTCAATAAATATAATACTACTGCAATAAATGAGCTACTTATAGATGAAATGTGAACCAACTATGCAATGAAATCCAGCAGCATAGTTTTTCTTCTTTTGCACCAGAGACACTGAGAAACTGACTTTTGAAACATTGACGTGTAATTTTAGATAGGGTGGAGTGCTCACTTCCTTGCAACTTCAACGAAATGTCATTAGGAGAAATTTCCATCTGTGCCTCATCTGAGCCACAGTGTGAACTTATGAATCGTCAGACAGCCCTGGCCTTGCTGCCGGAAAATGTTTTTCAACCCCTTTTCTTTTTAACTAGTTTAAAATCAGACACACACACGTCTCACATATTTTGCTGCTACTGATCATTTATTTATGTATTGCAATATTTGACACCAGCAAAAGTCAGTTGATCTGATGTTTTTTTTTAAGCTACAACTTTCCTTTCATTTCCTATGATAAAACTATCTCTTTTCTTTCCCTTCAAATAATAGAACTGCATTATTTCTACTTACTGTAATTATGCTCCTACATGATCCATTGTTAATTTTTTATCTTTTAGGCTTTGCTTGCGGGGAAAAAATGCTCCAATGTCTCCAAAGAGACTAAATGAATGTCTCTTGGGTTTATTTGATTCACTGCAAACAGTAAATAGATTGGACAACTGTATTATTTATCTGTCTTATGTACCTGTATCAAGGTGCACATTCCCAAATAAAAGTGTGCTTAACTGAACAAACACAGAGGGCCAATAGAGGCTCACAGCCCCCTAGTGGTTAAATCCAACCATGGCTGCATGGACAATTTATGTGCCAACTCGAGACCCATATTGGCAGTTACTGCGTGATCAAATCCAGCCAGATGTATGCATGAGATCATGTGGTTTTGGATTACCTTGGGATAATGTTTTACAGGCAGAGCTGTTTTAACAGGCAGTAACACTGACGGCTGGCCCGCATTGATCTGTGAGGGAGGGAAACAGTAAGCAGCAGGAGGAGGTGATGAGGTTGTCAGGCACCGATTCATTAGGGATGATGATAGTGACGGGGTCATCAAACACCCGTGTGGGGCTAAACCTATGATAAAAATGTTTGTATAATTAATAATTCTCTTACTGTGCTCATTTGTAGTGAGTCAAATGAGAGAAATCCCTGTAGCTGACAGTAAGTCGGGGCTGCTCAAACCTGTTGTTACTGTTACTGGTACTGCTGTAAGGAAATGAAAAGTGGACAGTAATTAGTTGGGAGATGTAGTTGAGTTTCTGCACATTGATTGTATTAATTTGACGATTTTGGTTTTTCAAATGATTATTTACATAGATTGCTGTGCTTTATACACACTATGTTTGTAGATATATAGAAAATATATGAGGGTTTACACCATATAGAGGTTTCTGATGTAGTGTGAGTTATGACCATGTTGTATTTATCATGCAGTAGATTAATATATTTATGCTATAATGCTAGTTGAAAAAGAAAACCTAATTATAAATAAATAAAAATATTATAACATGTTTATTTCACTTTTGTTCACTTTACAATTATCTTCTATCTGTAATATAATAATTTAATATAATATATAGTTACAAGTTGAATTTGTTGGCAATAAAACACACCTTGGATCAGTTCAGTACACTCAGATGTTTTGGTGCTATAAAGCCTTATTTGGTCTAGTATGACAAGTAGCTTCTGGTGGCTAATGTTAGCAAACTTTAGATAGATGTTGCTGTATTATTGACATTACTGACTGCAGACTTTCTGAATCTTCTCCACTTATTCAACTGTTAAACTACATTTTAGAGTTTTAACATTAATGTTATGCAGCCACAAGTGACATCACTGAAAAAGTTTTGATTTAATAGAAAATACACTGCTGTTAATGGGACATCAGTATTGCAGACGGCCGATCCACCACTATATTATTAAAAATTAAGCCAAAATATCACGGATACGGCTGCCGCCATCTTGCTCTGGTGACACCATTTGGAGCCAGAGTCAGCGCTGTAGTGCTCGGGGTTGCAGCAGAGGTATGGGCAGGACTGAGCTGTTAAATAATTCATTAAAACCAAACTTGAGCATACATCAGTGTGTTAAGAAGTACTTTGAATGACAGAAACCATGTTTGTGAAATACAAATTTGATGTTAACTTTGATTTTTTTTGCTTGGCCCACTAACACAGAGGAGGTGGGGTTAATGACCTACACTGGAGCCAGCCAGCAGGGGGCGATCCATATGTTTTGGCTTTACTTTTGGGGAGCTGTCATATCGTCCATCTTTATATACAGCCAGTGGTCCACACTGAAGTTCTGTTGAGTGGATTGAACTTGTGTACACACATTCACTGTCTCCAGAGGATGAATCCTGCTGACTTTTCTTTTAGGTTGGTATGAGTTTTATTGTGAAACGTCTGATCAACTGCCATGAAATTATCAGGAAGATGTTGAATAACTTTTTCCGTGGCGTTTCCTCTTATGCCATCATCTGATGACATCTTTCCCCACAGTGCCTTCTACAGCCTCACAGAGCTGTGAGCACGACTGGAGACAGATTATACAGCCTACTGTTAGAATTTAGGCAAATGTTACCAGATTGAATATATATTTGAGAGGATGTTTTGATGGATTAGCCCACAGCCATTGAGTGCTGTTTACCTCAGTGCTCTTCTAACTGGTCATTGTCTTTAACCGACCAGTATTAACAGCCTCCGGTGATAACAAACAAGGAGCAGACCAGCAGCGCTCTCAGCCACTTACCGGACTGCCGGTCCCCCCGGTGTTTTTCCCAGAAGGCAACCGGCTGAGCTCATCTGCGACATAACACTGAAGAAGGGGGAGGAGGAGAGGAAAGGGGCGCAGGCGCGTGGTATTACGCACGCCCTTGTACTGGATATGAGATTATAAGGCTGGAGTGTGTTAATGGTCAGAGGAGCAGTACGGAGGCTTCAAGGCTGGCACACCAGCAACACACACACACACACACACACACACATCCACCGCCAGCCAAGGTGTGACTTTGACAGGGAGATGAAAGCGCGTGGATAATTGCGCTTTTGTGTGCGCGAGCGTGTGTGCGCGCGCGATAGACTGAGTCAGAGAGACAAAGTGGCTTAGTGAGGAGAAGAACAATGGATGGGACTTGATCCTCAAAGCCCACTACAACACCGCGCACAAACAACACACACACACACACACACACACACACACACACACGCGCGCGTGCGCTCACCTCAAATAGGAAGCGAGGAAAAATGGGGAGAGGGAGGGGGGAGGAGTGGGGGGAGTCAGACAGAAGCACCGATGAGCGTCAAAGCGGCGCGCTGCTGGAGGACATAGGAGCGAATATTTCATGGCCGCGTGGAACCGCAGCCAGAGGTTCGCCAGAGGTGGTGCAGTGAGAGCCGAGGAGCGCGAGCCACTCATGACGCATCTGTTTAAAATGAACCGGGTTTAAGAGGCAAAGCGGTGCCACATAAATAAAAGCAAATAAATAAATAAATCCATCCTATAGCGTCATCCGCAGTGAGGAGCCTCGTTCCTCTCTCTCCTTGCACCACCTTTAGGCTGAGGAACCAGCGGCAAGGCAGACACAGTGACATGAGTTAGCATCCGGTCACAGCTTTCACAATAAAACTCTTATTATTGCGCCTGACTTGTGGCAAGTAAGAAAGGCACTCACTAAACCTTTACTCCTTTGTTTAGCTCTCTCTCTCTCTCTCTTTTACAGAGAATATGATTCCTATGGGAGATCCAGGTTTGTTATTTTATCACTCCAGCAGGTTAACGTTAATGTTAGCAGGAGATAATCTTAGATCTTTGGCATGGGCGCTGGAAGTAGGGTTGCTGAGGGTGCTGCAGTACCCCCTAAATAAGGCATAATGAAAACCATTAGTTCATAAAATTGTTTAAACCTATAATGACTATCTCAGGTTTCTGGAGGTATACGTACACACTGGTATGTATGGCAGGAAAGTGGTTTTACTTTGTTTTCCTTCCGTTTTATTCTCTAAAAAGTTAAGTTTTGTGTGTAAAAGTTACAATTTGTGTAAAATATTAATAACTATTAAATATGCTATACATTATATTATATATTAATTAAGATCTCCTGCAACAAACCTTTCCCTGTTAGGAACTAAACTAAGTAGACTTAACTGTCCCTTTAAATAAAAGCCATTTGGTTCAGGTGTTATGTTGATGAATGGTTAAATGCTGTTAGATGCAGAAACTGCCTTGAGGTTGTGTAGAAATGAACCACTGGACAATTAAAATAAATAATTTTCATTCCACAGAAATCGTTCATGGCCCGAAGTGCTTCAGTTTGAATTCTAGAGATCAGTGTTGATACAGCTAGTGTTTCAGGTGGGAGACTGTCCACCTCCTTTCTTTGATGTTGACGTGCAAGCCAGCACCTCGCTTTAAAAGATGTGTGTTTTCATTCAGCTCTTAAGAAATCTTGTTATGTCAGTAAGCCTCATACTGCAGGCCAAAGTTTACCAATCTAAGCATACTGAGATACTTTAAGCTTATACCCAAAAAAGCCTAGAGGAATGAGAGAGAAAATTCCTGGACAGAGTGCTTAGGTACTGTTTTTTGCCTACATTTAGTCCCTTTCTAATTCACATTCACTGTTAGTGGAAGAATGTTCACAACACTTGAGTTATAGTTTTACAAGTAGCAGGAATATCTATTGATCCAGGCTTATAGGTAAATGTTTGACATTGCCTGTTGTATTTGTTTCCAAGCTGCAGATTGCCGCTGACTGAACACCACTCGTGACTGTATTTCACGCCCTAGGAATAAGAACAGGCTGTGAAATGTGTAGGAGAAACTACGGTGGATGCGGATGGTTTGTCCATTCTTGGCTACTGTAGAAACATGGTGGTCAAACATGGCGGCCGCCATGGAAGGCGACCTGCAGAGTCTGTAGATTAAAACGATTATTATATTCAAATGGTTATACAGTAATGGAAACATGAATAAGAATATTCTATTCACTTCACTTCTTCCCCGGAGTTCTTGTGCTTTCTCGTCTCGCAGGTTCATGTCGATCCTGGTGGAGCCTCCTGCCATGGTCCTGCTAGATTGCCATTGCCAATACTGTTGTTGCTGTGCACCTGTCTGTCTGTCTGTCTGTCTCTCTCTCTCTCTGTCTCTCTCTCTCTCTCTCACCCCAACTGGTCGAGACAGACAATCACCCACCTAGAGCCGAAGGATCTGTCCTAGGTTTCTGCCTTTTAACAGGCAGTTTTTCCTTGCCCTTGTCGCCAAGTGCTTGCTCATGGTGGTACTGTTGGGTCTCTGTAAATAATGTTATAAAGAGTTCGGTTTAGACCTGCTCTATTTGAAAAGTGTCCTGAGATAACTTCTGTTATGAATTGGCGCAATACAAATAAAATTGAATTGAATTGAACTTTCTCCTCAATGTCACACACTGGACCTTTAATCCGACCATGAGTCATGTCTACAAACCCAAAACACACTTTTATTTTCTCTACCTCTCGTTTTATTTTGAAAGCCAGGACGCTCCACTTCCTGTCTGTTCCTGACTCACCGCGTGCTTCTTGACGCAGCTCGCTGAGGCGCTGTAGGACGACCGGATAACGGGATCCGAGAAGGGGGACAAGAGCAAAACGCGTCAGTCTGACAGACACAGACTGGGTGCTATTGTATAACACAGGCCTTCAGTCCTTTAACTGCGGGCTGCTGCTGCTGCTGCTGCCCGGAACAGCGGCTTGTTTTCAGTCATTATTCAGCCTTCTCCTTCCTCTCTCAGCGCGGAGGCAGAGCCGGAGCGGAGCAGCGGGGCTCGGTGTTGCATCGGCCGCTGGCGGAGGACCTGCACATGTCGGCGCGGTGAGGGAGCGTTTGTTTCCCCGCCCTGATAACGGCTCGGAGGACGGCAGGAGGAGGACGGTGCGCGGAGGGGGACATCAACCGCGGCGAGAACAACATTACCCACCTCTGAGAGATAATATCAGAATAAGCAGGTGCGGCCGGTCGGAAGAGGATCCGTTAAAAAAAAAAAAAAAAAAAAACCGAGTGAGAAGGACAACAGTGATGCGGCAGCCGAGGTGGGCCCAGATTGATGATTTTATGATATCATCATCCACCGCCAGGACCGATCACTGATTTTATTGATAAGGAGCATCATCGAGGAGAATAAGCTATAAACTGACCTGGGGTCCGTTTGTTTGTTTTTTGTTTTTGTTTTTTGGGATCTGGATAAACTGGAGGAGGTGAATCGGCGGCTGATTGCGGTGATTTCTCTCCATAAGTGATCAGTTAGAGAAACACATATCCACATTTAGGCCCATGACTTAGTGTGTGAGTGTGTGACGCCAATACAGCAGCAGAGAGGTGTGTGTGTGTGTGTGTGTGTGTGTGTGAGAGAGAGAGAGAGGGAGAGAGAGGAGACGCGCCTGTCTGAGCATCATCTGGTAGCTGTGCAGGCTACTCCTCCACGGGGATGATACACAAGCGATTTTTGGTCTGTGCGTGAAAAACAGAAGAATCAGGGATGCTGCCGATGCTGCTGCTGCTGCCATTCCCAGCCCGGCTCTGATAGAGACAGCCAGGCGCACAGCTCGGGACTGGACATCCAGAAAATATCTCTCCTCACCTCTCCTCCGCCTCTGCACCTTCTCTCCCACCCCCCTCCCCTTTATCTCTCACCCCTCTCCTCCTCCTCCTCCTCCTCCTCCTTCCTCCTCCACCACCACCCCGGAGCGTCTATTCATTCTGATCAATTGATAACCCATCTGTGATTCAGAAAGCCACCCACTCCTCCATCCTCTCCTCCATTCACCCGTACATCCTCTTAAGGCACCTCTTTACGCACTCACACGCGCAAAGGCACGCACACGCACGCACCACCGCCGTTGCCGCCGCCATCTACAGCCATCATGGAGACGACCAAGCTGCCTCCGTCCAGCCCGTCCTCGCCGACCACCAGCTTCTCGGTGCCGTCCGCGGAGAAGGTGGACGGCTTCCCGCGCCGGTCGATGCGCAGAGCCCGGCAGAGGAGGTCCCACAGCTCGTCCCAGTTCCGCTACCAGAGCTCCCAGGTGGAGCTCACCCCACTGCCCCTGCTCAAAGGTGAGACACTGCTTTGGGTCAATGTCAGGATGTATGGTAGTGGTAGGCCGACCACAGGGGATGGAAAAGGTCACCATAAACTTTATAAACAATAAAACAGCACTAAATCAAAGTGAATGCCATTTCCTGACTTTACATAAGACACCCATTGATCAGCACTCTGGAGAAGGTCTATTGATGTATTGTATTTTCTGTTGAGAGGCGTCCACTGATACATGCTATCCTCTCTGTACTCTGACTGACAGAGGTGATAGCAATGGCTTTGATTTATTGTCTGATAGGAGCCAGTCTGCTTTGGCCTGATGCAATATTTTGTTTTAGGGCTGCGACCAATGATTATTTTCATCATTTATTAATGATTTTGACAATTATATAACAGCAAAAGAAACATTAAAAAATATGTTTCTTCCTGTTTCCCAGAGGAGTCCAAAGTGACGTCTTCATCTGTCCAACCAACAGCTTGAAACCCAAAGAAATTCACCCAATCCTCACACTGGAGATCAGACAATGTTTGGAGGTTTCATGTACATTGTCTGTCACTTGACTAATAGAATAACTGAATCACTTCAGGACTATTGCACCTTCTTTTAGGTGATACTGAGATTCGGTTATTGCTGAAGCAGATGAGGATCAAAGGGAGTATAACTAGAAGATGATACTGTAGGAGGGATAATGGATGAGTAACAAATGACACATTTTCCTTCCAATTATCCTCATTTTTAGCAACAATCATCGACTCTACTACTGTACGTTGACTCCAGTTGCCTACACGTTTCAAAGTGCAGGTTCCACAATAGCCTTAAGCCCGTGTGTAATCTAGGTGATTATGAAAGTTAGTGTGTTTTTAAGAAGCTTTAAACTGTGGATAAGACTGAGTTTGTCCAAACATCCAAGTTCACATTCACATCTGCAGAGTCAGAGCTTGATGTTGACCACTTACACACTCATTAAAGCACAGCACCATCAAACATCTGCTTGCCTCCTTGATTGGTTGATGGGGAAATGGGAGACGCGTGTCTCCATTATGAGTCTTTTCCCCTTGACGGACCACTGTTCATAATAACAACTGCTTCTCAATTGCCTCATTAGATAAACCTCAAACACAAATACATAAAATGCAAAACATACTTGTACAAATCGTGGCTTTGTGAAGATATTGACATTCAGACTGCCATGACATCCCTTGTAAAGGCAGTCTGAGCTGAACTATTTGCAGATCTGTTGTTGCCACAGCTCCAACCCGGAGCTGCTGGTGCTACACTGAGGACACTTTGATCTATGTGCGTTTGTTCATTCTCTGAGAATGCGAGTTGCAAAGACATGAAACCCACTGGTTTTCATTTTTGGTATAGTGCTGTCTATATGTCCTGTAGACCGAGCAGCTCAGTCTGATCTGGGTGAGGTTAGGTGTGATACAGTTAGAAAAATGTTCCTGCCTCTTAAATGTGAGGATTTGTTTGGTTTTCTCTCTTGAATGTCGCTGTAAATTGAATATCTTTGGGTTTGGGATGGTTGGTTGACAACACAAGACATTTTAAGATGCCAAAAAAGAATAAACATATCATGAGAAGATGGTCTATTCCATATCATACTTTAAAGCAGGGGTTCTCAAACTGTGGGGCGGCCCCACTGGTTGGGGATAAAGCCACTGCAGGGGAGGTGTGGATGCCCGGGAGAAAATATATAATCAAACCAAAAGTGAAATGCAGTTTGCAGATGATTATTTCAATAAAATACAACTTGGATACTTTTTTTTATTAGTTGCATCCCCTGTCATTGTTATTGTGGCGTACTGGAGTGTGACCTTTGTTTTGGCTTCTTAAAGGGGCCAGAAAAGGTTCAAAGCCACATTATGTAATGTTTGAATGAAGAAATTAAACGTTGTTCCTCTTACAAACGTAAAGTCGGTCTGGTATGACCAGCAGCTTTTTGTGGCTTATATTAGCAACCTTTAACTTGGTGTTGTTGGGTCAGTTCACTGATATTATGGCTCTTCTATACATGCGCTACTGTTGTGCTCTAAGCCCTAAAAGATATTTTCTTGTTAGACTTTGTGTTTAGGCAGCAAGGAAGCGTCAGAGATGTCCAAGTCAATATTTTTGTATCTTTTCTTGTGGTTGACACAGTAAACAAGACCTATCCCTTCATGTTCCTTCATCTGTTTTTATATTTGCTTTCTCAAGAGCTGTTCTATCTCTAACCATTCATCTACGCCTCTTCCTCACCTTGCGTGTCTTCCTTCTCTTTCTTTCTAACCCGTGTGTGCAGCTCAAGGGCACATTGTAAGTCCTCATATATGCCTCTGACCCCTCTTTATAAGGTTAGTCCCTGTTTCATGTAGCCTGCAATCTCTTCCCATTAACCCCCTATGAAGAGAAGACCTTTCTGCTTTTAGACATGGTAGGAGGTGCGTGCGTCTGTGTGCGCTTACATGTTTCTACGCCTCATCTCCCCAGCTTCGACTTTCTCTCGGGCACCTGAGTGAGGGTTTTCATTACATCTTTACAGCACCTTTGGTTCAAACTTCTGTGTGCATACGAGCTGTAGCCTTCATGGCCTGAAGTCCCAGTTATCACATGGTCTGCTGCACCGCTGCGGCACTGTTTCTGGATCCCCTGGAGGAACTGATAGTAAGATCTTGCAGCACCGGTGCAGGAGAAAAGCCTGGTGTGGGGAAGTCTGTAACGGGCAGTATGTAGGCCAAGTGTAGACAGACTTGTGGGTGTTGTGCCCTCCAGAGAATCACATTCCCATTGTTAATTTGAACTCCTCCTCCTGTTAACAACAGCACATCTCTCTCGCCAGAGCAAAGCTTCATTCCTGCTCACAGTTTCAGGCTTTATATGAGACATAATAGACACAGAAGTCCATGGAATATAACAATGACAAAGAAGTGACAAAAGAAAAAGCTGGAGCGCAGCATCAAAGGTAAAATCCACCCTGAAACACTTGAACACAGCTTCTAGTGATCAATATCGATGTCCTTTAGATGACTAGCAGAGAAAAACCAAAACATTTTCAGCACAGCTACAATGGTTTGACAGCAGGGAATGCTTAAAACTAACAATAGTGAACATCGAGTGTTAGATATTAGTCTCCGAAAGAGCAAGAGCCTCAATATTTTGGACCAATTTCAGTCAAACAGTCAAAACAGGAAGAAATGCATCACAGAAGAGGCAGACTGACTGATTCCTAGCCTCAATCGACCAGAATGCAATGGACCCACAGCTTGCATCTTTACAGAGAAACCAGGTTTTTTCCCGCTCTCTGGACTTGAGAAACTTACTGTGGAAAATATAGAAAGTTGCTAAATGTAGCAGAAGCATAAAGCAGCTTTTTGGAAATTGGGATAAACAAAAAATTTTGGAAGGCAACATCATACATCTAACAGTGCAGGTGTTTTTTCCTTGGATGTCACAGTTTTGTGCATAAAGCATGTATTATGTATGTGGTATGGTGAGATGTCAGTGTAGTTAATCTAGCTGTTTCCCAATCTTATTTCCCCATCGACAGTGGCCTCAATTGATCAGGATGCAATGAAGTCATAGCTTGCATCTTTGCAGCTCTGTCATCAGTAGTGTGTGGAATATATCAGCCTTTAAAAATAACTTTTTTTGTAATTAGAACAATGAGACATTCTTGTATGAGCGCTGGAGGCAGGTTTAAAAAAGTTTAGAGGAACAAAAACAAGTCAGTTCATTGCCTTATTTATGAAAAACTCCAGACAGACAGCCATCATCGTCTACCTTACTGGTATGTCACTGAACCAGGCACTGACACTCCTGATGTTCTCTACCTGACCCTGACCTCTGAACCCCAGACGAGTTTCTCTAAAGGGGTTTAGCATCACAAAATAATAACACAAGTTTTACTAATGTCTCTCTGCACACAGTTCAAGGTCTTATGCACTGAAGTGAGACACACCAGCATATTCTTCAGTCAACATGGATAAGTAGTTCTTAAGGTGAGATAGCTACACTATCCTCGTGATGCTCCAGTAAACAGTGAACTGATCTGGAACACTAAACCGACCAATAAAAGAGCGGCAGGGAGGGTCAAGGCAGCCAGTGAATACACAGATGAAGGGTGAAGGAAACAGGGTCCCTATAATCCCTTTTTACAGTGTATTCATGTTTGGCCACATTCCTGCAGCAAACACATGCACGTGCACATGCATTGGGCATGCAGTGGTTGTGCTGTACTGCAGTGGACGGTTTATGTCTATAGCAACAGATATACTTGTTTCAGACACAGAATTCATGGTGAGTTTTTTTCTTCAAAGTTTATTACATGAAAACACAGCAGCCTTCTGAAGCCTCTTTGGATGCCGAAAACTCTATAAACCACCAGCCCTACATCGCCTTCCAGTAGGCATTTGTGTTGTTTATTGAACTGCAAACTATCTTGTAAAAAACAGAGATTGATCACTGCCTTTACCGCTAATAGCACTAGCTCCATTTCAAGTGCTTTCTCCTTTTTCACTGTTTAAATGTTCCGGTTAAAAATGGAGCTTTAATGTAAGTACTGCAGACATTTTCCAGACAGGGCCCCAAATGAGGTGATGATTAAGTCACACCGAGGCACCAGGGCTCGATCAGCTTAGCGTTTCTCTGGGACCCAGGCAAATTAAAACCTTTAATATCTTGTATGACACAGTTACAGAGCCACCAGATGGGTATCAAAAATGTTTACAGATACAGTGAAAGCATTCCCTTTCTTTTCAGTCTCTACACTTCAATCATCACGTTAAATAATAAAATACTTGAGGATGGTATCCAGTAAAAGATTGTACTGGGAGTTAATGGTTCTGGAAACTAGCCCAGTAGAGCTAACTCGTTGCTCCTTACTGTTTCCATTTGTTCAGAATCAGACTGCAAGTAAACAAATCTATCTATCTATCTATCTATCTATCTATCTATCTATCTATCTATCTATCTATCTATCTATCTATCTATCTATCTATCTATCTATCTATCTATCTATCTATCTATCTATCTATCTATCTATCTATCTATCTATCTATCATATATTAGGCTTTCAGACTATTAAGATAGGTATGCCAGCTCTAGCTCCAACTGTCTTTTCTATCATTGAGGAAACTGACGACCCCTGGCTAAGTGACATATTTTATGGATATTTCATATTATACTCAATGCGTAACAATAACAGTACAAAAACAACTGATAAACTGTACATTGAACCCAAATAATAAACACAAAAGTTTGGGTAAAACAAGCGTTTTGGATGAATTTTCCTGTGAATATTGCGTCAGAGATGAGTTTTCTGCATATTTTTGGATGTTTTTTTTTAACAATCATACATAATAGGCTTTTTTTTTTTTGACAAATTCAGTGTTTCCTTCTCATTGTTCTATTAGCTCCTTGGTTGTTTTAACTGCATACTTTTCTAATGCAGGGCGAGGTTGTTAAGCAGAGAGTGAACGCTCTGTGAATATAGCTTGTGTTCATCTCTTCACGTTTAGATCTTAAATCATATTCTAAACTTTAAATATAACAATTTCATTAAGTTTTCTTCACGGAAATGAATGAATTGCTGAGATACAGGTGTACTGTGTATATATTTTTAAGTTTTCTTACACCCCTTAAAATCAAGAAGGCCTTGCGACCTCCCTTGAAGCTTTAGCAACCCCTAGAGGTCCCGACCCCCAATTAAATGGATTATCAAAATGTGTCAATTATGTTGATTGACTTATCAGCTCTATCGATCTATCTAGCTATCTATGTAATTAACCATTTAAATCTGAACAATCTAACCTACTAAAGTAAAGGTAAATTATCTTTGTACAGATTTAACAGTACCAGACTGCTAGTTGCTTGTAGACAACTCTATAATAGATATATAATAAAGTAAATAGATTATATTTAATAAAACCTGGTCGTGTTGATAAAATTCTGGCTTTTGCTTTTATAATAAACTGAAATCTATTATGCCTCATAGGTTCTTATATAAGATGTTATTTGTTGCCGATTTATCAGAGTTGATTACTGAGTTAGTCCTTGGCTCTCTCCTGGTTGTCCTCCATGTCTTCAGTTACACTGCAGCTCTCTGTCTAACTAGAGAGCTGAGCGCTCCTCCCCAGCTGCGATGCTCTCCCCTGGGGCTACTACAGACACCAGTCAGGCTTCTCGGTCACGGGTGTTGTGCTGTCGCTGGCAGGCTAACCAGGCTAAGGTCACATTCCTGCCCAGCATCTAGTCAGCAGATATACAAAATTAAGAAAAAGATTTATGTCTTGTCTACACACCAAAGACAATTTGCACAAATGTGGTTCATCCGGCAACCAAACAAGACAGCAGTAGATTCCTTGCTTTTGACCTTGAGATATGCTCAGTTTCAGATGCCTCTGTAGTTAATTTGTCGACTTTCCACCTCTTCTTCTGCTGCTCACTTCCTAGAGTGGGTGTTAAAATGCTAAATGCGTCTGATTATAAAAAAAAACAACAACCCCACAATAATAATGTTATATATGCACTCAACACGCATCGCAATCAGAATGGGATGAACTTTGTCGGACCACTAGTCTGGCATGTTGATTTGACTTACAGTAGCGATGAGTCATCCAGGTGAAAATACACAGTGTGACTGTATCTGTGAAAAAATATCCACTTGAGGGCTAAAACACGTCATACAGCAAGGATAGAAATTACATTATCACCACATGTAAAAATTATTGTTATTGCATGTAGGCTAAATGTCAGGATGACAGGTAGAAACATCATTGCCATAGAAACAACCTAGTAGAAGCACCATCACTGTGTGTAGAGATATATAAATATAACAATGATCCATCAGAGTAGGTAGAAATGAAATTACATCACTGCAAATAGAAACACTGTCACTGTGAGTAAAAACGCCTTCACTGCAGGTAGAAATATTGTCATTGTGCATAGAAATGTTATTACTAATGAAAATGTGATCCGGATAGCAAATTACCGTGATAATGGATGTAGGTTAGTAACAGGTTTGACAGTTGTGTGTTTTACTGTTCAGTATGAGACAGTGATTCTATTCTGAGCTGAGTAAAGGAGGAAATCTTACAGAGGCACTGTAGTATTTCTTAAAGTCTGGGTGTGTGTTTGTGATTGTGAGAAGCTCGTATGTATGCAGGGTGATCATGGGACGTTCTCTGATCTATCTTGAGATCTTGGGGAACAGCGTTGCACCCAGCAGCTACCTCAGCAGGAGCTCGAAGTGAAAACACACAAAACAGACTTTCCGCTCAGCTCGGCCCGGCGGCACATTGTGCCATCCTTCGCTCGCTGAACAGTTTTACTAAGCTCGCACTGGGTTTTTTCGAATGGGGTAAATGGTATATAGATCTAAGCTAACGTGCCTAAAAATAAAAGGAAAAAGACGTCCTAACGATGGGCTTCATTTTCTACATTTAAAATGAGAGCATTAGCAAATGTGTCTGTATTTGGAAGTCACAAGATGATCATACTAAAACTATTCCTGTAAACTGTGTGTCACCAGAGGCTGTAGCTTTGTCGTCCTAGTTAAAAGAAAAACTACATTTTGTCAGGCGCCCCATCTGATCTGGGAAACAGCAGCAGACGAAGCCCAAATTTTTTTTTAATAGACTAATTTTTTACCACAGCTGTTCCTTACAGTCAACTGTGGTGTTGGATTTCTTCTCATCAAAAATTGATACCTAGTAGTTTATTATTATCTCCCACACCAATGTGAAAGCGGCAGAGCTGCAGAACAGCAGCGGTCCTAATTGCTGTTTTGAAAACGAATCAACACGCTCAGCTCCAGTACGCTTATCTGGGTGCCGAATCCTCAAAACATAAAAATCATTAATAGGAAGGCACTCACATCAAGTAATTAATAGATAGATGCTTCGTGCAAACACACTTCAGCGTGCAAACTAGCACAAGCATGTCTAATTGCTATTTTAACCATGCAAAAGAAATATGAATGTGAACAAAATAGGATGGCCCATGCATGATGGTTTCTGTTCGTTCCACCGACGTTTCCATCAGTGGCCGCCAGCAGTAGTGGCTCCTCAAAGAGCCAATGAGTGGCTTCAAATAACTGTGGCAGGCCCTAAAGGATGTGGTGTGAGCTTAGAGTGTTAAATCTCCCATACCTGCACGGAGCCCATCCTGCTGTATGGCATTTAAGTATCTCTAAAAGCCACGAAACACCCTGCAGATGTACTATGAGCACTACAGACAATGTAATTGAATCAGGCTTTGTTGCATGGAGAAACAGATGGTGAGTTGAACCAGAGTGAGAAAACAGGAAGAATTAAATACTGTTAGACATTTTAGGTCAAGTAGTAATGTGAAGTATCAGTTTATGTGCTCATACTCTCCAGAAATAATGATCCCTATTTCAGACCAGCAAGTCGTCAGTCGTTTTGCAACTAGGGTTTCTTGCAGTTCTGCATCTGAACATTTGTCTGATTATGCTAACAGCCCACTGGAAGCTGTTTATCAGGTCAAAATGTGCTTTTGCAAGCCTTCTGTTTCTATGAAATGATAGGAAATGCATTTGAAATGCTCCCACTGCTGTCTGAGAAAAGAACAAAAATACACTGCTGCTTATGTTTCATAATGTACTGAAAAATGGGCCATTTTCACTGCTAACAATCAAGGGATTAGAGGGAAAACATGCCGTCAGATGTGCGCGTCATGAAATCTTAAAGACCACCTCATGAAATATAATAGAGGGAAGAGTCTGTGCAGCCTTCATTTTTGCATAAAGGTGCAAAAAGACTGCAGCCTTTTAAATGTAAAAACCTGAGTTTGAAGTGAAAAATACAACAGGACAGGTTTGTCTTCTTAGGATGCACATTGCACAACGTCTGACGTTCTTACCTAAAGCTGACTGACTCACTTGTGTCTTAGCGGTTAGCTCTGGCCAGTGCCTGTAGAAGTGCTAACAATGTTCTTTTACAGTAACATGCTGGTTGAATAAATAATATGTAAATTTGCTTGAAAACATGGACACCAGTGATAAAAGTTGTTCACACTAAACCAGAGCTAGCTTTAAGTTCAGTTCACACAGATTCAAAATCCCCAAATTTCACATTTATTTCTCCTGTTTTTTAAATGAGCTGCTTTACAAAATGCTGGGTTTGATTTGGGTTTGGGAACTTTGCAGCTCCTTCTTAATGAGCCGAACACATTCAATGAACTTTCATGCACAACAGTGACAATTATGGGATGGTGGGAAATACTCAAATATAGTCACAAAGTCAGCAAAATGATCCGGTAAACATTAGCCACCGTAAGTTAATAGCCAGATCAGACCAAATGCAAAAGCCCGCGATATGTAAAATTAAGCAAAGATAGGCCAAGTTTTATTGCTTATGAAATAAACCTTTCATTTGTAAGAGGAAGATTCTAAAAAAGTAATTTCTATTGTTTCTTTAGGCCACAATGTGATACTGTACTTGTCAAAAATGACGTATTGCCTGTGCAACATGTAACACAACCTCACATGATTTAGGTTGCATGTTAACCGGCATCAGAGCATAAGTCTGTGTGTGTTTCTGTTGTGTTTGTCAGGCACGTGTTTGTCCACATAATACTAGTGACAGTACAGCAGGCTCTGCTTTAAATGTGCCGTTTACTGTAAAACAGTCACCTTCTAACACAGATTGTATGTGGGAGATTGAATGACTGTGTGTGTGTGTGTGTGTGTGTGTGTGTGTGTGTGTGTGTGTGTGTGTGTGTGTGTGTGTGTGTGTGTGTGTGTGTGTGTGTGTGTCTGTGTGTGTGTAAGGGAGAGGCCAGCTGGATGGACCTGGCATTGGGTTACAGAAGGCATGGAGTAGTTTTTGCTCTATGATGGTCTCAGATCAATTAAGAGGGAGAGTGGGGGAGAGAGTGAGGGGGGTGATGAAAGAAATGGAGTGCATGAGGAAAGAGGAAATGACTGAACATTAAGTTGACAGGTGGAGGGGGAACAGTGGGAGGAGAGATAAAAAAAAGAAAGAATGGCAGAGGATATTGCAGGGGAGAGGATGTAATGAAATGGCTAGCGATGCAATAAACACAACCGCTGCTGTGTCACCTAAGAAAGAGTTGATTCTTAAAGGAATACGCTGATGCTCCGGCAAATAAGCTCTCTGATTGAATCACCACAAGATTCACCTTCGCTGATGTTCACTATTGAATATGCTCTTGTGGTTCTGAGGCAGTGCAAAGCTAAGTAAACAAAGAAAATCAAATACTGCACACACAGAGATGAGATGTTCTGAATCAGTGTTGAAGAAAATTGTTATGGAGGATTTGTTTTAGATGGGATGTGATACTGAAAGACATGTGCAAATGTTTGCAGTGAATGACAGCCAGCTTTTTAAAAAAACACACTCAGACTTAATCAAGGACAAGAAAATGTGAGATTTATTTGATTATTTATCACATTTCCTTGTGTGTGACAAGCAGCAGCAGCAGCAGCAGCAGCAGCAGCAGCAGCAGCAGTAGTGTGGGAATGTATATGCCGCGCAAGCAAACCAACAAATTATTATTCAACAAGTGAGGGTTACAAAGCTGCTAATCAAATGTTGAGGATTGTCTCCAGCTGGGATAACCGTCTCCCATATTTGTTTACCAACTGTCTCCAATTTGTGTTTACATTTCGCACAGCAAATATTGCTTTTGGTGACGAATTTCAATATCTAAAATTCTTCTAAAAGTCATTCTGTGGTCAAGAAGGACTTTAAGATAGAAGAGGAGACATGTCCAGGAGCCCAAAGAACTGTGAAAAATTAGTGATACTAATTGAAATCTATTTATTGATAGTGATTCAGCTAATTACAGGGAGAGTAAGCAACAAACAATTACAGACAACAGAGCATACAGATACAGTATGAACCACAGCCTGTAACACCCAGCTGCTCTCTCTTCATTATGCTGTGTGGTGGAAATGTGTATTATTAGAATCATTGGATTATTTAAAGATGGGCTTAGCGCGACACTTAATCTTTTGCCATGACTTAGTTTTCTCTCACTGCCTTTGTTAAAGAGAGAATGGGACTTTTCTGTCTGTGTGCATCCATTGAATACAGTGTATAAAAGACTTTCTGCCATGTTTTGAAATCCACTGCCATCAAAATACAATGCTGCAAAGGTCTTCAGATACAGTAGCTGTCACTTTCATTCATATTTAATTTGGAATAACGCTTTCAGTTTGTAAAGTTGCTCAAAAAGGCGAATCAAAAACTCTGGAGAATGTCATTATAATTATTTTATGTTCAGAATTTGAGTGTTTTAGCCTAAAAACCGAAATTTCTTTCTTACACTTAACGCTGTGTAAGTAGAACAATATCTAACACAATTGAAATGTATGTTTAAGTATATACATTTAAGTAAAAATAACAATGGAAATAGAAATATAATAAGAGCCTAAGAAATATAAAAAGATAATAGGAGCCTATGTAGAAAGTAAATGTAAACATATTCCACAGTATGTGCTGACAGAAATTAAATAGTAATTTTTTAAGATTGTGGTGTTGCAGAAGTTATAGATAATTATAAAGAATGACTGAATAATTACAAGAAAAGACATAATAATCAAGTGTATTGCAAACCGTTGAAAGGCTTAAGAGTTTCGGCATTAATAGATTTTTCGCTTGAAACGAGGGTTGAGCATGGAGACTACACCAAAAACGGTAAAGTTGTGAACCATAAATATCAAAGCAATGAGCTGAAAGATGTTAGAACTCTACTTGGAGATGAGGGGAACTGCAGAGTGATACTTTTCTGTGCGTCAAGATTGATTTTTTTGACCCTTAATGCGATCCATAGAATTTGGAGACCAGTCTCTGTTTATGTTATTTTTGTACGTGGAGTAGAAATTCTAGATTCTGATAAAAATCTGAATACAATGAATCGTTCCTTGGCCCGGCAAATCTGTCCACCAAATGTTATGGAAATCTGTTCATCATTTGGTGAGATCTCCTGCTGACAGACAGAAAGGATGACTGACTGAGAGGAATAAAACATAACATCCTCAGCCGAGAGCACAAACACATCCGAAAGTGTGCTCATTGTTTCCTATGTCTGTCTGTACGATTGGCTTGATAACCAGCGACAGACTTTACATACAACTCTATTTACTTGTTATATGCTAATACCAGGCCGGTGTCATTACCTATTCTCGGTAACATCACCAAGTAACAACTTCCACGTATTTCCTGCTGCATCTATTCTTTCTCGGGAGGTAAATTGCCGTTTAGATGGGCGACGGGAGTGGGGTGTAGTCAATCGCATGTGATAACATCCCTCCTCATTTTTCCTTTCTAATCAGACTGTTTATGAGCAGGGTAATGGATAATGTGTAGCACAAGTCATGCTGTTGGATGTGTTATCAAGAGGATTAGATTATTTAGAGATGGACTTAAAGCGCGTCACTTAAACCCCTTAAGGTGATATTTATACTGCCCTGACTTCTACGCTGCATGGTGTCTCACTTTTGATAGCTGCTGTACAGTAGCTCCCTTCTACTATTTATAACTGTGTCTTTCACTTGCTTTCCTTCTTTATCTGCCTCTATCCCCTTCGGTTTCTTTTTTCCCTTTCCCCTCCCTCCCCATCCTGTCTTCCTCTCTGCGTCACTGTATCTGTGCATTGAGCATGAGTGTGTGTGCTTAATGACAGAGGTGCAGAGGCGGCTTGGATGGTAGCTAAAGCAGAAGCTGTCCTCCTCTCTTTCTGTTTCTCTCTGTCACACACACACACACACACACACACACACACACACACACACACACACACACACACACACACACACACACACTCACACTCAGCCCCAAACAGAATAACTGTTATTTAAAGACTAGAGCTGTAGTTGCTCATTTGAGAAGAAAAAAAATCCACAGAGATTGATGGGTGGGGTAGATGGAGGGAAAGATGGAGGGAGTGAAGAGAGGGAGGAAAAGTGGGGAGGTACCTAGTGATGGAGAGATGAGAGAGAAGCAGGAGGAGGACGAGGGGATGATGTCATCTTTTAACCCTATACCGCTCCCCTCTCCTCCCTCCCGTTTCCTCCCCAGATTCTTCCTCCTCTCCTCTCTGTGTGTCTCTCTCCGGCAGGACTATATTTAGATTTGTGCAGCTGTGTGTGTGTGTGTGTGTGTGTTTGTGTTTTGATGCTGTTGCAGAGTGCTTGGCACAGCTCAGTCTTATATGTTACTGCTCATTTTACCAAATGCATCCAACCTTCCCCATTCTCTCGCTCCCACCATCTTTTTTACGTCACATGCTGTCTTCTGCCTCTCTCTCTGTGTGTGTCAGGTCGTCTTTTTTCATCAGCCTCTTCCTCCTCTTTGTATTTAAAGGATAAGTCTGAAGATATTCCCTATTTTTTTATTGCCAACAGATCTCGTGAAATGACCAATAATTAATTTTCCACTAACAAGATTTGTCTGAGCAGCCAAAGCCTGTTCCATTTCTGTCCAAAAACTATTAAAAACACATCAGTGATGTTACATGTTGGGCACTGTAGTTTATTTTGACTCAGTTCCACATACGCTGCCCTGCTGCAAATACTACTTGTTCTCCAAATGTATTAATCCGCTACTGAAAATAGACCCCTATTTACGCCTGTTTTAGTGATGTTTCCTTAGAACAGTGCCTAGTTGGTTTAGGAAATTACTTTAACCCCTCACACATGATAGGGGATAAAACCACTCTGCGCTGGCTGGTTGTTTTCCTGTGGAGAGTGGTGGCGCCCGACTAGGCAAAGTGCTGCCCTGGGCGTGGCGCACTGCTCCAAACTGCCACCGAACACAGCACCCAAAGTTTAATTCAACTTAAACCTGTTGCCGTTGAGTTTTCGAAGCGCAACCAATGTGATAAGAGCTGTATGTGATGTAGATAGAAGCGACCCATGCAAGCAGGGGAGGTAGTACGGAGAACATAGAGACACATAGAGACATTTTAACTCTAATGTTGTAACACAGCATTAAAAACATATCACAATCTTGCCAGGAAAAGTAATGCATGTGAAAATGTCAGCAGTCAGATGAGTATAGCAGCTTTGTGAATAGACTGAGCTAAATCCAATGCTACAGTTTACTTGGCTGTTTATGTATGTTAGCTATGCCAGGCAGACACAGACAGTGTTATATCTCAAGCATTGCTATCTAAACAGTTGTTGACCAGAAAATATTAGCTTAGCAACATTAAATGTATATATATATATATATATATATATATATATATATACACATACATAAAAGAATATGTATTTTTTCTGACCTGTACCTGTGCTGCGCGTCGCCTCTGCATGCACTACCTGACAAACAGCACACCTCTTATCATCTGAGGCAGCTTTACACTTAAAGACAACAACAACTTTATATTTGTGACCAGATTTATAGAACAAATGGGCTTGATTCTGAGTGGGTCTGTGTACACACAGTATAATTCATCTAGTGTTGTTCATCTTGTATCCTGAATTATGTGCCTTTAGCTTTCTTTTGGGAGCTTTTGGGTCGTGCTGAAAAAGTAACTGGACTTTGTCATGGCTTGTTGCTCTTTCTTGTGTGTGGTAGATTGAAAGATTTTTCTTTTACACAATTTGGAGCTGAAACGTTGACAGAAGAGAACCAGCTCACAGGATTTTCAATTTAAATGCACACTGTGTCGCTGAGCAGCCGTTTTGTTATAATGTATGTGTTTTTGATACAAGCTTTTTAGTCTAGTAGCTACTAAACAGATGTCTTCCTGCTTAAGGATTCTACTGAGGCATTGCATTTAATCTCCTTTAAGTTTTAATTATAAAGTGATTCATATTGAATCATTTTATTTGAGGTTTTAAAAGACGAGTAGGCTGCTAACCTGATTCAGTTTATGCTAGTAGAGGGAATTTCTCATTAGATTCCTCTTAATGCCTGCCAGTTTAATATGTCCTTATTTAATGGCCAATAATATCATACATTACTCAGTATCTGCTAAATTTAGTGAAATGTAAAGTGATCCAGAAGCTTTCTAGACTGCATATAAGATGTGACCTGTCTTTATCTGTCTCCCAGTGGTCTTGGAACAGTGTGAAGTGTTTTTGGACTTTTTTTATAGTCCTTTGTCAGATTTATTTTTTGGTCTTGTCACATTATGTCTAAATTGAGTGCTTTTTTTTTAAACCTCCCACAGTTTCTTCTAGACAGGACTCATTGAGTTGCCTCTCCAGAGGTATTTTTCCTCATGCACCAAATATTGTTTTAGACAGCTACAGGGCTGCGATAGGAACTGTTGTTGCATGTACATTATATGTGGCTTTACAAATAAACATGAGCTGACAACCAAGAACTCTTGGTCTTCAAACAGACTTTGGTTTGTACGCCTCAACAGAAACAACACCTACACAACACTTAACATTACTATTTTTCACTGTAATTTAATCCTCTATCAATGGCTTTCACTGTAAAGCTTGAAGTTGAGTATACTAAGCTCTATGTTACGCATAAAAGTCAGAGGTTACAGTAATTTTAAAGCAGCGATAATTTTATTTTGGCCTCTTGCAGGTTAGTGCTACAAGCTGTAAACATGACATTGTTCTAAATTTGAATGTATTTACACATCCAGCAGACACAGCTGCTGTTTGGTGCTGGGTAAGGTGGTGTACATTGGATCTTTAGTGTTTTTTTTTTTTTACGGAAAACAACATCTTGAAATGATGATAAAAGCAGTGAGGGTCAACCAAAACATTACATGCTGGCCTGCAAACTAGAACAACTACAGATGAAAGACGCTAAAATATCCCACAGAGCTCAGAGGAACTAGTCTGGTCTGGTGATAATTCCACTATGAGTGACCTCTTTCACATTACACATAGTCAAATATTGATCAGCGTAGCTTTAAATTGGAAAAAAGAGCTGTAAATTCTTCAGAATGAAAGTGGTAAATGAATCATTCTCTGTGCATGTGGATTTTAAAAAGATCCTTTATCTGCACACTATGTGCATCTATGAAGAAGAACAGATCATTTAAAAGAATAGTAACACAAAGCTTAAAGCACTTGGTATACTTGGTATAAAAAATAAATGAAGAGTGTAACTGCTTGTCTTAAACTGGATTGGTTGTTGTAAGCCTGCTGTTTGGACTCTTTGTTTTATCTTGCTTTATAATTGTGGTAATGTAACGTTGGTAATGGCGAATTAATCTCGAGGGACTTGCTGAGTTAATAAAGAAAATAAAATTTAACTGCATGGATTTAATGTTGTATTTTTAATTTTAAAGTCACAGCCAGGCTTGTTACTTATTCAACACCAATTTAGATTGTGGAAACATGAAAATAGCTCAGTCATAAAGGACTCACTTGCTGTGATTAAGATCTTAGTTAATATTATAATCACTGCACTGACATCATATTAAAAGCTGCTTTGAATGAATGGGTCTGGAGCGACCTTTGTTGACCTAATAATAGCACAGCCAGGAGGAAAATACAATTCTCCTCACGCAGTGTAACCTCAGTTTGGTTTCTCCACTGTGGACCGAGTTTATGTTTATGCAATTTCCTTTTCTGGATGAACAGGAAAGCATTTTCTACCTGTATGAGACATAACAATAGACAGCCAGGTATTATTGGTGGCTGGTTTAGTGACACTGACAACCAACAAACAGCTTTAGCCCATTTTCTTTACCTTAAAATCTGTTCTGTTGCTCTGTCTGTGCCTGTAATCTCCCTACACTTTTCCTCTATTTTTTAGCTGTTTGAATTTCTTTTCTTTCGCTCTCTCCCACACTTGCTCTCACATGACCCACCAAGTCTCTTCATTCCCTTCATCGTCCCTCTTTTTTTCTCACCTCCTTTCTCACTCTCTGTCTCCCAAACACACATGTATGCTTTTTCTTTCTCATCGTCTTTTCACCTCGGTCTGCTCTTTTTTCTCAGTCCCAGCACGGCACATCTTCATACAATTACTCCCCATTAAAAATGGATTAGATTTCACCTTCACAGTCTGTCTACAGAGGGAGAACAGGAGGGAGGGAGAAGAGAAAGAGAAAGGCGGAATGGAGGCTAGAAGAAACCAGGAGAGAAGGACGAAGAGATAGAAAGGATATGAAGGGGCAGATTAGGAAGGGGGAGGAAAATAGAGTGGTTGAGAAAGAAAGGAAAGGATAGTACTCTAGAAGAGGGAGGGAGGTAGATGAGTGTTGAAGGGTCAGGGGATGAAAAGACAGAAGCTGCAGCTATCTCAAACAGCCAAGAACATCAAATACAGAGGTATTTTGTGGTCGCCTTGCAGATTTAGACTCACATTAGTTCTCAAAGTAAAGTCAGAAGAAATAGTTCATCCTCTTAAACTTTTCACACTTCTTTTTCGTCACAAATTGTCAGAAAATTGTGTGAACTCGACTGTCACACGATTGTCCAGTCACTGAGAAATGGCTGCAATTCAAGAACAAGTTGACAGCTCAGTACAGCTCAATGGAGAGCTTCATAGATGTCAACACTAGATGTAAAATAGGCAAAAAGAAGTGTTGCAGAAAAGGTTTATATAGGTCATGTCATAACATTGAGTGGACAAAAAACAAGAAGCACGACAGTTGTTTTATTCTGAGGCTTTATACACAAACAACACACAGTCGTCTGCATATATAACAAGAAAAAGTTCTGAGATGTTTGTCTGAATAGAAGACAATTTTCATGTAGACTAAATTTGAACTAAAGTTTAGTAGGTGCTACTGTATTGCTTTCCTTGGACTTTACCAAACAGCAACTTGGTAGTTCTAGACTGTAGATAATTCCTCTGGTGAATCCAGATACTCTGTTACGTCACCATGTTTAGTATGGAAAGCATAATGGATCAAATAAAAGGCCACTTTCAATGGTCTCAAAAGAGTGTGTGTCTTGTGCCTTGACACATCAAGCAAAGGGCAGTCTTCGTCCATTGTTGTACAGCTCTGTGCCAAAGGGAGCAGATGGTCCTGGTGTGCCCACAAGAGGTGAGAGGGTCTGGGGCTGGAAGAGCTCCAGCCAGCCCCCCTTATCCCTCCTGTGTTTCCCACCTGGGGGTTAAGAAGGGTTAAATCTAATCTGCTCCTGCTGTGTGTGTGTGTGTGTGTGTGTGTGTGTGTGTGTGTGTGTGTGTGTGAGCCTTGGATCATCCTCTTTCCAACTGCACAGTTAGTCTAGACTGCTTCCCAGTCATTGGTAAAGCTGAATTATTTTCTTCTGACAGAGGGAGATTATTGTTCAGGACAACAGAGTAACCAGTATATTCAACACACCTCAAGGGCCACACTGAGAACGCTATTCTCTTTGGGATGGCACAGAAGTCGGTGTCTTGTTCGTTTTTTTTTTCAGCATGGAATGGCGCCCTAAGCTTAATAGTCACTATTTTTGGTCACCCACTCTTTTATTTATTCACTCGGGCAACAGTGGCGGCTAAATAAACACCAAGCTTACAAGTATAGCATTAGTAAACATACATAATGGACTTTCTCTTTTTAGCCACACTAGCAGGGATGCCAGTCCGTCTACCACTTTGTTCCAGACTGAAATATCTCAACAACTGTCAGATGAATTGCCATTAAATTTTGTACAGACATTTATTCTCCCCAGAGGATAAATCCTACAGACTTCTGTGATCTCCTCATTCTCCTGATCTTTCATTTAGTACCATGAAGTGGACATTTTTGGGTTTTAAGTATTGGATAACTATGGAATTTGGTAAATTGGTACACATGCACAAAGATCCCGTAGGATCTGTCATACATGTACATGGCAAGGTTGTGTACCATACGAAAAGGATTCACAGCATTACAAATAGGGTGATCTGTGATGTCTTTCCAGCTAACCTTTTCTTAATTCATGACATAAATACATAACATACATATACAAATGTAGTCTGGAACATGTGCTAACATTCTGCTGGAAATCCTGCAAAAACCTTTGCAAAGAGGATTAGTTTTCATATTTGATGTGTATTTTATCATTTATCTCAATATAGACCAGCATGTTATTTTTCATACCAAACCTCACATACGTCTCACTAATATAGGGATATAAAATCGGGATCACTGCTATATTTAGTTATTGAGTCATCAATCATCTGGTTACTCAGAAAAAGAACCAAACATTCCCATTTGGCTGCTGTCAAATCTTGTAACTCTGCACTGTGGTGTTTGGTTAATTTTTTTTCAACTTTTTGCATAATGCTTTACAGGCTGAGCCGCTAAGTTTAACAACCCCTCTCAGTCCTGGGGAATCGAATTAAAACACACTGTATATCTACTGTAATCCATGGGTATCAGCCATTTCTCTACATCTGGGAAAAGTGGTGTTTTTGGAGGTACAAGGTTTTAATCTGACGTCCGGCAGCAGGTTGTTTCATTGTGACGAACATGTCTTGAGAACAAATCTGACAGGTAATAGGACTGAGATGCAACGCAGCCCTCTGGAGGAAAGTGTGTGTGGATGTGTGTGTATGGATGCAAGCCCCTGTGTATGTGGGTGTGTACAAATGTGTTTGTAGAGTAATAGTCTGCTCTCTTTCCCTCATTACCTTTGAGAGAAGATCTAGCATGTAGAATACATCTCTGTATACTCTAACACTCCCACTTTGTCAAACGATTCACTACCAAACACAAAGCGCCTTTCAGGAACGCCATCGGATTTGGCTGAGCTGCATCGCTTTTTTTTTTGTCTTTTCACCTCTGTGTCTAATATTTCTCTTCTCTCTCTCTTTCTTTCTTCCTGGCTCTCAATCATCCAGACGCCCCGGTGGCAGAGTTACACGACCTGTTCTGTAAGAAGCTGCAGCAGTGCTGCGTGCTGTTTGATTTCCTCGACTGCGTGGCTGACCTGAAGGGGAAGGAGATCAAACGTGCGGCACTCAACGAGCTGGTGGAGAGCGTGGCCACTAGCAGAGGAGTCCTTATAGAGCCTCTGTACCCAGAGGCTATAAAGATGGTAGGAGGGGATGAGGCGAAGGGAGGCTAGGGGATGAAATGATCGACTAGAGGTTGGATAGATGAAATGATAGAAAAGGAAAGACAGATGAGTAAATGCCAAAGAATTGAACATCAATCAACCCTCATCATTTGCAACACCTGGAAACTCTACACACAGCACGGAAATAGACGAAGAAATAAGGATGAAAGGATGGATGGAGGAGGGGAAGACAGAAGGTAGACAGTGTGATATCCAGCTGTGGGGCTCTGGTGGAGTCACCAGAGGCCATAAACAAGGAGAGGAGAAAGGAAGGGAGAGAGCGATAGATAAGGGGAGGAAAGGAAAGGAGGGATAGAGCATTTGCAAAGGGTGCTAAACAGCAATAGGCTGCACAGATGGCGAGGGGGGGACAAGAAAGATAAAGAAGAATGTGGTGGAAAATGTGTGGACACCATCGCAGAGCACCAGAGGTCCCAGAGGATATAAAGAGGAGGAAAGGGAAAAGGGGATTGGAGAAAGAGGCTACAGCGAGCAGAGGATATAGCTTATGTTATGGAGTCACTATACCCAGAGGATGTTAAAATGCTGATAGGACAGAGGACGGGATGAAAGGAATGGAAATGTTAAAGAAAGCTAAAGTTCTATAATAGAAGTTGCTAAAGTGCATAGAGCCCAAGTGTAATGTAGTTAAGTGTAATGTAGGGAAGCCAAGAGAGTAAACGTATGTTTCCTAAACATGGAAATGTTGTAGAATTTTAATATATATATATATATATATATATATATATATATATAGTATAGAACAAGACTACGAGTCTAGTCATGCTAGCAGCTTCGTGAGGCTGAACTTATGCACAGCTGTGTGCAGAGCTACAATGCTAACATCAGCATGCTAACATGCTCACAATTCATATTGAAAAATAGTGCACGTCTAGACTGTAGTCCTTTATAAAATTATTTACAGAGACCCAGTAAATGACAATGACAGTGCTAACATGCTGATGGTTAAGCAGGTATAATGTTTACCACCTGAGTTCATGCTAACATATGTAGCATATAAGTGGTGGACCAACCAACTGACAAACAGATTAACATTGCTATCCCTAGCTAAGATCACCAAAAAGATTCTGCACACAGGTCAATAAAGTATCTGATATACAGCAACAACGGAACTTATATCTGGATGAGAAATGTAAGATATGCAAGATCGATATTAATAATAAAATAATGAATGTAAGGAGGGCGAGAGGAGGACTGGAGCAGAGAAGGAAAGAGTGAGGAGAGAGGGATGTCATGATGGATGAGGTCAGGAGAGAAGATGAGAGAAGTTGTAATGTGTGTTGACCGTATACGATTCAAATGTCCAGAGGACCATATTCTTCCTACTGTAGCATGAAGGCATTTTAAATCCAAGTGAGGTTTACACAGTCATGTGAAATGAGCGCATATCCTTCTGCAGTGAGAAGCTTTACTAATGCAAACAGTGTGGAGAGAAGGAAAGAATAGAAAATAATGCAGAATTTGGGCGTTGGGATTTACCACATTTGCTTTTTGCAATATAGTTTATGCACTAAATGGCCAGTGGAAATCCATTTGTTGAATAAATCATGACATAGCGAGCATTCAGGTTGCATGGCTTATTAGTTCTCAAACAGAGTCTGCGGACAGCATCAAATATGTCCGACAGTAGCTGAAATTATCTAACAGCTCTGAAACTGAAACAGCTAGTGAAGACCACGATTTTTACCCCGATACAACAGCTTCCTCTGTTTATCGGACAGTTGTCATCTGATATAGTGCAATACTGACACTCATGTAACACAACTGTTAAGGAGGAACTGTTCAGGACTCTATCTCTAAATTAAATACGAATGGTTGACATTATTTTATAACACCAACTACTCATCCTGGGTCTATCTAGAGAGCTAATTTGGTGTAGTGACAAAAATTGGTGATCATCATGTTGAAATATCAGCAGGATGAAGACTAGAAATGAGTCAAAGGATGTTTTTGTAAATGTAAATGTAAATGACTATACTGAGAGACTACAACTACAAATACAACTATTATATCCCCCAGTTTTATTTCAATCCTAGAATAAAGTCCAGTTTATCCACAACATTAATAGGAATGTACCGTATGTCATTTCTAACCTTTCTTTCTTCCTCCGTCACTTCACTTTTCTCTCTGACCCCTCATCTTCCCTTATCCCCTTCCTGTATCCACATCGCTCCTTACCTCTCATCCATTCCTATTTTCTTCCTCACATTTCAACCTGCTGTTCCCATTACTCTCTTTCCCTCCGCGTTTTCCAGATCTCCGTAAATATCTTCCGGACTCTCCCACCCAGTGAGAATCCAGAGTTTGACCCGGAGGAAGACGAGCCGACACTCGAAGCCTCCTGGCCGCATCTGCAGGTGCATTATATATACAAAAATCACCATACGACCATATTCTGACAATTCACATAATTTACATTATAAAATTTCCCAGAAGCGAAGAAACAGTTTCTCTTGGAAAGATATGTTCAGCAAAACATGTTGACTTTGGCCATTTTTGCCAAAAGAAAACAGTGTGGGAAATGTTGTGATGTATTTGCTTTGTTAGTAAAGCTAAACACAATGCAGTGTCAGTAAGTACCATGAAGAATGGGCCCTACTATATATTATATACTATATTTGGGAGGGCGGACAATGCCATAATGCACACAACTCCCACCAGGTGTTGCTTTTAATGCAACGTTCAGCATTTATGTGCACATAAACATGCAGTAGCTGAGCCTGAGGTCCGCTAGATCAGTTAAATCTGCTGTTTAAAGCAAAAAAGTTCTGACAAAATGTACTTGATTTATCAGCCTGAATCACCAAATGGAAGTCTAGCAACGAAGAGCACAAACATCTCCTAAATAGACTTGTGATGTTTGTCCAGATGACATTTGGGGTGGTGTACAGTCATTTCTGAGTCAAGATGTACGTCCAAACTGTCTCATGAAATGAAATCTTTTTCCCTTTCTCACTCAGTTAGTGTCTGCTGGTGCAAAGCATTAATGTCACCTTTTAAGATTTCTGGGTTCTCAGATTTTCAAAGAAATCACCTCTTGTTGCCATTTAGAGCAACTTTTAATAAAATAGTATAAATACTGCCTGCTCAATATAAGAACACAGCTTACAGCCTGTTAGCTTAGCATTAAGACCAGAAACGGGGGAAAATGCTAGCTGTGTCTAAAAATTTAAAAAATCTGCCTGCTAGCACCTCTAAACCAACAAATATATATATTTTAACTCATTTAATTCATTCGTATGAAAACTGAAACCGTTCAAATAATAGCTGTCTTTATGCTTAGCTAAGCTAACCACACTAACTAGCTAGAGGCTACCACTCCAACTTCACACTCAGAGAGAAGAAATAAACTTGTTAATTGAACTATTCCTTTAGCATAACTTTGCTTACAAATGTGAGAATAAAAGAAGACTTGTTCATGTTCATTATTTTATTCTCTTGCACTCTTTATCACAGTCATCTTTTCGTTCTAGTGATTTGTGTACAAACAATCTTTGGGCCTAAACGAAGCTAACCGGCTGCTGGCTTTAGCTACATAGTTATCGTACAGACGTGAGAGTGGTGTCGATCCTTTCATCTAACTCTCTACAAGAAAATCAGTAAATCCCAAAATGTTCAACTATTCCTTTAGGAGACAAACACAGACACGCTAAATGACGTCTAATTGCTTGCTGTTTGTGCCTCTGTTAGCTGGTGTATGAGTTCTTTCTGCGTTTCCTGGAGAGCCCTGACTTCCAGCCCTCCATGGCCAAACGCTACGTCGACCAGAAGTTTGTCCTGCAGGTAATCCTCCTCCATTTTGTCAAATCCAAGATGTTTCCAAAATCCTGATAAATGGAAACGTATAAATAAATGAAGCACCTCTTTAATATCTTTGCCGAAGTGCTCTCTAATTTTGTTATCTAGGTTGGGGCACATATAAAAAATTGACTTAAAGACAGTTCTACAGTCGTACAACTTTTATGTTAAAATCCTGCTTTATTTTAGAATTGGATGAGGAAAAAACAGCTAATGTAATATTAATTTAGCTTGGTGTGAGGGTGGTAAAAGTATATTTCTATGAGCATGAAACAAGAGAAAGAAATGAGACAAATACTCTGATGTTGTGAGCTGTTGTATGGTTAGGGATTGCGTTTAGGCGTGAGGAAGTTAGAGAATGAATCTAGTCAGAAAAGGTCCTCACAAGACTCATGTTAAAAGCATACTGTACTTGTGTATGTAATTATGTGTGTGTAGCTGCTGGAGCTGTTTGACAGTGAAGACCCCAGGGAGAGGGAGTACCTAAAGACCATCCTGCACCGTGTCTATGGAAAACTACTGGGCCTCCGAGCCTATATCCGCAAACAGATCAACAACATCTTCCTCAGGTACGGGCTGCCTTCCACCAATCCAGTGCAAAGGATTTAAAGGCGCTATTTATAGCATTTTAACATCAGTAAATCAAACATTAGCCAACAAAGACCATCAGCAGGGGGAACAGCTGTGTTTATGACCCCTGCAATGCATTTTATTTAGCTTGGTGAGTCACAAGAACAAATAATGATGATTTTACAGCACGCAGGGACATTTGTTCACAACTTTAAACAAGTCATCAGGATGCATATTTAGGATGCATTTATATAAGACTAAATTAGCTTTTTTTTTCAAATCGTGTTACATATTTGAAGTGGTTCTTTAAGTGAAAGCAGGCACAAACAGCTTAAGCTCATTTTTGATTAGCTGCTTCGGTGCTGCTGTTAATATTTGGGTTTTTGTGTGGCTTTGCAGCCATTTGGTCTCCAATTTGTTGATGCTGTTTTAGTTCTTTGCTGACCTGATCTGAACTACACATAGGAGGCTGACTTTAATAGATTTCCCACACAACTGTTTGTAATTACAGTCTATACAATATGATGTGAATGCGGAATAAACAACATCACAAGTAACGACATCCTTATTGTGACAAGTAGTACCAGGGTTGCCAGGTACATGTCGTCAAAGCTTTGAGAAACACAAAATGCTACAGGTAGTATTTTCAGACTGACGTTCGTCGTATTCTGCCACACATGCAAGCAAACAGGCACAAGGCGTGCACAAACATGACTGTGCACATTTGCCGTCATAACACTCGCTGTATCAGCCATCCTGCATCTGTCCTGAGAGTTGTGTAGTTGTAACACAAATCTCCTCAAACGATTGGTTAAACAGCTCTGACTAACAAGAGTGCTGTGATGTACAATCATGTTTCATCTTTTCCCTTCACCAAGTGTGGCTGAATTGTGGTGTTTGCAATATAATTCAAGCATGTGAGAGTTGCAGCGCTGCAACGCGCTCTATGTCTGTCTCAGTTAACTGGTTTCAGTATTTTGGCAGCTAAAAGATATAATATAAGCATAAAACTGTTATTGTGCTTTATTTCTCTCTCACATGATATCACCACAGAGGTAATAGAGTTGTATTTCAGACATGGTACATCATAGTGTTAATCAATTTCCTAGGAAAGGCAGGAATATTACAGGAAGTTAAGAATATGTTTTGCTATTTCTAGAATTACAGTCCTTCTTTTAGTTGCTTTTGCTTAATCTCGAAACAGTTGATGATCTACTGATGCATCATTAAAAGTCACTCTGTGTGTGTGTGTGTGTGTGTGTGTGTGTGTTGTTTTGTGTCTCCAGGTTCATATATGAAACTGAGCACTTCAACGGAGTCGCGGAGCTTCTGGAAATCCTCGGCAGGTTTGTATAGACAATCACACAGACACACTTTGGAAGCACACTCTGCTTCTCTGGAGGAGAGCATACTTTATAGTATACCATGGTCTAATGAATGCATTTGGAGTGGAGTGTGAACAGACACACACACACACACTTACATATACACATACTGTACTTGGCCAGCTGCTCAGATTTATGAGACAGCTGGTAACCCAGTGAATTAAGCAACTACGAAAAATGGCGACAAAGCATAACCACTACTGGAACTGCTCACACAAAAAACAATATCCATTTATTTTTCATTTATCGTTATCGCTCCCTCCTACAGGGTAAACACAACTGTGGATGAAGCCCGACGGAATAAGAAATGAGTTATAAGCCGGGGGTGGAACAGGAGGGAGAGACCGTAACAAGACGGGGGGTTAAAGACATAAATGAGAAATGACTCAGTGGTTTGTGTAGTTTGTTGTTTTGTCTCTGAGGCCAGTAAGAGAAATATGAGGAGGATAGAAATGAAGAGAGAGCAAGGAAGGAAGCTAAAGTGATAAACAAACATGTCTTGCTCTCTGCCAGTGCTCGCACACAAATCAATGGGAACAAGAATGGAAAGATGACAGTAATAAAGAGAAAGAAAGGCAGGGAGAAAATGGAGGATGAACCTGTCATTACCATTACTGAGCTGGAGTCAGGATGTGGCTAGCTTAGCTTAATTTAGCGTAAAAGACTGGAAGAAGGGGAAACAGCCGGTCTGGCTTTACCAAAGTGAGAGAATATGCCGACCAACACCAATAAAGCAGTTTCTATTTTAGTTGATTAAACCATACGTAATTGGTGAGCTTAAAGGGTTTCTCTGAGGAACATTTTCTGAATCAACCTTCACTTTGATGCTGACACCACATCCTAGCTACTGTAGTTAGATGGCTAGGTAGTTAGTTACTGCGTCTGTTGTAACAGTTTGGGTTGGGTTTTCTCGGTTTGAAGAGCTTGAAGAGAGTGGAAAAAGACGACAGTCAATAAACTCACAGCCCCGCTGGCACTGGGGTTTCCACAGTACTCCTCATTTATTACTAACACATCAACCTTAATACGCCTCATTCTACGGCTACTATTTTATCATACATGAACTAAACAGAGGCCACACGTAATCCAAGCGTTATGTTTGAGTTGAGACGCTCAGCTAACCCAAGACAAGCTGGGAGCTGTCTGATGACGTTTCTCTCGTATCTAGGCAAAACAGTATCTTAAAGGCACATTTCACAATTTCTGCTGTTACACCGTGTACTGAATTTATCCCCCCCTGAAAAAATCATTTACTTTTCTCTCAAGGCAGTCCTAGTGTCGGGAATCAAATATTAACACTATTATGCCTTTAGATGTTATACACAGATGAAGTGGAAGAGACTTTAAAAAAAGGGCTGTATTCAAAGAGACACACTGTAGTTTGTCTGAGCAAGGATTATTACTCAGCACTAAAGTTAACAACAAGTATTAACAGTTTTAACTTGCTCCTGATGGCCACAAAGTGTTTTTTCTCATCTCACAGTTGTGTGTCTTTATGGAACATTTTAAAACTCAAAACGCCACAGAGGTTAGTGTGATAACCAGGTAGCTTCTGCTGTTTACTTTAATGGTGAGTAATTATCCAAGCTACATAACAACCTAGCTAGTTAGGCAGTGGCTCGTTATGTAAGAAGGAGAGAGCATTTACAGTTTCAGTCTCGTGACTCCTCCTTGCTCAGGTTTGAGACAGAGAAACTAACAATGACATTACGTTGACATACTTCCGTTAACTTACATAAACACAAACGTGTTGATAGTGCTGAAAGATCGAGACATGGAGAGATGGAAGAGGAAGGAGAATAAACAAAAGATGGAGGAAGAGAAATCAGAAAGCAAACATACAAATCAATATTACCTCAATAAATATTCATTTTTCTCAAATGATTTGTGGTGGCTGGACTCTAGCTTGAGGCCTCTGTCTTTGTCTTTGATTATTCAACACTAATAAGACAGAAGGGCCTTTAAATAATCTTTACTGATGTTAAACTTAGCAGAAAGTGAAGAGAGTTGAAAAGAGGGCTGGAGTCAAAGAGACTGAGGGAGACTGGAGCGGTGTGTCTGAATGCAGGAGTTAGACGCTATTGTTTCTGTAGTTTTTCCCAACATGAAAGACAAAGAGATTCATACGAAATCAGAATCCTTTCTTCTTCCTTCTTCCCATAATCACCGTTTCTCCTGGCCAGAGTGACGATGACTTTTGAAGTTTGAGAACTATGGGTTAACGTGGAGAAAAGAGAGGAAGGGGAGAGAATGAATCCAAGGTGAGAAACAGAAGGAGGAAGGGAGGGAGGAATAAGAGATGGAGGCATACAAGGAGATGGAGGGAGGATGAGTGAGTGAACAGTGAGTCAGAAGTGGAGGGAGAGCAGGAGAAGAGAGAGAGGTTTGTATTCATGTTGGTGGTAACAGAGGTATTTATAGCTCCTCCCACACACAGAGACAGGGAGAGAGAGATGGGAGAGGGAGGATGCATTGTACAGAAAGAGAGAGAGGGAGAAGACAGAAGTATTCAGAAAAAGGGGTGAGAGGGAGGCAGAAAGACAGATTAGAGGAACAGCAGGAGGGAGATATTGAAGGAATGTTATATGAAACAAATTATAAAATGAAGGCAGACAGACAGGTAGACTGATACAGAGACAGACATACAAACTGACAAACAGCTCAGAGTGCTGCTAAATGAGTGCTTCCAAGTTTAGTTCCCACTCCTCCGCTGCTCATACTCGTCCCTCTGTGGGCTGAACCCCCTATATCTCAGTCAGCGTGGTAGTGAACAGAGCACACCACGCGTTTGTCCAGTCACTTGGAAATGGACACAGTACAAGAATAGACTCCACCACACAGACGAATGCACACGCTTACACAGATGTGAATGGTAGACTTTAGAAGTAATATGTGATGTTGTCATTGTTTCAGTGCCATGAATGCAAAATTGATTTTCTGCTTTTCTCTGTTTCACATTAGTTGGATCTTTTGGTTTTGGACATTTTATTGCATTTTAAGACATTAATTGATGCACTGAAACAATAATTAAAAGATTACTTGATACTGAAATTCAAGTAGATGCAGCTTTAGAGGACCAGTGTGTGGGATTTGACGGCATCTAGCGGTGTAGTTGCAGATTGCAACAGATCGCTTCACCCTCCCCTGTGCAAATGAGCAACTATGGAGGCCACAAAAGGCCCTATCTAGAGTCAGTATTTGGTAGTGTATGTATGGCAGTTGAAAACAGAAACATGGTGGCAACAGTTGATTATACACTAATAAAAACAACATAGCTACGATTATATTCCATTTCTGATAATTGATCCCCCGAAATCCTACACACTGGTCCTTTAAACTCATCAATACTCTCATAATCATTTCCAATATTTTTGACATATTCCAACTGACAAACACAATGTTTTTGTTTTTGGCAGGAATAAAGTAAACGCGATCAAAAAGGAGTGCACATGCCAAAGAGGGTTTATGTGTAACTTTCCTCTCCTCTTCTCTCCTCCAGCATCATAAATGGATTCGCTCTGCCCCTGAAGGCTGAACACAAGCAGTTCTTGGTTCGGGTTCTCATCCCGCTACACACGGCAAAGTCCCTTTCCATCTTCCACGCACAGGTCTGTGACATATTCCTGCATACTCATATATTTAAATTTGTTTGTATATTAAGATAAGATAGACTTTATTTAAACTTTATTTTTGACACCCAGTTATGTTTTATGTAACACCACAAAAGTAATAACAAAATTTGTTGACATAGTTTGACACCATGTCGACAGCCACATGCGGGGGACAGATGTTTATTGGATCGTTTGTTGAACCTTAAAGCTGTTTTCCATGTTTGCTGTTTGCTGATATTTTGTGCCAGTGTTCTGGACATCATTTTCACCATTGTTTGTGTTTGCCAGGGTGTAAAAGTCTCTGAGATCTTGCTAAACTTAAACTATCAAATGAAACCCAAAATACTTGCTGATTTGGATGTGCTGACTGAGGCATGCTTTATTGTAGGTTTTAGAGACCCCTACTCTCCCTACTTTTAGAGAGACAACGTTCATGGAATCATACTGGGTTGTAGTTTATCTTCTGGCTTCTGGCATGTGTTTTTCTCTAGCAGTAATCTAGCTGTCAGCCTCCCTAAAATGTCCTGTCAAAAATATGATTGGTCTATGCAACAGTTAACAGTGTCTACAAAGATTTGGCTTGAATGTCTGCACATATAAGGGTAAAACCAAGGAAAGGGTTTATACATGAATATCCCTCAAATGGGATTCCTGCAATGTATCAAATGTACCACTAGGAAGCAGAGTTGAGTCGCAGATAATACTGCAGAGATGTGCACTCACCTTTGAATTGCACTCAGTGTGTGTGTGTGTGTGTGTGTGTGTGTGTGTGTGTGTGTGTGTGTGTGTGTGTGTGTGTGTGTCTGACTGACTATGTATGTTTGGGTTATCATAATATTTGATGACACAGATGGTAGCCGGTCTATTGTGTGTGCGTGCCTGTGCATTTTATTTGTGTCACACATTATTTGATTATGCAGAAGGTACAGTTTGTTCTCCACAAACTCATCTGAGGTGTGTGTGTATGTATGTGTGTGTGTGTGTGTGTGTGTGTGTGTGTGTGTGTGTGTGTGTGTGTGTGTGTGTGTGTGTGTGTGTATTCTGGGTCTGAGCATCACTGTGCCCTACATTTCTCCTCCCCGTCTCTCTCCCTGTGGTTCACACACATACATAATTCACACACTCAAACACACACTCGGTTTGACAGGGTCATGGGGGATACACTGCTGCTAGTGGACAGCAATTTTGCGCTCTGTAGGTGTGACTGTGAAGGAGTGACCCACTTCTGGATGTAAATATCAATATAAAATATCACAGCAGCGCCTTTTATTCATCTTTCTCAACACTGTGAAATACATTTGAATCATCCTTCCTGTAGCCTGTGATGGTTTTTCTCATTTATATTCATGTTGCTGAGTTGTAATAACAGCTGTTAAAGCTATATTATGTTGCCACAACATGGTTACACATCATGGCTCCAAATATAAAAAAGAAAATGCAGTGCTTTTATATATTAAGCTCGTATCAAACTCAGACTCTATGTTTCTGCTGCGCTATCCCTCTACATTACTGTTCTCCTGGGTAAGTCGTTTTTTGTTCAGACTGACAATGTCTGCAATCATAATCTGATTGGTGCAATATCTGTGTGGGTGGACACTGAAAATAGCTTGTAATATCACTTTGCCTCCAACAGACACAGTGTGTGCAGTTCAGCCGGTCCTCAAAGATCTGAGCAAACCCTGCAGAGGTTACAGGATGACTCGTTGCTTCGAGTTTTGACAGTCTGTTCCACTGACCCGTAAAAGACAGACAGCTAATACTCACTAGACCCCCCCATTTGTACAAGCACAACACTGACTTTGCAGGTGTTGAAATAGCATGAGCAAAACAAACTTCTAGTGGGATTCAGTCCCAACAACAGCCGTCTACGCTAACTGGCTTCAACTTCCCAAGTGAAAGCTTGTTTGCTTGGCTTGCTAGCTTCCACTTTTTGAGTAGAATGCAAACTTAACAGCACGATGTGTCCTCCCAAATGTTGACTATTGTAAATGGACAGATGTCTTTAATCGCTAAGGGTTAAGAACCAATGTTATTTAGGCCTGTTGAAAAGCCTTATATCAGTGTTTGTAAGCTACCCAGAGCTGGGACGCAGCAGCCAACATGGAAGTTTACGCTTATCCTTGTTTTGTAAAATGGAAGAATTCAAATTGCAGTTCGACTTTGTGTCACTATGAGTAAGTCAGCATGATTCACAGATTGTGAATAACCGTGTTTTTATTTGACAAAGTAGTTGGAAGAACTGTAAAAGCATGCAGAGGCTACTTTTTTGATGTGCAGGTCAGAACAAATTTACAGGCATGAAGCCAGCTTTAGAGTTCTCCAGAATATATATAGACCCTAATTTGACCTGTCACTTGACAAATCAATATTGGTAAAATCTCAGCATTAAAAGGACTATAAATGTCCATAATCCTTAGCCTAACAACGGCCTCCTGCCCCCACAAAGCCTGGCCTGACAACAGAATCCAACATCATATTCACCCCAAGCAGTTTCTCTAATGCCTCGCTAATACTTTAAAGAGTTTGACCGATCAGCATCTTTATTTTAATCCCTCTCTTGTTCTTGCTTTTCTTTTTATTCAAGCTTGACAATCCCTGCTTTCACCGGTCCCTTTTTTTAGCCTCCGCTCCCTCTTTTTTCCTCCGCTTCTGTAACCATGTTGTGGTGCTAGTGAGGGACAGGAAAGTTAGGGAAGGAGCAAGAGGAGAAGACAAACAAGAAAGGTGTACTGTAAAGAGGAAAAGGGATTAGATGAAGGGGGGAGATGAAAGCTGTGGAAGATGTGAAAGCCAGACAGGCAGACAGAGAGAGAGATAATGGAGCTACAGGAATGAGACAAAGAAAGAAACAATAAAAAAGAAGGAAAAAAGTTAAAAATGACCGTCTAAAAAGATATGGAACAACCATTAATGATCTGACAGAACACAGCCTCTACTGTCTATAACTTTAAAAATGGACAATCCAGCATACCTTTATTTTAATGATTTGAACTTACTTATCTAAAAGTCATGAAAACGACCAGTACAGTGAGAAATTGAACGAGACAAAGGTATAAATAGGACACGAGGAAAGACAGAGAGGCTGAGACAAGAGGTCTAAACTCTATCTCACATTGCCCTTAAGGGACTTCGTGTGTGTGACATCACTCCTTCCGAAGTAAACACACACACACACAGTCTCCGTCGCCACGGTGCCCACTCGCCACGGCAACCGGCTTGGGTGGAAGGGGGCAACCGCAAAACACACACACATGCACACACGCACGTACGCACACACTCGCTGAATAATAGGAAATGATTGCAGATCATATAAGAGAAGAAGAGAGCTGATGTAGAAGTAGACGCACACACATACACACACACACACACACACACACACACTCACATATACACGCATATACACACTTTTGACACACATCTCCCCTTGGAAAACTTGTCTTTCCGATCTTTAGCAGTGTGTAATCCTGAGGGATAAGTGCTAAGATCCCCTTTGTCTCCTTGACAGCCTAAGGGAACGTGTGTGTGTGTGTTTTTTTTTTGTGCGTGTGTGTGTCTTTTAACCATGTCTCCCCTGTCCTTACAGCTGGCCTACTGTGTGGTGCAGTTTATGGAGAAAGATGCTACAGTGACTGAATATGTAAGTTTGTTATTTCATTATAATACTGCCAATCAAAGTTAAAGGATAATTCAATTCTCAGTTTTGTGGTTTTGGCTGTAATTTCTATTTATCAAATAATGGGAGTGCGGTGGAAATACTACAGTGAAGTAAGCATTGAAGGCAATCATAAAGGTTTAAAGCTGCACTAATCAATATAATTGATTAGTGCAATTCATATAATAAGCTAGCAGAACATAGCATTTAGAAGCTAAAGAGGAAGATATTTCAATCAGGAGTTGGTCAAGACCAAAAACTGAGCTAAAAAGTGAGAAAATATCTCCCGGTGGCCAGAAACAAAACTACAAATGAATGCTAATGTTGCTCTGTCTGCTTGAAAGCAAGTAAACAACTGTTTGCTAGCCTGTTTGCTATATCAACATTACAAGGTGATAATATGTCAATGACGTGATTGCAGCGGGTTCTGTGGCCAAAAAGTCCATTATCACAGCTTTTAACAGGTTAGCCAGAGTTATTTGGAAGCAAATAACTTGGAAAACAAAGGTTGAACGGGAATATTTTTACCCAAACTATCGTTTAAACATCTATCACAGTTTTGAGATTCAACTTACGGGGTTTTTTTCAATATGTTGGTTTTTAGCATTTACTTTAGTGAGTATGAATGTCATTATAACTGATGGAAATTATTGACAAAACTAAAAAATAAGTAGTAGTAGAAGTAGTAATAAACCTTTTTTTGTTTGTCACATGGCCATCAGACATTATAATCAATGTTAGTCTGTAAATAGTTCAACAATGTAAACTCTGATGTTCATTCACAAACATCAGTGCAGTAAAAAAGGAGAGTCAGTACAAACAACATATTTCTTAATGCACTAGCCAGAGTATGAATATGAGTTAATGGAGATGGTACAGATGGATGCCAGCCAGCAACCCTGTTGAGCTAATGGCTGCAGTGTTTATTTATATTATGTGCTTCACGTTTTCTCTGCAGATCATCAGAGGGCTGCTCAAGTACTGGCCAAAAACCTGCACGCAGAAAGAGGTGAGAGAGCTGATAATAAAAAAGACGCTGATATTTCTCAGCTGCTCTCATTAGCCACTGCTGAAACATTTCGATTTCCTAAATATCTGATGTCCTCGTAGGACTTCTGCATATATTGTGTTTGTATTTTTATTCCTTATTCAAGTGCCTTCACATTTTTTTATTCACTGGCAGTCCTGTGAATGTCTGTTCCGTCCTTTCTTTATCAATTATAACAATGTGTGTCTGTGTATTTAGGTGATGTTCCTCGGGGAGATTGAGGAGATCCTGGATGTGATCGAGCCGTCTCAGTTCATCCGGGTCCAGGAGCCGCTCTTCAAACAGATCGCAGCCTGTATCTCCAGCCCTCACTTCCAGGTAAACACCACACCTCCCTACATTCAATCCATACTATAAAAAAAACAGTCCACTGAAGGAGACTGTACTGAAAAAAGTTACTTGGATAACTTCAAAAACTGTGGGCGCAGACATGAGTCAAATAAAACTCTTGTGTCTGTGTGTTTGTTTCAGGTAGCGGAGCGGGCTCTTTACTTCTGGAACAACGAATACATCCTCAGTCTGATAGAGGAGAACTGTCAAGTCATCCTGCCGCTGGTATTCGCCACCCTCTACAGAGTCTCTAAGGAGCACTGGAACCAGTCAGTGGCTCACACATGAACACAAACACACACACACACACGAATACAACTCAGAACTCATAGCTCTTGAGTTTAGATTAGATTGTCAAGTTTGGAGTAACCTCAAGCTCTATTACTGTTTGGATGGTACATAAATACATATTAGAGACTTCCAGTTGGTCTTTAGTCGAGTATATGTGGAGCTCCATTTAGGACTAAAGCAACTATACTGTCACTAGTCTAAGTTGGCCTGCAAACACTGCCGGCATACAGTCAAAGTGTCCAAAGCAGAGCTGAAGTTAAAGTGGAGAACTAGTACTAACTTTATAGGGCAACAAACACTCTTTGCTAATGTCTCCCCAATGGACCATACATTCTTGTGCCTCATGCTTATACTGGTGGGAGAGATATTCAGATCCTTTATTAAAGTAAAAATAATAAATAAAAAAGATGTATTTAATTACTTTTCATCACTGCTAAAACTTAATATGAGAAAGATTACTTTACATGTAGCTTCACAGCGGCCACAATCTGTAATTCCCCAACACTGAGATCAATGTACAAGCCCTCTATCAGCCGACTAGCCGAGCTAATAACCTACCAGGGACTCATGAATGGCCCACTTGTTAATACTTAGGCAACACATATGGTTGATAGAGGGTTAATCTCCCCAAAATACAGGCTTTTACTTTAACCTCTATCTCCTGACCCATAATTCCATGGGACCAGGTTCATTATCTTCTCCTTCTGCCCCTCCAGGACCATCGTGTCTCTGATCTACAACGTGCTGAAGACCTTCATGGAGATGAACAGCAAGTTGTTTGATGACCTCACTGCCTCCTACAAAGTGGAGAAACAGAAGTGAGTGTGACTCACTCTCTTTGTGTGTGTGTGTGTGTGTGTGTGTGTGTGTGTGTATTTGTGTCACTGGATACAACAATGACAACAAGAGGGAGAAACAGAAGACTCGTCATGTTTTAGACGATATTTGTTCCATTATCCGTCACATTATATTTCACATTGTAAATATGTATCGCTTAGGTCATCTTTTGAATGGATCACATCATGATTCCACTCATTCATTGCCCTGTTTCAAACTCAAGATAGTGGATACTATTGGGGAAGAAACTTTAAAGGAGTAGTTCAACATTTTAGCTTTCTGTCTGAGAGTGAGATGAGAAGATCAATATCAGCCTCATGTCTGTGAGTTGAGTATGGAGTTGGTGTCAGGGTAAATAGGCTTATCAACGCCTCTAAAGCTGACTTATTTATATGGTCTGTCTTGTTTGATTAAGCTGTACATGAGCAGAAATGAAATGGGAGTTATGTGTTGGAACTGTTTCTTTATGAACAACACTGATCTGCTCAGCACTTCTGTGCAGAGTCTCTGACTATACTGCAGGTTTCCAGATACAGTTGGTGAGCACAGGTTTTGGTTCTGGTCTCTCTACAGCAGAGGTATGGTGCTGTGTACACTCAGGCACACAACATACATACACTCATCTCTGAGCAGGAGTATTTATAAAATGAGTTCAAGCAGGCGGGTCAACAAAGCAGTGTTCTGAGTAAGTCATTAATATCTTATAGAAACACAGTGTGCAATAATCCACCTTCCACCTTCTCTTTACCTCTCTCTGTCATTCATTCTCTCAAACACACACACAGAGCGGTGCTGTGCAGCAGTGCATCCAGCTGGTCGGTGCTTGAAGCCCATCGAAATAGGTTAAATTCTGGAACTGTGGACTTTTTCTACACAGTGCAACCAAACATGAGGCTAAGAAAGACAGTATATACCTACATACAAGATGTGAAGGATGCATTGTTTGTGTGTACAGTAGATATGTGTGTGGGAGAGAGAGAGGAACAGAGAGTTCATGTCTTTAATGAAGGGTTACTTGTTTTGCTGCTATTCAGTAATAAAGAACACACTGGGAACAATTAGTCTGTTTATTTAGCCTAGGTCTTCCCACTAATGTGGGCGCGGGAGAAAGAGAACACTCTGGACAGCTCCCAACAACAGCAACAGCATCAGACTTCTGGTTACGGTAGATCGCCCTCAGTGTTTATCAGCCTAGAGATTTTTCTGTCATTGTTAAAAAAATTTAAATGACGGAAAATATTTGGTTAACACGACCCCTGCTCTACATCATCACACAAAGATGGGAGATCATTGATGTACAAACTAAACAACAGTGGCTCTAGTATGGAGCCTTGTGGTACTCCAGTAGTACAGGCTCTTGTCAATCACATTGCATTATTTACACACTGGGTGTGATCTGACAGATATGATTTTGTCCAATGTAATGTGCTGTTACAGAGATTATACTTAAACACCTGAGTAAGACATACTGAATCAGTAACTGTGTCAACGGCCTTATGTAGGTCAAGAAACACTGTTCCCATTCCCCTCTTTTATCTGAATTAGCCTTGATGACTTGGAAGAAATAGCATGGAGTATAGTAATAGGTCTGTAGTTGCTTACATCTTGTCCGTCACCTGTTTTATATACTGCAGTTACAATAGCAGTTTTCCGACCACTGGGAAATATACTCTCCCCTAGTGACCTATTTATGGTGTAAGTTGTCTTTTTAATTTTTAAGGGAAACAGCATCAAGTCCACACCTGTCTTTTGCATTGCAGAGTTGAGGATAAAATAATTGCATTAACCTTAGACTCATCTATTTGTTTGAGATTTAATCCAGTTTAATTATTATATAAAACCACAGGAAAGTAGAATTAAGTGTTGAATCTTGAATTTCCACCCAGATCCATCACTAATTGAATAAATTTGTTTAAATTATCTTATGATTTATCATTTGGAAAGATCCTATTAAAGTTTTATGGCTCCACAGTTTAGAACTTCTTTAGCAGAACATCGTAACCTGATATGGTTTCTCTTCTTCCTGCCTGCCAGGGAGATGAAGCGAGAGAGGGAGCGTGCAGACCTGTGGCGAGGCCTGGAGGAACACCAGGATCGCCGGATGCAGATGCTCACAGAGGCGGCCAGGAACCAGCGCAACCTCCAGGAGCGAGGCGAGAGAGGGGACCCCACGACCCCTTCGTCCCCGCAGACGGCTCACTCCGACCAGCCCGAGCCCAAGCCCAGCGGGGCCTCTTCTTCCTCCTCTGGAGCTGGGGAGAGCGCCACCTAGGTGCTGCTCCACAGAAATTGGATAACACGGGGGTTAGGGGACAGGGAGAAGACATGAGGTTGTTGGTGAAAGTGTTGGGAGAGGTCAGACAGAAAAGGTACAAAACAATTCTTCTGGTCTTTTTATCTTGTATCATCGAGGGGGTGGCTTTTTGTGAAAGAGCGCACAAACTCAGTGATCCGAGTTAAAGACTGGACCTTTTTTCTGACAGAGTTGTGTGAAACTGGTTCAAATTTTGCTGTACACACATTATGTTGCAGATCCGAAGATGAATATCGTCCAAAAGTGCTGACTGTCATTTTAATTAACGGCTGGTTTATTAAACTGCAGGTCAGTACCCAGAATTGGTAGCTGGCCTGCTTCAAATCAGCCTCAAAATAAGAGATGAAATTTCTCTTTTGGTGCAACACTAACCAAGTTTAACATTTGTCTAACTTGTCTTGATATTTAACCAACCGAGTCAGAGTCTGTACTGTGGCCTCGTATTTATCTTTTGGTCAGAGATGCTTATTTCATGCGTGGATAGCACAAAGCATTAATAAACAAAAGAAGCAATTTCACACAAATGTCCCAAAACTATTGCCGCACAGACCAGACACACAAAACCTCTCTCTCACACACACACACACACACACACACACACACACACACACACACACACACACACACACACACACACACACACACACAGACACAGGTACATATTTACTGTAAATATGAGAAGACAGAGCTACAGAGAGAAAGTGTATCCAGGTCAAACAGATCTCACACACCAACAATCTATTGATGCACCAATATATTTCACACAGTTTCTTTTTGACACAGACACACACTCTCACACACACACACAGACTCACACACACACACACAGCTGGTTCTGGCGCTAACTCCTCTCCCATTCTGTCAGGTTCCACCAAAGGACAGGCCTAAAGTCCCTCAAGGTTAAATAACCACTGATGAAGATGATGATAATGATATAAAGTACAATACTGTTCCTTCTTCTTACTTGTTACTCTACTACTACTACTCTACTCTACTCTAAGTACTACTGATGATGATGATAATGTTTTTATATATATACATATGTCTCTGGATATTTCTGTAGTGTATTATGGGAGAAACACTAGTGTAGCAGATACCATAAAGGGGAAGGCCGGCTCGAATTCTGAATTCACATCACACGTTAACTGTATGAGGCCATAATGTGAGTGCTGAAATTCAGCGGAGTTCCCCTTTAACAGACCTTAAAGAGGGGAGGAATGAACTGGATTGGTGGTGGCTGTTTTTCTTTTCTTTTGAAATTTGGGATGTTTGTGGTGCGGTGGGTGTATTTTAAAGGGGTATTTCATAAAAAAAAATCCCCAAACATTCCATGTTTAAAGATCGTTGCTATGTTTTATTTTGTCCTTTTAAAGGCGCCCTGTGGAGAAACAAAGTTATGTTTACATCCAGTGTTACTCACCAAAACACATTGTGTGTATCCATGAGGCTTTTTCAAATGTGCTGAATTGCATTTCCTTCCTCATAAAACATTTGTAAAGTCAATTTTAACTTGCATTGTTTACATCCATGTTTACTTGCTAGCAGTCTTCTTCTGCCTTTGTTGGCATATTGCTACATTTCTTTGTACATTAGCGCCACAAACTGTCGATCAGTGGAATAGCATGAAATCAGCATGATGTGAATCATATCCATGTGCAACCTTGTGTGCGATACAAACATAATGGGGACCCGATCATAAAAACTTTACTCCATAGCGCTACTAGTGGTGAAAAACTCCACAAGGTGCCTTTGATTTTTATGTTGCGGCACACAATTATTTTTTTGGTTAAATATTTTACAAATGTACTCATATGCCGAGATTACATTACACAAAGTTGAAGTGTAGAACCCCCAACTTCGAACCAAAAACGTATCCAAGCATACTAGTAAACCCCACCCAGCACAGAGGTTAGTGGAGAACAAACAAAATGCACCACAGTGTTTCAGACGAAAAGAAAAACACTTTGATCCAGTTGGATTTCTGCACCCGGAGCATCTGTTCCTTTAGGCTCAGCAGACCTGACGCTGCTAGATGGCGACCATGACGATGATAACTTTTTTCGGTGTGAACCAACAAAAATCTGTTTATTCTTGTCTGATCATTATGATAGAGTGATGGGATAAAGAGAGGGGAAAAAAACAGAAAAAAATTATTTTAGCAATATTTTCATTCTTTCAGGATAATCTGTGTGTTTTTAGGGGGTTAAACAGGAAGTGGGTGTCACGCTCAAATGTTTACCCTCCACTCTTGTTTTTACTCCTGTTGCGTCCTTGATATTCACATTGTCTTAAAGGTACTTTCTGTGTAAATTTATTTGATGAGAAATGATTTTGCTTTGTAATTATGTTGTTTTTTTTTCTTGGTTTTTGTATGATCTTGTTCATTTTGTGGAAAACTGATACTGATGCTATTTATTTTCTATTTGATCAGGAAATGTAACCTTATTTGAAGATGATGGTCAGGTTGTGTATGTGTGCGTGCGTGCGTGCGTGTGTTGGTGTGCATCCAGCGAGTGAATCGGTGAGCAGGAGATGTGCGTAGACAGAGTGATAGAGAACGAGAGAAAACAGTCGTCTCTTTGTTTCTTTTTCTCTCTCTCTCCTTCTCTCCTTCCTGAGGGACAGGGTTTGAATCCGAATGTATCGTAAAACAAATCGATTGATTGTGTTTTTGACGCTTGAGACGCAGAGCTACCTGTCGGCTGCTTCGTAACCAAACATTCAGAAACCCTTCAGACCAGCAGTTTTTCAAACTTCTAATCGTGCCTGAGTCAACAAGGTTTTGAAATCCATTTGCTTGCAGCGCTCAGATTGGCATTTCAAGTTTTACTGAGTGGCATAAATCTTACAGTGGTGCGTTTCTGCCCCCAAATTTCCAGGTTTTTTTGAATGCTCTAAATTTGATTTGAGTTTGGTTGACTTGTTCTGATGCTCTCAGGCTGCGGTCACACCCACAGTTAATCTGCCATTGCTCCTTTGTACAAAAGAGGTTGTTGCTTTCAAACGTTGACGCTACAGCTTTGAATTTCACTTCATTTGCAGTTTCCGCATCCAACATCCAGGTTATAGCTTCCAACATGTTTGTCAGTCACACCAGAAACCAAATATTGTCAAATTTGTGCATGTGAGTAGTTGACATAAAAAAAAAAAATTAACTCAAGGTCCACTTACTGGATTTTTCTGCAGCTTACAATCACATGTCATGGTCCTCATCAGGGGATGGGGTTGCTCGGTCGGCAGGAGTTAACCAGTTGACTGACGTATGGAACGTCAGTCAACTGGTAACTGGTGTTCAGAATGAGGAAAACTGAGCAAACTCCATATGCTGATGAAGACTGGAAGATACTATGGAAAGCTCTGGAAAAGGCTAGAATTTGGAACCTGAGTTAGGAGTTAGTTACGAATGTGCCGGTGGTTCCCAACCCTTTAGCTTGCGAATTACAAATTACATGTCTACTTGTGACTCCTTTATGTGGACATGAGTTGCGAGCAAGTAAACCAAAGAGTGTTTTTCCTTCTCAGTTTTGGTTGTAGGGTCTTCAGCGGCAAAATATACAAATAAGCAAAGATACAAAAGAGCAAAAAATTTGAGGAATTTTGTTTAGCTTGTGACCCTTTTGATTAATGTTAGGACCCTTAAAGGGGCCCGACTCCCAGGTTGGGAACCACTGACATATACCTGTTTTTTTTTCTCTTTGTTTCTGCACATAGCGTAGGCGTAAAGCGCGCACATTTGCATCGGTTGCGCTCCGTGGCAGCAACAGAAAATGCACTGATGGATTAGGTGTGATAGCAGCCTCATACAAGCAAACACCTGAAAAACCTACACCTGCACACACCACCTGGCTGGCCACTCTGGGCAGGCAAGAAAAACAAACGCTCCCATTTGATTTGAAACATTGCTTTGATTCAGGCAGAAGAAAACACTCAGAAAACACAGCTGAACAGAGACAAAACTTGACCTCGCTGTCATAAAACTCAGCTTACTTTATGATTTTTGTTTTGGCTAGCTTACTCACAAACCCTCTTGATTGTTATTGTCAGTCGCTCAGCTGACTCTGGGGGGGGGGAACAGAACCCCCAGCTCCCACTGTTCTAGAATCCTCAATTATATTAATCAACAGTGATATTCCTCTTTCTAGAATACTGTTGTGCATTCTAGAACTGCTCCAGAACAGGAAGCGAGAGAAGAGAGTGTCCGTAGAGAGCTCTGGTATCGCCTCACAGACGGCCATCAAACGCTGGTTTCATTCGCATTCACATTTCCTCTCTGTGGCCACTTTCATGTGGCCAGATTGAAACAAATGCTTTAATTCCGAGGGGTGGTGTGAATGGACTGGATGAAAGCAGCCAGTAAAGATTTGAAAAAAAAAAAAAAAAAAAAAAAGAGCTGAGGAGGAGAAAGACAGAGGAAAAAAAAGACATAGAGTTAGACACAATAGAATGGCAATAAGTCAGAGCAACAGTAACAGAATGACAATATAATGTTACCGAAACCTACAACCGCATTACGTAGCAATTTCACTGAATTTCTAGATTTGCACTGTCTGCCCAATGGTCTGTGTTTGTTGTGTTGAAGAAAAACCTTAGAGAAGATGATAAAGATGATGCAGAAGAAGAAGAAAATGTATATTTTGGGGACCAACACAGCGGTGGGGGGGGTTTGAATGTAGAGAGGCTTACTACTGTACGTAACATTGCAGGGGGGTGTAGAATGGAGAAAAAAAAACTATGTGCTAAAAATGAAACTTCACTTTGAGAAAACACTCCGGGAGTCTGTGCTGGTTTTTGTGTCACCTCTTTTGTCTCTTCAATAATTTTCATATATTAATATTCAGTAATGTTAATTCCACAGGCACAATGATACATTACTTGAACAAATTCATTTCTAATGTGACAAGGGTTACTCATGTAGTTACAACCTCACTGAGAATTATAACCCAACTCTGCCTTTCCCCTGGCTTAGTAGACCCTTTTAGCCTTTTTGTGGCCCATAAGCTCCATTGTCACCAACCTCATGTCCTGTCTCAGGCAGGCAGCTGTGATATATTACATTAAAAAAACACCTGCCTGCCCAGCATCAAACAGCAGACTGAGTTAGCACCTGGGCTAGAGGAACACTTAGTAGCGAAGGTGCCAGGTATTTCTCTCAGGGTTTGGTGGAGACCAAAGCAGAGCTTTACTAACTTATAGACTTACATCCATCAGGTGGTGAAACACAACAACAAAATATTTGGCAAAATAATGTAATGTAACGTGATTCAATAAGCAGACCCCTTGTTGTTACCTTGATGTTGCTTTGCGATGCAGTTTGTTATGTAATATTTGATTCATATTTCATTGCATTATGATGGAACAGGGAAAACTAAAACCACAGCATGGTTTGCAAAAAGATCAGCTATGATGTAAAGTATCTGTGAGTTTTAGTGAATGGACTATAACACGTGTGGCATGGTATGGAACATTTTTCTTCTTACAATTATAGCCAGTGTACCTTTTATCTAATTACATGGTGCAAAGTTCTGTCCTTTATATTCACGTTACTAATCCTTTGTCACGGTAAGTGCTGTGTAAGTTGAGCACTGATAATCCTCACATCACTGACAGTAGACCGAAGTTGGATAAGGAACTACACACACACACGCACACATGCACACATGCACACATGCACTCGCACAGAGAGATACAAGCTGAGGTTAAGAAAACATAGACAAGCATCAGTATTTTCCAGGGAGTCTCCATTATTTCTGGCATGGGGTCTCTAATGGTATTTCATTGTAATTGCTATGATGTCAGAATGTCCGTCCGCCCTAATGGGCTTCTAAAAACAACAACAAGGACAGATTGGTTCCATTCACTGGTTGTTGTCCGGGCAGAGAGACACCAGAGTCCAGCAGCTCAAATCTCTGCAAGACCTTCAGCTGAAAAGGTGAGAAGCATTTTTTTTTTTAAATCTTGCTAATATTTCATTTTTAAGGGACTTTGAACTGTTTTAGGGACAAAACGTGTGCATAATTGTATTAGCAGGCTGCTTTACACCATAGTGTAGTTTCATAGCCTATATGGAGCCATTGTACTCTCAGTGAACACAGTGTGTGTGTGTGTGTGTGTGTGTGAGTGGTCTCAGTTATAAAAGTATTCCACATCATTCTGTTCATGCAGAAAGTATTTTTATTTCAGTGTTATATTTCTTAAAGAAGTGAAGCATTCTGCAGTCTGGCTCAGTTGAGATGACTCCAGTTGTTTCAGTACAGTTTAAGTGGTTTATTTGAAAATGTGCAGAGTAATTAAGCAGATGTCTCCAATAGCATTAAGGGAAAAGACTCTTGATCCTGAACAGGAAAATAAAAACAGTGAAACTAAGCAACTACACTGTCAGATTTCTCAGTTAAAATGGCAAATCTTAAAGTTTCATTTGTCAGTGGTTTGAATAAATATATTTTTTACAGTGTGTAGGTCACTAGTACCTTTGGCTGCAGTAGCCATAATGAACACTAGAGGGAGTTGTGAGTCATGCTGAATGTCAGTCTACTGCCCTGAAAGTCAGTGTTTTGTCAGCTTTTGGGGATCATCTTCCTCTATAGATGTAAAATAGTGGCAATACAACCTTAAGCCATTCATTATCTGTTCTATATAAGAGTCTGCTCTGATTTTAAAAAAGGAATAGATTTTAAAATGACTTGACAGGTGGCAGGGAACAGTGGAGTCAATAAAATGTTTGTCTTCACTCATTCATGATGTTGACATGACAAAAAAATTTATTTCATTCATTTAGGAAGCAGATATGTGGATATAAATACTTGAATAATGATATACTCTACCTATCATTCCCAGCATGCATCTCCATACCCTGTCCCTCTCTGTCCTCCTCCTCCTGGTTGCCAGGACAGCTGTGGTGTGCGTTACCGTGACAACCTCACTTCATGGTTTCCGAGGCTGCGCTGTGCGAGAGTTCTCCTTTGTGGCCCAGAAGCCCGGCTGCAAGGGACTGCGCATCACCACCGAGGCCTGCTGGGGGCGCTGTTACACCTGGGAGGTAACATTCATATACAAACACACACACACACACACCCCACACACACACACACACACACACACACACACACACACACACACACACAGTAAAGTGACAGAACATCAGTTCCATTTAGCCAACGTTGTGAGTCCCACTCTTTTCCGTAGCTATTTCTGAGAGCTTCCATAAAACTGGTATTGTGAAACACCAAATAAATGATTAATGACCCAGGACTCAACCCAGACCACAAGAAGGCCGACGACCCATTCTCAGCTCTTACCCATATGCCATTGTCATAAGACATGCTCAGATCCCTCCAAGTTACTGAACCTTTACTGAACTCGTTCTAGTTTGCAAGGATTCTAATTTCAGCTCTAAGTAATTGAAAAACCAAGTTTAGGGTTAGAAATTCAAAGCCTGTAGAGCAGAAAGAGCTCTGAATCAGCAACAACAGAGCTGAGTCAGTCACACTGGTAGGAGGTCAATTCGAAAAAATGTAAAACAAAATCTTAACTCAAAGGTCCAGTTTGTAACGTTTAGGAGGATCTATTGGCAGAAACTGAATATAATGTTCATTATATACAAGCTTTTATAACTTTTTTTTTGCAAGGGCAGTTTTCAACTGCATCCACAGAGGTCCTTCCGCAGAAGACAGTGAGATGTGGTTGAAAGCTCAGGCAAGAGCTAGGATGTAGACCCTGAGTTACAGAGAAAATTATATGTTTGTATTTTAAGATTAACTTTTCACTTTAATAATAGCAGTAACTAGTAGCTCATCAAGTAGAGCTGGTGTCCCATGTACTGAGGCTGAGTCCCTGCTGTAGTGGCCCTGGGTTCATATCCAACCTGTGGCCCTTTACTGTGTGTCACCCATAACCATCTTTTAAGTTACAGGAAACACAGCGTAGTAGTAAAATTATTAAATCTTTCCTTTTTCTAACATGAATTGTAACCCAGTCCCAGAATTTCTGTTTATTGGTTCATGGGAAAACAATACGCAACAAAAGGACATTGCTATCAATGGAGAGCAAAGTAACCTGTGTATGCCTCTGTATACAACCTCTGTGAATCCTGCAGAAACCTGTACCGGATCCCCCTTATATTCACCGCCACCACCGCGTGTGTACGTACAGTCATACCCGCCACATGACCGCCCGCCTGCCGGGCTGCCAGCCCAACGTCTCTCCTCTCTACCACTATCCCATGGCTCTGCAGTGCCACTGTGCCGTCTGCTCCACACAGGACACAGAGTGTGAGACCTTCTGATGGGCAGGACTCTGCTTTCAGCAAACAATGTTATTAACAGTCTTACTGACATGAATGACTCAATAAAAGTATGATATTGAGACATTTGAGTAAGTGTGAGAGTTTCTGGGGGGGGGGTTATAGCACTGCCTGCAATATTAGCAAGAGGTTCATATTTAATTACAGAAAAAGCCCTGAAAGAAAGAGACCAAACCAAAACCTGAAGACTGTGCGTGTATACTTATATGTCTAAGAAAGGAGAAATGACAGATCAGGCATTGCATTTCAAGATAAGAGTTCTGTGCAACATGCAGATAAAAACATTTGCTGAAAATAATATATAAGGTTAGCTTTATATACAGTCTGTATTTCAACTATATCTGTGTACCAAGAGTTGAATACCAACAAAGCAAAGCAGACAACTTCGCTGAGGCCCTACACCCTCGGTCAGGGGTCTAAAAGTTGCATCCTTAGTGTGTGTATAGTGTACTGTTATGAGATAAAATACAATTCTGTTCAGGGATATTCACCAATAAATTATAATTCAACTGGGGCCTGTATTAATATTGAGGCTAAAAAAATAGTTTTACTATGATACCTAATCAATATCTTCATTATGTGAGTTTATATTGCACTCACATGTAGTGCATGCAGTACTCATTACTCAGAAGTAAGGGGGCAAGGGGGGCCAGTGGGGGTATCAGGTAGATGGTATCAGGGTGGCTGTGACCCCCTGTGGCCACACATTGGCGGCATCACTGCTCACATGTTGAATATTCCTATATAGATCTGTTTAAAATTAATTTTGTTTACTTGAAGCTGGCATAAGACGTACACATTGTACAGAGAGACAATGGTGGTGAGGTCGTTGGGGGCCCACAGTCATATGTGGGACAAAATGCAAGTCCCCACAACGTATATTATTAAAAGACTAAAGACATGGTTTCAGGTTAAGGTGAGGGTTAGTTTTGGGGTTAGGCATGTAGTGGTCATGGTTAAGGGTTAGTCACCAGGGAATGAATGTAAGTCAATGCAATGTTGCCTTAAGTAATGGAAACAAGTTAGTGTGTGTGTAAAGTGAGAAGAAAATCAAATGTCCACATAAAGTACTTTACAGTTGCAGAATAGAAATTTATTGAAATACAATTTCATCACAAACTATACAGTGCATTCTTTCTTTTTTCATTTAATTGACATTTCCAACATTCTTTGGTTTCATCAATAGATATTATTTACAAATGTCCTTTAGTTCAAATCCATAAATATAAATAAATGTTGTACATTCTTTGGTGTCTTGTCTGTGTTTAGTGGTTATTGCAAGGAATGACCCTAGTTGTATATATGACTTTTATATTGATTCCAAAGGTTGACAATATATTGATTTTTATGTTTAATGCATGTCAATGAAGAGATTATGTAACTGTCTTAAATGTAATGTAATGTTCTCATTCATTTTGCATATTTTCAAAATGTTAAAATCTGTGTTTTTGGGTCGTGAGTTTGACTAATTACAATCCTGAAGTCTCTGTTTACTGACACTTGCTACTGCATACTAAGTATGAAAGGTAGTGTGACTAAGTCTTTTATTTATAGCTGCTTAGAAAGTCAAGTGTCTGCCAAGCCTCAAAGCAAAAAAAATAAAAAAAATAAAAAGGTTCAGTTTGTTTGAAGTATGAGTGACAGAATGGTTTTATACACGCTTTAACACAAACGTGTGTCAATCAAGTTTTCTAGAAAAACCTCCCTTACATCACATTTAACACAACCACACACACATACATACACACACTCACACAAACAGCATATCTTTATAGACATAAGAAGTGTAAATTTCCCATTTTAACTTTAAGGCACTGTTCTAGAGCAGGGTTTATTCTGCCTGATCCGCCCACCTTCCTGTCCTATTTGAGAACCCAAATGAAGGAAACCCTGGTGATGATAACTTGGTAGAAGGCTGATTAGTTTTCAGTTAAATAAGTTATTTTTGTTGATGATTTTTTTCAACATTCATAACAAGTCGACGTAGATAAAGGAGAAAGAGGATAGTTACTGTTACATCACTGAGAATCTTGTATTTATATCATTTACCAAAGTTTGAACCGCTTAACTGACAAAACTGTAATTTGGTTCTTACTCTGGTGTACATTGGGTGGTACATTTGATGTGTCAGTAGCGGGACTTGCGACACATGTCGCAGCGACACGCCTTCGCTGTCAGGATCTCTATTTCGTCGTGGTGACGACCTCGGGGGCAGTCCAGGCGAACTTTGACCTAAGGGAAGACGAGCCAGAGGACATTAACAACCAGCATGAATAATCAAAACTAGAGGATGTTAACCCCTCTTTTCATTTACCACCTCCCTCCCCTCAGAGACAGCCATTATTCCAAAACCCCAATAGTCCAATTGGACCAAAAGCCCATTTGTCTTACAGCCCTTTATCCCAAAAACAAAAGCCCACTGCTCCAAAAGCCAGTTCTTCTGAAAATACACACTCTGCCTGGAGTATTTTTAATACCTTAGTGTATTTGGACATACAGGAAGATGAAGTCAGGTGACCTTTCTTGTCATGTTAACAATAATAAACACGTGGTTATTGTTAAAATAAATACGTTAGTTATGTCAGTTAAGTTATGAACGTAAGTTGGTGATATCAGTGTGTCTTTTCAGAACAGGCGTTCGGAGCAATGGGCTTTGGGTCCAATGGGGCACATTTCGAACTATTTGGGGTTTCAGAATAATGGGCCACCGGAACGATGGCATGGCACCCCCCCCCCCTCACCTTAGCATCCTTGCTGATGGTGCAGCAACGTGAGGCGGAGGTGATGTTGTGGGTGAAGTTGGAGGCCACCAGCACAGAGTATCTGGATGGGAAGGCGCTGGACTCGCAGTAGCCCACGCAGGCGTAGACCAGGTGGGTGCCTTTGCATGTGCCGCGGCGGTCACTGCGAATGCTCACATTGAAGGCTGGAGATTGAAGAGAAGACAGAGGGATGAACGAGGTTGAAGGAAGTGACGTGCAGTATGTGTGCGAATGTTTGGGATGCATTAAGATGCATCAATATAAGCAGCAGACACTTGAGGCTGATAGTTATTTCTCAATTAGAATGACGCTGCTGTTCTCAAGGCCACTTTCCCATAAACTTACTTCCTGTCAAAAACTGAAAAAATATGCACAGAAATGGATGTTTTGTTGTTTTTGGGGACACTGTGGGCACATTTTTTATAAAACTGTGTGTGTTACTCACGGTGTAGGTGACACCCTGGGGTGAGGCCATCGTAGCTCCAACCAATAGGAGAGAAGAGCAGCAGCAGTGACATCACTGGTAGGACCAGCAGGCAGAAATGTGAGGTCATGCACGGCGACATCTGGATGGCAGCCTGGAGGGTCCAAACACAACACCAAATATGTAAGATGAGAAAAACTTGACATTTCTAAACATTTACCTGACTTTAAGCGGTTTCTATGCATATATGTAAAATATTTGTATGACATTGTATTACACACACATATATGGAGCTAAGTTGGTCAGTGGGAGAAACACAGTAACACTGAAGTCTATCGAATGACTTAATCCATCTGGGGGTCAGATGAAAGATCTTAAACTACCCAACGTAATGTTTATTTTTTGGGCTTTTCTCAAACCTTTGCTTTTTTTCTTGTGAAATACGTTAATGTCTGACCTCTGTTGACTTTTAAAACAAATAAAAGGAAACAATCTTTAAAAAAGGAACAGTCAAAAAGGTGGGGAACCAGTGATCTAATCAAGACCTTAAATAATCTTTTTTTCTGAGCTGAAGAAGCTACAGAAGCCTACACCTTGAACACTGAGCTTTCACTCAACCTGAGGTGATCCTCTCCTGCTGAACTTTACCCTTAAGTCAAAGTGTTGCCCAGAGCCCCCGCCGTCATCTACCAAGGTGGTTTCCCATCCTGCACGTCTGCCTGTGTGTCACTCAGCTGAGTAACAGCTAATGTGAATAAAAACAATACTGCCTTCATCTTTTCAATCTGGCTCATTTAACAGCTGCCTGCTGACACACGTATACATACACAATTTAAGGTTGTGCAAACGTACACGCAGCAGCAGTCCCATAGTCATATACCATCTATGAATAAAAGTCTGTCTTTAAAATAGAGAATCCTGTGTGCATCTGTGTTTTTCACTTTCAACACGTACACACAGGTATATCATATGCATGCATGAGTGGGTGTCTATGTACGCACATGCTCATGAACCCCTCACACACACTCCAACACGTGTGTAAACAATAAAGTCATGTTTTCCTGGGAATGTGGTGATCCTGACCCTTGCCCCTCTAAAATGGCAGCTCTTTCCAGCTCCGCTTCCCTCTGACTGGAGCGATGGGAATTGCCGCTGTGGTGAAGGTGGAACGGCCCTTGGGACGCCATTAACGCTGCTGGCACGACCAAATTAACAGGTCAGTGCTGTGTGTGTGTGTGTGTGTGTGTGTGTGTGTGTGTGTGTGTGAGGCCATTAACCCCGTGTCAGCTGATGGGGCAGGGGAAATGCCCGGCTTTTTCCTCTTATGTGGGGTTTCCATGCCTGAAGGTTGGTTTGGCTTCTAGGAAAGTGGGTTGTAATACGGTACACGCTGCTGATAGTGGGAGGGCAGGTGAACAAGACCACCAAAATAGACTAAAGAACATATTCCCTGACAAGTTAAGATCCTTAAAGTGCTTGCAAATAAAATCCTATACGCACAAACACCTTATCAAAATAATGTTATCAGTACTGCCCTTTAAAATACTTTAATGTGTGCATACAATTTAAAAGAATACATTAAAAGGAACTACGTTTGGACATAATTGTTTTTCTGGAAACACTATGACATTACTGTACCTTTGGCAAGTGAGAGGTGGAAATACTTTAATGTAAATCACCCAAATTATCCACCATTCTCTTAAGTTTCACTTACATGGTTTGAACAGTTCAGCTGAGACCAGGTGCTGATGCAGACATTAGTAGAGCAGACCATTTTATTTTATATACAAACTATATAATTGCTGTTATTATATATATATATATTAGTAGTGGACATCTGCGTCATTACACACAAGTGCCTGAGCTTTCTACTAATTCTACATAATACTGAACAACGCCAGTGAGGTGTCATTTAATTATTTATTTGAAGTAGCATCAATTGCAGGGAAAATATGTTCTACAAATACCATAAAGGACTCAATGGAGACACATTTAGTCTCATCTTATGTCCTGTCATATATTTTTAAGAATGATCTATATAGTCAATCAGCTATATAACAACAATGCTTAGTTTTATAAAAATGTGTATTGTCTTGAAAGCAAAAGTCAGCTGAGTAGGGATGAGTTTCAAAATAAAATCCCAAATACAGCAAAACTTATCTATTTATCTATTTTCTGTAGTAGTAAATGTTATTAATATGGCCAATTTACTCATTTGTCAAAATGGTAATATTTTTACACATTAACAGCTCAAGTATTAACACATATAAAAGGTCTGCAGAATCAGAATGTAAAGAAATGTGAAATACAAGGAGATATAAAAGGGTTAAAGCTGTATTTTCCCCAAATATACAACTTGTAGAACAGAATTCTCTTCATGTGTAAAAAGACCATAAGTAAGCAACAAAGACTAGATGACAGACTAAATGTCACAGAACAATCGCAGGATTTAAAGGTCTATTCCACCAACATACAGACCGATGAACTACATTTGATTCCAGGCGTAAAAAGGAGCTCAGTCTTACCTGAAGACGTACAGCAGAGCGCAGCTTCTCAAGTGCAGGGCAGGTGTGTCGGCTGACAGGTGTGTGTCAGTGTGTCTGTTCTGAGCCTCATGCAGGGATATAAGTAACACAGGTAACAGTGAAGGTACTTATAGCTGTGGACACACCCACAATCAGAGAGCGTGTGAGAGTGTGTGAATCTTTTTTTTCTCTATCTCCTTCACTCTTTCCACCTGAAAAAAAAAAACCCCCAGTGAAATTCTTCCAAAAAATATTAAAATCGACTTCTTTCTGAGACGTCTTTCTCCTGGAGTGTGTTACCATCTTTCTGTCCCTCCGCCCTCCCCCTCCTCGCTCTCTGTTTTAAACCTTTAGGGGGACTGCTGCTGTGACACAGAGGAAAACTAGATAGGTTTTCCATCAACGCACCGCCACAATAGTAAGAACACACACAGCTTCACTCCGCACACGCCTGCACAGAGACGCACACACAGAAAAAGCACACTTGTGTATGTATGCATGTGTGCAAAATCACAAAAAATAATACTGTAGGCCCTCAGCTGCCAGTTGATACACACTACAAGTGAACTAATAAATACACTGAATGGGAGACCTCACACACACAAAGTTTGCCTGGGTTTTCCATTTGTGGCTGCAGAAGGAAGGGCAGGGTCGGGTCAGAAGATATTGTGGGTTTGGGTCAAATCTGTGTGTGTGTGTGTGTGTGTGTGTGTGTGTGTGTGTGTGGCACATGATGGGTATACTGTGGGGAACGGCTGGCTCTGCTTCTCGTCATCCTTGTCTTGAACAGAGGAAATCAGCATAGCAACCACCCTGTCCAAACTCCAGCGGGCAAAGACTCTTTTAATAGACTCATAGATCACTGCAGCAGTATCTGGACATACAGTGACATGTCACAGAGGTCACAAACTGCCAGATCAGACCACAGATTACTGTGTATAGGTCTCTAAGTAACCACAAGAAACTGGGTCTCAGGGTGAAGGAACAAATGGCTTAACTTGCTGGAACAGCAAGAATCAGAATCAGCCCTCTGTGGTTACTTCAGTGTTTTTGGTTTTTCAATGAGTTTTTCCATGTCTTCCTAGAAAGTTTGGGCTGAGTTGGGAATCATTGCTGCTGTCGGTCTGTAAAGCTCGCTGATACTGGCCCATAAAAAAAAAGGACTCGGCTATCTTTGTCTTTGACTGAAGTTGCCAGCAGAATTGATTCAAGAAGTTAAGGAACTCACTAAACGATAAAATCACAGTCAAAAAACAGCAGCAGGACGTTGAACCAGTGCAAACGGTTCAAACTCACATTCTGTTTTAACTTTCTGTACTTTGGTTGGATCCCAGATGCAATAATCACCATTGTTTCATTGTATGTCTTGTACCCTTCAGAAATACAAACAGCAGATGCTCATTATGACCTCAATAATTCATCCAGGTAACAATTGACATCTGTCAATGCAACAAGAACACTGCAAACTGTAGAAATAGAAATGAAGTTGTTTTGTTGTTTTTAAAAAAATCTACAAAAGAGTGAGAATAATGGGCTAGAATCAAGAAAAAATCCACTTGACTTGAGTTGATTTGCTTTGCTTGCTTGAAAAAGACTTTTTCACTTGTTTTCAGAAAATCAAACTTTTGAGACAATAATATTGCCTTTGTAGACAAAGCCTGATACATCTTATTCCTCTGTGCCATAGAACTCCATTGTGGTTTAAAAACACATCAATGAGTAACACTGACAAAATATTACACAAAATACACAAAATAATAAGTTGCCCTTTACAAAAAAGACAATATTCCTATTAAGCTGTTACATGTTCAATGAAAATGAAAATAGTAATATTCCTGTTTAAGTTAACGTAATGAAGTACATCCTATGTCTATAAAAAATTGGTTAAAATAGATTTTCTCCCGGTGGCGGACACAGCCTACCTCCTTCATTCGTTCAAGCAATTTCTCGGAAATGTCTCGTTACGATATTTGCACACATCCAAGGATTAAATATATCCACATACCTGTTGAAACCAAGTCTTTTATAATCTTTAAAAGTAGGTTTGTTTCTCTTTATGCCAAAAAATCTGGGTTTTTGCATCTCGACACCAGACTTACAGTTGACTAGTCTGGTTTGTTATGTCATGTGTCACAAACTGTGGTAAAAACAATTGAGACCTTGGGCTATATATACTGTCAACATATACATATTCCGAAGGGGCTGTATACATGCAGAATGGTCCTAAACATTAATAATATCGGCATATCCTCCATTTTAATCAGAAAATGCTACATTCATATTAAAGAATAGAAGAATATGCTTTTTACATCAAATTAGGAATATTGCCATATTTGGAATAATAGTTGAAAAGTAGTGTACATTTAAACCCACATACATCCTGCTGTAAATACTCACTTGGCTGCCGAATGTGTATAAATCCACCAATGAAAATAGTCCCCAACAAATCCAATCTTTTCTGGTGTTTGAGTAACGTTTGCTTAAAACTACAGTGACCAGGTATTTCAGGAGCTTAGCTGTTTTTCAGGAATGAAACCATATATTTCGGGAACTGTTTTGAAGGATTTATGTCCTTTATTTATGTCCTCAGTAGGAACTAATGAGCTTCTTGTTTTTTATCTTTTTATGGAATTTGTTGACAATAGGATAAGAAAATATAGAATAATGCCAACCTTATCCTTTAAACCCTCTTTCTGCACCACAGTGAGAAATACAGGGTTTTGGTTAACAACTCAGGTGTCCCGACACTTCTGTGCATTTTTGTTAATTCACATTTTCAAACCATTTTTCTAGAGAACAGGTTGTGTCACTTAATCACTGATTCAGGATGGATGCTATGGCTTCCAGCGCAGCAGGCAGACACACACACTCTCTCTCTCTCTCTCTCTCTCTCTCTCTCTCACACACACACACACACACACACACACACACACACCTCCTAAGGAAAACACAATTATCATCTTATGGCCCCTCTACCCCAAACATTCCCAAAGTTATGTCAATGGAAAACGGGATGTGTGACATCATCACCTAAACCCCCCACCTACACACACACAAACACACAAAACTATTAGTGTGTTGACTGTGAGTCGCAGTGTGTGTTTCTTCTGATTCCATGCCAACCAGAGAGAGAGAGAAGGAGAGGGAGAGACTATAAATCTGAATGGCCTACAGCACCTCATCAGGAGACAGTTAGACGTGAATGAACTTAACTGGAGACTCTTGTCGCTGAAATACACACACACACACACACACACACACACACACCCCAGTGTGACTCAGCGGGGTGACTGATGTTTGTATCGCTCAGTGGCCCCGTCGTTCTCGGCTGCCGTGGAAACCGTGGCGTCTTGAATAACTATAATATCATTAATGTGTCCGCTTCCACTTCTACCCTGTTATTTTAATCTCAGTGTGTACGTGTGTGTACGTACAGTACGTGTGTGAATGAAAGTATATGATGAATGTGTGTGTATCATTATGTCTGACAGGATATTGTGTGTGTGTGGTCAAAGTGTGTAAGTACATGTGAGTGTAAGGCAAATTATGTGTGTGTTATTTTGGGCTCTATGACAATATATGGAGAGGATTAGGCAAAGTTTTCCTGTTTCTAAGATGATGTTTCAGTCCAGTTGACCCATTTACCCCCATATATAAACACACACATGCATGCAAGCATGGATACACGCATGCACACACACACACACACACACGTCACTTTTGAGTTAATCGATAACTTTTTTATTTTATTAAATGTTTTTTTTTTTGCATATTATTGACTGGTTGGCCCTAAATATACAACTGCAACACACACAGGCACACACAGACACACACAGACACACACACACACACACACACACACACACACACACACACACACACACACACACACACACACACACACACACACAGACAGACACAAACAGGTAGAACATTTAGCTAATTTAGATTGACAGGAGGAAAGTGGAGTTTCCACAAGGTGATACTCACTGAAGCTCAAGGTGTGCACTTAATGAAGACACGCACACACACACTCACACACACACACACACACACACACTCACACGGGAGAGGAAATTTCTTTAAAATTTAAGAAAGAGCCGCATTGTCTACAAGATTTACCAGAATAAAGCCTTGGAATGTGTTCCTGCTCATTCACGTTTTACATTACAGACCCTAAAACTACACAAAACATGATGAATGCAGAGTAATTACTCATTATATATACATTATGTGGGATGTAAAAAAGGAATCTACTATTGTAGAGCATTTGTAGGAATTCAGTCGTTAAAAAAAAAATGCTGGTTTGATTGGAGAAAAGCTTGGGTGACCACATTACTCTGAATTAGTGTAGACTAAGAAAAGTATCTAAACTGAGAGCAAATGAAAAGTGTGAGAAAAAAAATCAAGTGCAGACGGGGTCACAGAATATGAAAGCAAAGCTAAATGTGGCAGAATCGAAGATGCTAACCTGAGACATTAAGGGGAAGAAAAACCCTGAAAGTAGATCCAGAAGTAATAATATCTATGACATCTATAAAATCAGGGAGTGCAGAAGGAAGTTCAGTCCAAGAAAACTATAGGATAAGAAAGAAAGAGAAAGCTCACTTATTGCTCTTGGTGCTATGATATGACACGAACTGACAGCCACGTCTCCATCCATAATCTATATACAAAACAACATAAAAAACAACCATGAATGGAATAAGAAAATAATATTTATTTTTTTGAAAAAAATAGAACCTCCAACTCTGTGGCAATAGAATACATCAAATGTATGATAAGAGAACAAAAGGAGAAATCGCAGCGCAGTGAGAACAACACTGCCGACATTAATATAAAAGATCAATGGGGGAAACAGATCTGTGAAACACTTTTTTGTTCCTCAGTGTAGAATAAACCCCAGTAAGTTTCCACTAATGGAACCAGTAACACCTCCTGTCTGTCCCACGACTCTCAGGGGTCTCTGAAGAACAAGGAGAAGGGGAAGATGTGGCTGCAAAGAGAAAGACAGACTCTTACAGTCCAAAAAGCTGCTACTGTATGTCATTATAACCATAAGAACATTGTGATCGTGTTCTTTCAACAACAAAGGAGATACTTTTGTCAGTCTTCTATGAGCCTAAGGACATCTGGCAGTCTCAGCTTGTCTCAACAGACGTTTCACAGGAATATTGTGATTTAAGTGCTTATAATAGCTGGATTTCCCCAATCCATTTTAATCTTTGACAACTTTATTCTTTCAGGTGTACAGCACCAATTAGCTCTTTTTTCTCCCATGGGTGTAAAACTCAATCAAATCTATAAATAACACAATTACATCATCATAATCTCCATGGGTTGCTGTGTGCAGATTTGCTGATCTGATGATTAATTGTGCAGATTTAGCTTGTAGCATGCTAGCAGGATGCTGTCTACGGTTGGCTGCTCTGAACCTGACCACACTGCCCACTGGGCCCTCATACCAACCTGGCCAGTCGAGTCAGGATCCCTGACTTTGCAGGTTTCCCAGGGTCTGCATCTTCTTCCTGCTCACTGCCCTCGTCCTCCTCGTCCTCCTCGTCCTCCTCGTCTCCCATGTCTTGATTTGTCCCAGGATGCACTTCACCTGGAGTCCCACTTCCTCTGATCGTACTGACACCTGATCTCTGTTCGTCAGATTCCTTGGTCCCTTTCTGTTGGGGCAGATTAGAAGAGGTTAAAATAAGAATATGAATTTAATTGAACTGACCATTCGTAACTCGACTGAAGAGCGACTGTCCAATCATAGCTTTGCAACTGTAACTGCTGTATCTTTGGATTTCTCCACATGTTGAAGCACTGGGAATGGGGCTGTAGTAACAGTAATACTCCATAAAAAAAGAGTTTGTGTCTTTAACAGGAGCAAGAATGTGCAGAAATGACACCATGGTTGGAGTTTCCAACTAACTCATGGAGTTGATGTTAGTTAGTTAGCTAGCTAATAAAATATTCTAACTACATCTTAAATTGACGCTCGCTGACTATAAGAAGACAGCTTTTGTCTACTTCCTTTTTGAGTCGAGGACCCGTTGTCATTTATCATGGTAAACTGTGCCTAGAATGGAAACTTGATGGATGTAGCAACGGTACCGATGAGTGCTGGGGGCTTAGCCAACAGTCAGTTTGCCTCAGTGTCAAAGTGTCTTTATGAGCTTGAATCTGAACGGAATTAATATATATAAAAAGAATAAATTTGAAAACCCAACATCGGCCTTTCGACTAAACTTCTCTTGAGTTTGTTTGTGCAATCTGAAAATATGCTTAATGATCACCTTCATTGTTGAAACTTAATCCTTTTTAAAGCTTGTAGACTTGTGTTGGCACTTCCTTCTCAGAAAATAAGTTTAAATCATTTTTTCCACTTGAAACAAATGTGAGGGGGAAAAACCAAGCAAGAGAAGGAAGGGGTAGAAAAAGAAGTCAGAGTGGACAAGCGTAAAAAAAAAAACAACCCTACACAGGATCAGATGAGATGAAGGGCCATAGAGGAAAATAGAGTGGGGCGGAGGGTAATTTTGGGACTTTGTTGCTAATCAAACTGAAGCACATCACCAGAAACACACGCTCTCTCACAATCACACAATTACACAGAAACACGTACACTCTCTGTCTGATGTAATGCTATTATTAACCTTAATCACACTTGTTATCCTACCTGTCTGCGCTAATGTTAGCCCGGGGCTACAATAAAGACAGAAATGCTACAAGTGTGTGTGTTTATATCTGCGGTAGAGAGGAAACGAAAGGGTGTTGTGAGATTGAAACTGGAAGATGAATCGTTGGAACCAATTAATTCGAAACAACCGTGGGCTTAAATGACCTCTTCATTTGACAGTGAAGAGGGTGACAAATCATTTAACCAGTTAAATGTGATGAGTCAACGACTGAACTTAATGAATAAATGAAAAGGATCACCTTGTCAGCATGTCTCAGATCTTCCTTGACTCCCTCCCCTGCATGTGGATTGTCCATGTGCAGCCTGTTGGAAGTTGGGCACAACCAAATTTATTCTAATTTTAACAATTACTGCTTTACAAATGATTGCCATTTACTTCTACTTTATACAAGTCAAATACATGAGGAATGTTTCAGTTTATCTTAAAATACACTTCTGTTCTTGATGTTTATGTTTATGAGGTGGTAATCAGAGAACCTACATACTGTCCTATTTATTCTGATTCTTACACTAATCTGAGAATACCAATACTTCTGTGAATACACATTAAAGGAACAAGGCTGCTCTGTTGGAAATGAATAACGTTAGATAAAGACAGAGAGGATGATGCTTGACAATCTCAGTTTCTGCCCTTAAACTTTGTGTCTTTTGGAGATCACTCAATTTGTGTGTCAGAATAATAAAATAAATTATACAGGAAGGTCTGTTGAAGACATTTATGCCACACAATGAAATTATTGCCTTTAGTTACGTGTTGGTGATATAAAACGACATCAACGATTGTCTGTTGGATTGAAGTCCACTATTAGTCAGTCACAAGAATATCTTCAATAACTGTGTTTCTCAAATCCAAGACAGCATAAAAAACAATCCATCTATTCAACAGAGCACCCAAAATATTTAGGAGCCAAAGCTCATCAACTGCAAAGCTTTGTCAGAACTGACCAACCATGGCTGAGCTACAGCTGCAGAGGGCCATGAAAGTTCAGCAGCTGGCTACAGCCCTCAGAGCTTTCTACACATCTAAAGGTCATAGAGTGGCAGACCATCAGGCTGAAAACAACTGAACCAAGTACTCCACAGAAAATGGCCCTGAGCAACAGAATAAGACAAGGATGCAGCTTCAGGTTCTGGATAATGAGAACAATGCAGAGGAGGCCTGCCTCAAAGTGGACAACAGTTTGATTAAACTCTACTGAGTGAGGAAGGAGGCAGAGGAGAAGTTTCTGGTTCAGCTGGAGGCAGATGTTTACACACACAGAGGCCTAAAATACAATCGTGCACCGACAGGGCGTATAGATATGTTAATGTGGAGAGATGGAGGAGTGATGGGCTGCCACGTACGCTGCTCCAGGAGCAGTTAGAGGTATGGTACCTTGCTAAAGGGCACCTCGGCAGTGCAAAGGAGGTAGAACTGGCCCTTCTCCAGCTTCCAGTCCAAACTGCATATTGTGGTCTGTGCTGGACTTGAACTGGCAGCCCTCCGGTTTCCAAGCCAAGTTCCCCCAGACTGAGCTACTGCCGGCCGTGCAGACAAGCACGTGGTCATGGCTGCCCAGATCCAGACTGGGCACCAGCTGTCTCCTCAGGGTGCTACATGAGAGCCAGCAGGCCCTCAAGGAGAAAGAGAAGTGGATAAAGTGCACAAGGGCAGGATTTCTCTTCTGGAGAAGAAGTCCAATCAATGCCCTTATCTTGATCCAGTCGGACAGAGAGTAGAGAAAAAGATGTTATTCTTCCATTTTATCATCAAATGACCTGGACGTCAAGCATTTTAGCCCTCTATAACCCACCAGTGGATGACAACTTTTCAAAATCCCTCAATCCAGACAATTCAGTTTTCCACCAATAAAATAGATCAGAAATCAGCTTTAAAGTACTGCCTGTCCATTTTGTAGAGAATATAAATTGCATCATAGTCAAGAACAGCAGAACAGAAAAAAGTGCTGAGAACAAATATGAAAGCTGTCATTTTTTGTCCGTTCTACGTCCACACTTGTTCCTTTAAACTCATTCTTTTCTGTTCTCATTTTTCCAGCAGGTTTAACACAAAAACAAACCATCTGTCTCTCCAGGGCATCATGTAGACACACACACACACACACACACACACACACACACACCGTTGAATGCCTTCAGTGATGAAGCAGTATGTAGGAAGCCTCTGAGAAACAGAAAGGTCACGTACTGCTGACGGTGTGTGTGAACGTGTAACTGCTGTTTGTGTATTTATGTGCAGCACCTTTGTAAGGACATGTAAGCGTAATGGTCAATGTGGTGAATATAATTCAATGAGAACTGCTCAATAAAAGTCGATTTCCTGTGAACTGGTAATGATGCTCGGGGCTCTGCTGTTTGCAGGATGTTTACACAGTTTGTGCATCTGAATGTGTGTTCCTCAAGCTCAAAGAAGGAGACAATTCTGTTTATATAAGTTAAATACATAAACTAGGTGGAGGGCAAAGTCTTGTTTGTGTGTGTGTGTGTGTGTGTGTGTGTGTGTGTGTGTGTGCATTTTAAATAATAATTTTCGCCTCACTGATCTGACTGTCAGTGTGATTGAGGTGGCGCCCGTTCGCCTCTTGTCTGTTTCATAACTGCAAGAATCATTGAAGCGTGTGTGTGTATGTGAAACACGGTAGTTGTCAGAATGGATGTCTCAGTAATTTTATGAATAAGAACACATATTTCCATCTCTGCTCTGTGTATGCAGGTGTGTGTGGATGTGTATGATGCTAGAATAAACAAGCTTCCTTACTGCTCCCACCGTGTTCAGTGGCACATTATAAAGACAAGAGGAATAAAGACAATAAGCAATGACAGCTGTGTGTATCTTTTGTCAATATACATTACAGCACACTGTGATCCACGATGAAGCCAATAATTCATGCTGTAGCTCTGCTGTCACTGTTCTCTGTTCTATTGAACGGGTTTAGAGTAAGAGTGCGGATTAGAGCTGCAACGATTATTTGATTAATAGATTAGTTGTCAACTATCAAATTAATCATCAACTATATTTATAATTGATTATTCGTTTTGAGTAATTTTAAGAACAAATGTCCAAATTCTCTGATTTCAGCTTCTCAAATGTGAATATTTCCTGCTTTCTTTAGTCCCGTATGACAGTAAACTGAATATCAAACAACAACAACAAGGTGAGGACATCACCTGTTGTTGTTGTTGGCTATGGGAGATGGATTTTCAACATATTCTGACGTTTTGTTGACCAAACAACGAATCAATTCATTGAGAAAACGACCAACAGAATAATTAATAAAGAAAATAATCGTTAGTTGCAGCCCTAGTGTGGATAAAATCCTCTTACATGCATATACAACATTATAGTGCAAATTTGATATATATTGTGATATAGTAGATTTCCTGCAGAGAAACTTTATGGATACAAAAACCAGATAGGAATGAAAGATTCTGATAGAATCGTATAGAAAGAAAAAAAATCCACTTTTATCAAATGACAAAACAGCCTCGTTCAGTGATTTGCAACACATGCCCATGCTGGCCTTGTACACACAGATATAAAATGAATAGCTACCATGTAAAATTATATTGTTAGATTGTCTAATTGAATTTGTTGTCATATTGCCAAACTCTGGGGGAGAGAATGGATTATTAACTAACGACAAAAACTACAATAAGTATTACGTTTTTGTCAAATATAGACCCTCCATAGCTACACACACACTCAAAACATAATCACAAAGTTAATTCACGCTGGATCCTTTATGACTGTGTTTATGTACGCACAGCACTAACCCTATCAGGCAGTCTTTGGGGGAATAAATAAGGTCAAAGGAGGGTTTCGTTTTTAATCTAAATTTAGTCAACCCGTACATTTGTTTGCAAAGATTTTCATAACATTTAGTGATGGTTCCTTAGAACACTGCAAGAACTACAAATTCATGTTTTCTTAAGGTTAAATAGAGGTTACAGGTTAGTTCTACAGTGATGAAGAAAGCACTTACCTGACCACAGAGACCTTGCTTTCAGTCTCCATGTCACTGATTAAGTCCTTTAGTAGGGCCTCCTCTAGTGGTGAATTTTTTTTACAGCGCTTTGACTGCGGCTCAGAAACAGAGGGGATCTGCTGTGCAACCTCCTTCTCCTGGAACACACAGCAGTGCACTACTGTATATGATACACAGCATCAGCTATATCATTTGTACACAACTGAGGGTGTACAAAATCAAACAATGCAATACAACAGCCCTGCAAACAACTGCACCTTTGATAAGTTGGTAATGTTCAGTTCTCATTGATGCTGTCAGAGAGGTGTTGATTCGACTCTATAATAATTGTCTGGCACCTCCTTCTGGTGTGTTATTGTATTGCACAGTGTTATACTATAAAGTGTACATTGTATTTATCTTTATACAACTCTGGACATATATAGTACACACAAGGCAAGGCAAATATATTTGGTACACATACAGTATCATGCAACTCTGAGTTGAGAAAGGACATTGTGTAACAGAACAACAACTCACTGGGCTCAACTTCTTCTCTGGATGATTTCCTGAAAAAAGATAAATACATGAAAGAGATCATCATGCTTGAGTAGTAGCAGCTTGTGTTTGCCTGTGTGTGATTCACTGTGTCTGTTCTTTATCTCACAGCCAGTGTTCACTAACAGGACTGTTTATGCTTCACAGGCTTGACCACTCTTTCACACAGGAAACCACGTCTGCATGTACAGCTAATCTGGATGAGTTTATTTTCACTTTTGTGACTCCCCTTCCTGGATTTCTGCCTTTTAACATTAAACAAACCACTGGATCAGTTAAGTAAGAATAATACAGTATGTGTCACTCTTACTGTTGAACCCTATCTCTTTCTTGATGAGGACAATCATGAATGTGCAAGTTATGCATGTCTTTGTACTGATAACATGTAATTATTTGCAAGGAGGGTGTATTCTGTAAACACTCTCTCATCAACTGGATAAGCTGTGAGTTTTGTTCGTCCTCACCATTCTGCATGTTTTTCTCCAGGTAGAGGATAAGAGTAAACGGATAGGGTTTTAAATTCTTCTCATAATGTTCGCACATCACTTTAGACACTCCATCCCAGTTCTTCTTATCTGGTAGTTACAGTTAATAAAATACAGACAACTTGTAGTGAATAAGCATTTAGTAAGTATATAGCTGTATTCTTTGATCCATATTTAAAGATAATACACATATATAGCTGCTACAGTACCATACACTTAAAGCACCAGCATGCACTATGTCTTATTCCCTGTTATTCTTAACAGTTTGCTACATAAAACACAGGCACACAACCAAAATCTCACATATGATGTACTGTTGGTGAGAACTAGTGACAGACGTGCACATGTATAACAGTAACAAAGGCCGGGAGTGTGGTGGAGAGGTATACAGTGCTGATGTATGGTGATGAATGGTGACAAACACAGGCAAATAAAAACACAGATGGATAGTGCACCAGCTGCAAAGGATACAAGGGAAGACACTGAAGTGGGTACTAGAGAACGGTTGCAGGCTGTCCAGGTTTCCCAGAACAGCTCTGATAATTTCCTGAAAACAGATAAGAAGAGAAAGAGAGAGAGTTAAAGAGTAATTTTGCTTTGAAAATAGACAATTCATTTTAAGAAGAATAGTGTGAATGACAGTGAGTCACAACCATTGACAGTACATATGGTCACAACACAACAAATGTAAAGGCTAGCAGTATCCAGAATTACCTCCAGTTCCTGATTGAAGCCGTTTCCTCCCAAATCCTCCTCTCCACTGATGAAATATGTCATACACATTATAGTATATGTATGCTCAGAACACATTTGTATCTTAAAATATTATTATACAGTATTAGTAGTTTTTCAAATGCTGTAAAGCTGATTATTACAGTATAAGGCCTTATATACGTCAGTGAAGGCCTTTTGCTGATGCAGTACAGGCATTATAAGGCTTTGACAAAGAAGATATAACACTGGAATGCTAAAAAAATATTATGTATAGTTAAAATAAAAAGAGTGTTCTTCAGTTGCGCGAGGAAACGCAGCTTTAGGGCATTCAAGGATCAGTTAGGATTCTTGTTCTAGGACGTTATCCCTGAATAAAGGCAGACAGGTCCAGTGGGACCTTGGATCGTCTTGTTTTCAGGATGAAAGGAAATGTCAAGACAAGCTTAGGTAACACACATCAGAACATATAACGGTAGCCAATACAGGCAGTAGCGTTAAAAGAATGGAGTTAAGATGGAAAAAAAAGATCAATGCTTCCTCTCTTGCCTGAAGCTCAGCGGTCTCAACAACTGCTTTTGAGATTGAGTAACATTTTGCAAAGCTTTGAAAAATTTAATCTTGACATCGATCTAACTATATTTGTCTTAAGGGGTTTGAGCTTGTTTAATCCAGAGTCTAGTCTCTGTGTCAAGTTTGCTCTGAAAATATTTCAAAAAGTAATTTTTGATCTTGTATGATTTTCGCTTTTCACTCAGGCTTGTCCACAGGTACAAAGCACAACCAGTTAAATGATTTAATTCCTGGTTATATACTGTAATCTCCAGTGGTGTTACTGGAATATGCCGATCTGGAGAAAGACCACCAGGATGTGCAACTAGAGATACTTTCCAATACTGGGATGGTCAGGCTCAGCCTTCAGTTAAACAGCAAGACTGTACTGTGTGGGGATGTGTCAGTGGTCTCATCTTGCTTTTAAATTATACTTCTTCTGCTCACCAAAAGAGAGGACAATGGGGGAAGGACTAGATATGAGGTGTAAATATGGGGCTGTTAAGAACAATGTCTGCCTTGCCTGTAGCTGCTGCCTCCTCTGATCTTGAACTTGTAGATAAAATGACCAGCTTTGATGAATCGACTTTCAGGGAAAGGGAAGGAGAAGGGCTGCAGTGGCATGGCTCACCTACAGTGGTTGGGGCAATAAAATGTTTATTTATGAAATAAACATCGATAATACAGAATACCTGTCCACATATCTGAAAATGTTGAGCTGGTTTGGCTAGTTAGCTAAGATGCGTACTGCCTTTACTCTCAGAAAAACTCAGAAACTATGCTCGCTCTCGCTCGCTCTCTCTCTCTCTCTCTCTCTCTCTCTCTCTCTCCCCCCCCTCTCTCCCTCTCTCCCTCTCTTAAATTTACCGTAATGTCTACAGAAAATGGCGAGCATGAACTTGGTAGGTCGTCCCGCAAGCGAACTTCACTCTCCGACAGTACGCCAACAGTTAAAGCCCTGACTGTCAATCAAACGCGGGACTCGCCTCCAGATTCGCCGGACGGGGAGAATTCCCGCCTTCCGGTCGCTTGTCCCTTCGTGATTAGCCAGACCTTCTTCCAATCAGCGGCGTCAGAGCAGGTGTCACTATGGTGCCGGCAAAAACCGCCCAAACTGTCACATGACAGTCAGCGGACCACGTGTACCAGAAATGGGGCGGATGTAAACATTCCTCCCTGTGCCACGCTTAAAGTCAGAGTTAGGTTTGTGTTTGCCTTTTTGACTCGTGGCATTCCCTTTCATTTACATTGTCCCTTTGTATGTGACTTGGCGGCAGGTTGTTGCAACTTTTAAGCTCCCCGGCTTAAAAATAATTCAAGTGAAGGGGCCCAAAAGGTGAGTTGAAGATCTTTATTACCGGTGGCGTCCTCGTTCACTGGTTGTCCCTCGTTGTTCGCTAGACTTTGTTACTGTGACGTTTCTATGTCTTGATGAATCCTACGTCATCACAGCTATGCCCGTCCAAGGTCTAACAACGAATGATTATTCTCACATTGTCATAGTAACAGTGCTACACAGCTTTGTGACGTGCACAGTGTGAGTGTAGCCTCTTCGTAACAATGTTTGTATGTCGTCATGACGTTCCAACGTTAACACTGCCGCGTACAGCTGTACTGTGACGTTATAGCGCTGTAACTCTGCGTCATTGTAACAGTGTGTGTACGGCCAACGTTCCATGACCGCCATCTGTCACACTGTTCTCACTTAACGCTACATTTGGATGTTCCAGCGTTCTGAAAGAGTGTATCATACAGTGTTTGGTTCCACTGCATTGTGACGTCTCTCTCTCAACAGTGCATCATTGTGACACTGTTTGTACCCACAGCTACTAACCTCTCATCCTCTTAACCATGCAACATTGTAACACCATTGGTACTCCTTACACAGTACGACCTTCCTGTACAATGACTGGTGGACAGGGTGCCATAATTAAAAACCTGCAGAAATAAATGTGCCATGCCCACTTCTCCACTTAGCACAGTACCAGTCCCAATACAACTGTTAATATGTATTAATTAAAGCTGCAGTACATAACTTTTATAAAAGTGTTGTCATTATTGCTGAAATTGTCTGTAGTAGTCTGACAGTAGTACGTGAGACACATCATCTATGAAAAAATCTGCTGACTCTGGCTTGTTCCAGCACTCCTTATGGCCTTTGCAAGAATCCAACGGGCCTGAATAAAAACAACTGATCAAAGCTGAGAAATATAAGATGTTTTGGTTTGGAAGCTTGAATATAGTTGATAATCAGATAATTACCCATCTTTGTTCTTTGTTCAGGCCCGGTGGATTCTTGCAAATGCCATTAGGAGCTGGATACAGTGAAAGTATCAGCAAATATGACAAAGTGATTTTTTTATAAAAATGACATCCTCCAGCTTTAAGAAAATCTGTCATTTATTTGTCACCCGACTCTCTCCCCCTCTTTAACAGTGTTGGATAGACCAAATAGTCCAAACCGGTTATAAAGAAGCAGTCCCTTTCAGATCAGATGTCCTCCTCCTCCACTACGCCGTCTGTCCTCCTTAATACGGGGGTTCAGATGCCCCTGGTGGGTTTGGGGACCTATAAGTTGCAGGGTCTTGAAGATGTCTACCGGGCCGTGGATGCAGCGCTGGTTGCTGGTTATCGGGCCTTTGACAGTGCGGCCGTCTACCGGAATGAAGCCGACTTGGGCCGAGCCCTGAAGGAGCTCCTGCCCAAACATGGCTTAACCAGACAGGATGTATTCATAACCAGGTAGTGTATATACACTTTCCAAAAGAGCACAGCATGTCAGTGACTAAGGGACCTCTTGGGTATTATAGTTAATAAGATTCTTTAGTTACAGCAGTGCTATGAACATGCATGTGATCTTGAATAAAGCTGGAAGAAACATATTCACCACATCACATGATTTTTTTCTCTCTGAGACCATATGACTGAAGCTCAGTGAAGTTTGACTCTCAAAGGCACAATGTACAAATTGCATCATTCTCTCTGCAGTAAGCTGGGCCCCAAGGATCAGGGTGAGGGGGCCATGGAAGGAGCCTTGCACAGCTTATCTCAGCTGGACTTGGGTTATATTGACCTCTATCTGATCCACTGGCCGGGCACACAGGGGCTGGTAGTGGCTGACCAACGCAACCCAGGTAAAGAGTTCAGATCGATTCAGTGTTTTCCTTCATGTACCAAAATATCACCAGAAACATAGCAGTGTATGTGTGTACATTTCTGTTAAAAATGGAAGTGCTTGAAGTAGCTCTGTGCTTTGGCTAGGTGTATCAAGTGTTTTATAAATAAATGCTCTAAGAGATCAAGATTCAAGCCGTCTTCTCAGTTTCCTCCTCCACAATGTAGCTGTACTTGAGTAACACTGATGATGAAATTCAAATTAATATTTGATTCCAGGCAACCGAGCCCAGAGCTGGGCCACACTGGAGGAGCTGCATGCCCAGGGGAAGCTGAAGGCCATAGGAGTGTCCAACTACACACCAGCACACATGAGAGAACTGATGCAGAGCTGCAAAATCCCTCCTGCGGTGCTGCAGGTAGAACGCATGAGAGTGAAAGGAGGACAGAATGTACTGTACATAATAGTACACAAACGCAGTAACAATGCAGACTGTGTTTTAATTTGTTCAGGTAGAGTTTCACCCAAGGCTGTGCCAGACGGAGCTGAGGAGTGTGTGCGACGAGTGCGGGGTGTGTTTTCAAGCCTACTCCTCCTTAGGGAAAGGAGAACTGGTCGCCGACCCTGTGGTCATGGAGGTGGCAAAGAACTGTGAACGCACACCCGCACAGGTAAACACACTCAGACAAAGCATCTTGATAAACATCTTTTTGGCCCAGCCTCACCCACACGGTGTTCAATAAATAACATATTTAGCACAAACACTTCGGTCTTTTGTCCCCCTCCAGGTCCTGTTGCGCTGGGCCGTGCAGCAGGGCGTCCCAGTACTCCCCAAGTCGTCAAACCCAGACAGAATAACGGACAATGCCAGGGTTTTTGACTTCACACTGAGTGACACAGACATGGACCGACTGTCAGCTTTGGACTGTGGGCACAACTACTGCTGGGATCCATCAGAAGTGGCCTGATAGACCACTGGGGGGACAAATACTGTCTTCCATGATGCCTCTTTAATGCTGCTGTTATAGAGTTCTGGCTGGCAGCAATTCATTGGTGGGAAATTGGATTTTAGACAAGACTACTAAATTGATTTCACATAAAAAATGCACTGAGGTAATGTATTGAGGATTTAGGTAAATTAGATATCTGACAGCAATGAAACTGTTGTTTACAAATCTGTCAATGTGCCAGCCTTTTAGGACTATTTTGTTGTTGCCTCTTACTGTTATTTAATCATACTCTCACAAAGTATTATTATGGCTTTTGTGTTCCAGCTTTTCCATTTGAATTGTCTATGAATTAAAACACTCACTTTAAAACCACTCTTAAAATTATTTATTCAGGACAGCATATACCAGAAGTTTCACAGCTGTAGAGAAAATACATTTACAAAAGTCATTCAAAAAATAAAAAAGGAATCAAAAGAAAAAAAAAAGTAGTCAATATTAGAATTACATTTTCTCCACACACATCTCCAGATTCAAGTAATATCAAGGATGGTTGCAAAAGTTCAGGTGCCCAGGCAGGGTTTTCCTCTAGAGTGTGTTCTCTGCCACAGATATTTAAAGTCAAAACCATGACGTCTTGTGAAATAGGGTTTTTCCTCACAGTTGTGACAGCGAACGCACCCTCCACATTATTGTGCTTCTTTTCTTGAGCGTAATATGTGACAGCGAGCGGTAAAGTTTAAGGCGGTAATTGAGTAAACAGACAAGGCTGGCTATGCAGTGTCACATCACAGGTTACAGCACGTTCAAGGCAGTTCAGAACAACATCACACTCTTTTCGATTCCAGCTGAACTTTGTTCTCAAGAGAGAGTAAAGCATTCATATCTGGCCCCAAGCTCTCAACACCATGTACATATTCACTGCCAGCTGATTCAACTGTACTACTTGTGTCAAAGTACAGGTACAGGTCTACTAGGAGTGAGTTGTTCAAATGTGAAATAAAGTCATCCCTCATTTCCCTGCTCCCTGATCTGATATCATAAAATGGTGGCACCACTTCCTTTTTTTTTTTTTGAGGATATAACAGCATCATCTAACTGTATTAATTGTGTTGGGAGCTTTATACCAGATACTAATTCCATTTAAAGGGTCACCAAAATGTGCCAATCACAGTCAGGGTGATGCAGATGTTACCAAACACATGGTAGACTAAAGAAGTAAAAAAAGAAGGTGCCATTTAGATTGTTTTTAAAAATGTCCTTAACCGGGTTTAGCAAAAGCTATAAAAAAGGTGGAGCAAAAGCTTTAGTTGAAAGACGATACAAATGCAGCCCCTTCGCCTGCACACCCGAGCACTTCACAACTCAACCCTACAAGTCGAGAGGAAGAGAATAAGACACAGTAGAACAAACCTATTACCATTTTCAATAATCACATATTGATTAACAAGTCACAAATAGCCTAATTATATTTACCAAGCTGTGTAGAAGTGCTGGTTGTAGTTTATAGTCATTTATATGAATAATAACTTCCATAAAAGGTCATATTATGTGTAGTAATAGTATGTGAGTATGTTAAGTCATCCTCAAAAGCCTGAATATAATACATAAATAGCAAATCTAGCATCAGATTAGCACTCTTAGACTTTGGGCTTGATTAAGATCCCAATTTATTCACATCCCGATGCAGATGAAAGTGAACAACCTGCATTTAAACAAACTGTTTTATAAACCCAACAGGACTAGGAACTGATTTTTACAAAACAAACTCTGCAAAAAGTTTGGAAAAATCCAGTTTAAATCCCTTCCACCTGTGTTTAAATGTGACTAGACTCTCTAAAACCCTCTTCTATGTGCACTGGGTACTGAGCAAAAGGGACCAAAGGCTAGTGTGTTGGCTTCTTGTACAGCAGTTAATTCATCCCCACCCACATCTTTAAATATACACATAACATTTATCACAACAGCCATGGATTGTACACTGCCTATTGCTAGGTTGGCCAGACTTATTAAATAGCGTGGTAACCTTGTAAAATAGGAGTTTGTAAAATAAAATTCTGGCTAAACCACGTAGTTTGTAACCTCCACCCCTGCCATTTGATAAAATGTTAACAAAATATTTACACATAAAAATTCCAAAATCTGTTGGTTTTTTTGCTCATCCAAGGCTTTAAAAAGATAGATTCATATTGGTTTGTGCTTTTATATGTATGTTTAATGTCATTTTCTTCAGATATAATCTAACCCTTAAGTTTTACAAAAGATATTATTTCTGCATCATCAGAGATTGTCCTTGTACGAGATTGTTCTTCTTTTGATAAATTTGAGATATAAAGCAGTTAATGATAGTCAAGTACAGTTGTTTTTTAAGTTGTGGTAGTGGCTTGCATGTAGCAGAACAAGAAGCTGGATAAAGGCCCAAGTTGAATACTTTAAAAAATCCTTCCTTTTTATACTCTTTCCTCCGTTGCCTGCGGATCATTTTGGCACACATTGACAGTGATCTCCATTAGCATTGTGTTTGTCTTGCACAATCATGGAGCTGAACAAGCATTAGTAACACATTGACATTTGTGACTTCCTCAAGAAAACGAGGAAGGAAATTCTAACAGCATTCAAGGTGGGCTCAGGTGTTTTGACGATTTCAGTACATTTAACTCTCCATCTACAGTATATTGCATGTGGTTGATGGGAGAGACTGAGGCTGAAATGGTAAGCATCTTTTAACTGAGTGGTCACCTCTTAAATCCGCTTAATATGCTTGTCTTTCTTCGAAGACTCTCCTGTCTTTGCACCTCATTTGATCCGTTCTATGGGGTTCAGATAGCCCGCAGTCTATCCTCATGCCTGACTGCTCCAGAATATTGTTACATCACAACCAACACAAATACAAACATTTTTTTTTTTAAATGTAGTTACCAATGACGTATAAAAATGACATGACTTAGACATGCCTTTGTGTTTGGATCTTTTTTTGTTGTTGATCAAACCAACCTTTCTTCAGTTCCTTCTCAGAGCAGGTCTGATTGTTCTCTTGGCTTCCCCGTTGCTTTCTTCTCATCCCCGTCAATTCCTCCGTTCCTCAAACACTGTAACACTCTTATTTTCCCCCCTCAGTGCCTACTCAGTGCGGTGTGTGTGGTTTTCATGATGGTTGTTCTCTCCCTCTGTCTCCTGGTGACTAAAGAGGTAGCTCCACCAGCTTCTAGAGTGGTGCATCTGTCTGGCCGACCCAGCACTCCTCACCTTCTTCATTTCCTGCATGAAATGAAGACACAGTGTAAAGTTAAAACACGACTGGTCAGTTACACTTGTAAAAGGATCATTTTGTTCCTCAATTTGATTATCATTGTACCACATAGCCTGAATTATTTCCTTTACCAAAAACACATCTATTATCACCACCTTTAATCATTCTAATACCAATTAGTACAATTATTGCCCCTTTCCCCCAACTATGCCAAATATATCTACACAGTCACTGATGTCTTCTTTTCTAACCCCATTTGAACACATCTTCCATCCTCTAACCCCCTCATTCTCACCCCTTTGTCAAGCAGGCTGTCAAACTCGTCGCTCATCCTTCGGAGCTGCCGGCCATATTTCTTGGCCGCCCACAAGGCAGGGGGAGCCGACTTGGACCGGCCCCTGAAGGGAGCTCCATCAGTTGGTGTACCAGCCTCATCTTCCCCCCTAGCCTGGAGCTCCTCGTCTCTGGAGACAGTGGAGGCATGGGACTCTGAGTTCAGCCTGATTCGACCGGTCCCTACATGGTAAAAGGCAAAGGTGAGAGGGGTTTGTAATGCTTCAGAGGAGCAGGATTAAATCAACATAAAACACTGGGAAAGGGAACAGTAGGGAGATAAATTAGTAATAGAAGAATATTAATCCCTAGTTATCATTGGAGCAATGTGTCAAACTATGTGGATAAAATAAAGGTAAACTATAGGTTAGCTTACATTTGGTGCAATGGTGCAATCTCATTTAAATATCCCAAATACAGACCAGAAAGAAAGACCAGGTTTCTGCTAAATGAAGTCTAAGCAACAATGATAGAATAGGAGCTGCACTCTGGCAGCTGTTGCAGAAACTAAATTGGAGCAGAAAATATAATAGGATATTGCTTTATTTTTCTACAAAAACTGTTCATTAATAATGAGAAAACAAGCAGTCATGGGTTTAGGTTTTAACTATACACCACTGCCCTGGTGAATTTTAGCATATTGTCATGATTTGCTAACACACATTACACTAGAAGGTTTAATATTTGAGGATCTGGAATGGAAAAGTGATATTTTTTTGAGCATGAAACTGCACACGCTGCTGAGAACTGGAGCAGAAATACAACAAACTCTACCTGTCTGATTTCTGAGTGTGTCCATCTCTCGGCATTAACAGGCAGTAAATGAGTCCTCCAAACATACTTTGGCAGATTTCTCAACCCAGAGTGGCAAATGTTATCCTCAGTTCCAGCTCCAAACCCACAATGCCCCACAATTATTTAATGTTTCCTACCAGCCATTCTGAGCTCAGGTAGGGTGAGAGTGTGACGTTGAGGAGCTCGCTGCTCTTCCGCTGTTGATGATTGGTTGTTTTCTCCTTCCTCTACCTCCTCCGAAGGCTCTGACTCACTGTCGCTGGAAATGGTGAAGTTTGTAGCCATCGTGGCATCTGGAGAAGCAGGATTTAAGCAAAATTAGAGACAGGGATACAGAAAAATCCATTAATTACTGTATATTGCAGACAGGGAACTGTCCATAAGTAGATATGCATGCTGTGCACAATTCAATGTTAATGGGTTTCAATGTTATTAAGACCACAGCTGGCTAATATCAGTGCTGCCCTGCACTTTACCTGTTGGAGAGAACTAGATCACAGACATGAGGGATATTGCCCATACAAATGAAATAATTAAAACAACATGTTTCTAAATATCTCCTATTAAAATTAAGGTGCATAGTGCTGGATCTACGGTCAAACAGCACGTTAGCTAATTATTCATGGATCATAAAATGGCATCATCCATTGTACCGCTGAGGCTGCCCTATCTAACACACCCAGCCTATTTCACTGCCCCTGATATTAGCCAGTCCAAAGGTATTCACACAGTAACGGAGAGATAACCGACTTGTTTTGACAATACGAACTCGTGTTTCATATCAGTAAGGACTTGTTGTTATACTGTAATTAAACCAACCAACACACCTTCTTCTCCGGTCAACACACCGACTCGCTTGTTTTGTTGTTGTTGACTGAAGAGGACAAAAGAAACTTCCTAGAGGGCGGAAGCCGCTGAGGGGCTATATTAGCTAACAGAGTATGCTAAAAAAAACACATTATGAGTAGGTTTCCTTACCCGAAATCGTTATAGTGTGAGCCCGGAAGGTGCGAGTGTGTCTTTAGCTGGCCTCATGCGGCCGCAGCTGTTGTTTTTGTTGTCGGTGTCTCTGTCTTTTTACTGTACAACACAGTTTAGCAGCTCGCTCACCCAATCGCCGCGCGTCACTGCACCGCCGTTGCGCGCTGACGTCACTGTTGCGAGCTAGGACTGGGCTGGGGCTTTGTTTGTCTCACCGGCTTACCGTAGTGTTCAGTGTAGAGGCGCAGCACGATTTAACAGCGGTCAGGCCATTTGTATTATTGTTTATCTGTTTCCATGTATACCAGAAGTGGAGTTCCGATCATATATTTAGTAGTAGTAATACCACAGTTTTATAATAGTCCGGAGTAAAAGTATCACCAAAATGTACTTAATTTACTAAAAGCACTTTATGCAGTAGAATGGCCTCTGTGAGAGCTGTGTTATTACTAAAGTGGAAGCAGCATTTCAGTGTTATAGCTGGTTGAGGTTAAACTAATCTTCCCCACTTTGTAGAACCTAATACCTAATTTATGTAAGCTTAAAGTAGTAGGCTGTAAAATAGAAATACTACAGACAGCCTGACATTCATTCAATAACTGTTTGACCTTGGCTGATCTTAGGTTGCCTGCTGATGCTAAATGAGTGTAATTAAATGACTGAATGAAATCTTCCTTTCTGCAATGGATTAGCAGACAGTATGAAGAATTAAGGGTTAAGCAGGGAGGGCAAAACCCGTATTACACAACAGTTATGTGAGATTTGCTTTTGGCAGATGTTAAGGCTGATAAGGACAGGGTGGGGCAAGAGGTAGCAGACATGCAAGTGTAAACACATACACAGATTATACTGCCTCTTACTGAACATGACTAAATAGTCATCCAGTAAAGTAATTTTAATTGATTTATATTTATGGTAAGGCATGTTAAACATCCACCAAAGTCTTCTCTTCCTTTTTCTTCTCTTTTCTTCCTTCCTTCTTCCTGAGACATGCAAGGAGAGGATAGAAAATCCTGCTGGTCAGTTTGTTGTCATACCTTGTATGAGCAGCAGGTGGGGAGGCAGGACTACAGACTAATCTGTCCTGGCTTTTGCTGAGATGTGTTGCTCTTTGGTAACACTGCTTCAGCTCCTGTCTCAGGTCCTCTGGTTTCTTAGGCCTGTTGAATGTGTCAGCAAACCTATATCACATTGACTAGTACAAAGTTTCAATGCAGAAGAATGTCCCCTGTGACTGCATCATGACACGACTGTTACTCATGAATTAATATAAAAGCAGGATTTTACTGTTGTAGTTGTTTGAGGTGTAGTTCACTTTTAACCTTATCATACAGGGCTATAGATAGAAATAAGAAAAGTTATGGTTCTTATAAGTTCATAATTCTAGGATAGTGTTACAATAAATGAAACAGCAGAAATAAGGATGTTAATTCAACTACTGGTTTGGTCTTACTGGACATGACCTCTGACCTCCTAGATTAATGGGTAATGAGTTTAATAATGAGTCTTTATTTTCTTTTTTTGGATAAGCTTCCTTTGGACATTGAGTTGTTGATCTTGCTTGTTAAATCTTCCAATTAGGGCTTGGATTGCATCAAATATTGCTTCATTGGTAACCTCACCTGGCTTTTTTCCCTTCGTGAGAGCCTGCAAAAGTGCGGCTGCTTAATCTGCCATCTTGGGTAAAAGGACTGTAATCGTGTGGCTCATCATGTTGCTCTTTAATTTGAGTGGCTCAATTCTGATTGTGAAACATGTAATTTTGCCGGGGTTTGTGACGTTCGAAATTCAAAGTTTATTCACTGTTTTACACCCGCTTCTTTCACACTGTAACCTTATGGGAAAAAGTCTCTTGGCGCCAGTGTGCATCATTTGACGGACACCATTACTGTAATTACACAGTTAGGCCACTATGTCAAATTGGCTTCAAAGCCCGGAGCTGTTCCTGGGGGCTTGGTGAAAACCACAAGTAATAGAGAACCTGGCAGCCACTCCTAGCAGGTTTTTAGAGCCACTTGTCCACAAACATGGTATTTTCCGTGAATTACTGTGTGAACAGTTGGCTATATAAAGCTTCTAGTCTTCAGGAAAAATCCCATAGGTTGATTTCCATATTTAATTGCAACTGTGTCCTGTAATAACACATTTTGCAACATTTAGGAAATGTTTCATGATGTCAGGATCGGGATTACCCTCGTGAAGTGCATCATAAAACGTCATGGGGAAAAAAAAAACATTTGTCATTTCCTAAAAAGCTGCTACTGCAGAAAAGTACAGCTTATGTAAAAAAAAAAGCATGTCTTCTGTTCCTTATTGTTTAAAAAAAATCTTTTATATAGGGTGTGTATGGTACTGTATATCCTCCTCTGACGGCCTCTCTACTTTGCTCTCTTGCACTTTCCTCACATCAATGCAGGCGAGTCAACCATGTAATTATCTACCATTTATATCTAGGGCTGCCTCTTTACTCTTCTCCTTCTCTACATCATTCTCTCCTCTCCCCACTCATGCATTAAAAGCCTCTTGTGAGATCAGGAACAAAATTAGTCTGTTTTGCAAAGTCAATAAGTGACAGTTGAGTAGGAGGAGCAAACCGTTTTTGTGGAAGCTGCGACTGGGATTCGAGGCGATGTGATGCAGCTTCATCTAATTCAGTGCATCCAAACAGAACTAATGTGTGTTTCTAAGCTTGGACAAACGGGCAAAGTCCGCACAGTCAGCTTTTCATACAGTGGTGTAAGTACGGAGCAGCTCTAGAGAAAGACTGTTGAGACTCGGCTCTTTTGAACTCTATTTTTGGAGGGATTATAGAAATAATACATGGGAGTTCTCTTTTTGGTTGGATTCGGCTGCCGTTTGAGGACCATACAGTTATTATCCATTTTAATCTGTGTGTGTGTGTGTGAGAGAGAGAGAGAGAGAGAGTGTGTGGGTAAAGCCATGTATGCACTAACTTTGTAGAGTTTAAGAGCCATAAAACTACCATCCATAAGAGTGTGTGAGTGAGAATGAGTTTCTGGTATAAGCAGGATCATTGTCACACACATACACAGACATTGAGTGTGTGTTTGTGCATAAGTCTGCTGGATTTGAGTGTAATCTGAAGGAGCCATACAATTAACATCCATTTATATCTCCCTGTACCAACCTCGCCCTGCCTCCCTGCCCCTCATCTGGTGGTTATTTTGGGAAACGGAGGCGTATGCACTCCCACACTGTCTCCAAACCACCACTCATTGTGCGTTAGTGTGTGTGTGTGTGTGTGTGTGTGTGTGTGTGTGTGTGTGTGTGTGTGGCTGTGTGAGAGCAAATGCAGCAGCGTTTCCAAGTGGCTACCCAAAATGTTCCTTCCAATTTAATGCCAGGACACTGCCTGTCTGCCGCCGCCGCAGCTTCACTCACTGTCCTTTCAAATGTTTTCCCCCTCTCTGCATACCCTGGCTCAATCTATGTGGGAGCTGAGGAAGATGCAGAGCAGGTTTTGAATTATTTGAAGTGGGAGAGTGTGGAGAGAAGAAAAGAAAGAGGATGACTTGGTTTCCCAATTCCAAAAAAGGGTTGAGAAGCACACCCGAAATACAGACAGTGTGTACCAGACATGGAGAGAGGTAGAGACGCAGACAAGGGAACCAAAAAAGCAACAGATGAAGCATCAAAAGTAAAGGCAGACCAAGACATGAGAGAAGTGTCTGAGAGTGCAGAGAGAGAATTAAAGTGATCGAGGAGCAGAAAAGGTGGCAGTAAATGTAAGACTTTTGGAAGACTGCCAGACAGAAATCACAGGAATGGTGCAGGTGTAAGAGACACGAACATGGAAAGAGTAAACTTAACCTATCGGAGTGAATACACGGCTCCAGCCCACTCGTTCAACTTCAACTTTGTCGTTGCTCTTGGTACATGCTCATTATATACGGACTGCTCCCTTGCTGTATAACTAAGTCACTCTGTGATCACAAGGCTGACATATGGCAGCTTTCTAATTCAATCCACTCCACCCTTACGCAGCCCGCCGGTCTTATAATCCAGCTCTTCTTCGTTTTGGACTAAAAATGGGTTGCTGTCTTTTTCTCTAGTGGATACAAAATCAAAAATGCACAGCTCAACAAGACAGTTGGATCTAAGACTGGTGTTGCAATCTTTCTGTTCATATGACAAGTGAAACATCTTTCATTGGGTTGTGGAAAATCTCCTTTCCCCAGTGCAGTTTAGAACCAGAATCAGAAATACTTTAATGATCCCAGGGGGAAATTATTTTTGTTACAAACTCCAGATATACAAACAACATATACAAGCAACATCTATTAAGAACAAAATATAAATAAATAGATATATAACTATATATGTATATAAAAGATCAAAGTTGATCAAAGATTGAAGTTGAGTTTCAAGAATCTAACTCGTCTAATCTAACTTGTTTCTTAAAAACCCCAAAAACATTGAAGGAATAGTTTGACATTTTGGGAAATGCGCTTTCTTGCCCGGAGTTTGATGAGCTCAATCACTCTCATGTCTTGTTAGGTACAGTTAGCACTGGTTAGCTTAGCTTGGCATAAAGACTGGAAACAGCCTATATCTCGTTTGTTATGTTGGCTGTTACGGGGAAGTCACTGCTCATGCCCAAGAAATAATCCTGCACATAACCACCTTCACTTTATATATTCGTTAAACTATCGAGATATAACGTGTGAATTACTAAGATTTAGGTGCTGGTAGATGGATTATGTTACCTTTAGACAGAGCCAGGCAACCTGTCTCCCCATCCCAATCCTTAAACTAAGCTATAGGCTAAGTTAACTGTCTCCTGGCTGTAGCTTCCCATTTAGTGGACAGGCACAAGAATATCAATCTTCTCATCTTACTCTAAACATATTTCCCAAAATGTCAAACTATTCCTTTACAGAATAACGTTATAAAGCTATAAACAGACCGTTTTCTGCAAGAACAAACTGTAGTCTCTCTTCCAAGTCCTGGAGGTTAAACAAACAGGTTAGAAACTACAATTAACTTCTGCCTTGACTTTAGTGGACACACAGACTCACTCCCACCCATGCCTGTTCTCATTCTTGTCAGCATACAAGCCACACACACACTGTCGTCCAGCCCCTTTCCAACCCTCTAAAATCGTCAATTATGGTTGGGTTGTTTTCATGTGGTTGGAGTGGTATGTGCACGCTCACAGAGTTAATGTATGTATACATGCTGGTCTGAAACATATGTACTCCATATGAGAACGTTAAGGGCTACACTGCTACATGTCTGTCATTATATTGTCTAATGATAGTTAATGAATAGGTGTAGTCCTTTTTTACACGCAAAAAATGGCAATTTGACTGGTTCAGGCTGAGGAAATAAGAGCATCATTTGGATGTGTTTTCCTGTTTCTCAGACCCTTCACCTTCAGCTCAGTGCATTCTGCAATATAGATGTGCACAAGTTCAGATTTTTAATTATTCACAGTTTGCTGCAACTAAATAATGGATCATTAAGTAAAAATTGTCACAATATAGTCACGATGCTGCTTTAATTGTCTGCAGTTAATCTAGCTTTTGTTGGCTAATCAGTTTATGTTTATCACTGTGAAGCTCTGCCTGCAGCTAAACATATTTCCATGCTTCACTTAGTTATAATGGTAGAGCTGCCATACATTACCATACGGTAAAGCCAGTCTTTAATCAACATAGTGATAATTACCTACTTACTGAACAACACAGACTAAAGGGCTAAAGTGATAGTGATGAAATTAATTATTCTCTACCACGATAGATATACAATATGTATAATTTCACTACGTGTAAAAAACGCTTTGATTGTTGACATGTTGTACGTGAACTGCTGAAATGACCCAATAGAGCGTCTATGGTTCTATCTTGTGTTTTTTCCAATAGAGATCCATGACACTATTTATTGACAAGTTCGATTTATGTTAGTGTTTTGCATTAATAGTCTTATGATTTAAAAAAAAACGAACACAGGAGGACCAATGAAATTCTGCCTCTTTACTGTGCCACCTCCGTGCTCTGCAATCAGCAGTTCTGAAACCACAAACTAATCATTTTTCTGAAAACATTGTGAATGATACTAATACAAACCCAAACTGAGCTCATTTATTGTCTTGTTTGAACTTTGTGAACAGATGATCTTTTCTTCAACCGCAAGCTAGCATAATAGAGAGCTAACTTGCTAAGTTTAGCAGCTCATGCTAACATGTGTTCACTATGAACTCAAGTTTCTTTGATGATTTTAGACTGAATCATATTATATATAAATAATAAAAGGAAAATGAAGGTTTCTTGTTGGCCAGTTTCTAAACATTTCGGGGATCTGATCCTCCTGAACAGACACAAACTAATGCTCGCAAACAGAAACAAAATAGTGCATCAGCAGAAATAAGAAGAGAAACATTTATTTCATTGTTTAAACTGCATTGTTAATAAAAATCTTTTTAGTGTCTAAATTTAAAACATGTAGCTAAACTGTTGTCTATTGTTGTCTTATAGTGTAACTCACTACAGCAATGAATATATTGATTTTGCCGTCTTATCAGACAGAACCTTGTAGCCTTATTTTAATAAATCTGTTTTCATAATATTTAATATTATATATTTGCCATTAGGATGCCTGTCAACCTGCTAGTCACAGGCATGGTGTCATACTGAATGATGCTGATGCTCTGAATAACAATCATTAGGTCAGGTGATACCTCTAGCAGCTCTGCTCCATGCCTCTGTTTCCCTTGCCATCTTTCACAAGAGGAGTGGGTCATCCATCCTCCTTAAAGATTTTATTTGTTTTGTTTTGACAGAGATGAGAGGCAGGAAATTGGATGGAGAGACGCAACATGGAGCAAAACAAGCCGCATTTTCAGCCCCGATGAGAGAACATGGTATCTGCATTAGTAGATTTGTCTTCCTCATTGCCTTAATCCTCTCCCCCATCTTTCCCATTTCACCTACTCACAGACTCTCAACATTTTCCCATTTTATTCTTTCATTGTCTCTCTTCTTCCATGTCTCTTGTGCCTCCATCACTTTCTCTCCGTCTGTGCCTTTCTCTAATTCCTCTTCTCTCCCCCTTCTCTCATATCTGCCCTGTGCTTTATACCTCTATTTCTTGCAGCTTCAATTTCTTCAGCCTTTCTCTTCTCTCTTCCCCATCCTTTCCTCCCCCCTTGTGTATCTGGGTTGCTGACTGAACTAGTTCATGAGGAGCTTGCTAGCTGATGGCGTCATTGCCTCTGTTTAATTGATGTTGTATGATAGAAACAAGCTGCTTGTTGGACTCAGTCAGGTGGTAACAAAATCTTAAGAGCCAGACCAGAAACAAGAACAAGTTAAAAATCAAGTGGAAAGTCAAACTTTTTGGGGTTTGATTTCACTTTTGGACTTCGTTGGAGATTCAAACTTTCCATTATGAGATCACAAAATGACATAATTCATTAATGATTACACTTCACAGCATCACAGTGTGTTCAACTTTTGCATTACCCTGATAGGACTTTTCCTTGCAAGCATTACCGTTGAGGGAGCAGCACAGTTACATTAACAAACCATTGAATGCTAATGAGAACTTACACTGACTGCTGGCTCCAGCTAGTCCCAGTCAGCAGAACAGAAATGGGATAAGTAACTGTAACATTAGCATAACAATACAAATCTGCATAAAAATAATAAAATAAAGCCTGTGATAGATGGCCATCATTATAAGGAAAGGAATAGGAACACATTTGCCAATAACGGAGTGTATTTTTCATCCCACTTCTGTTCCTTAAAGCCCTTTATATTATTCAACTCAACTCTATCTTTGTGGGTCCAGTCCCTGCTGCAGGCTGTTGGACATTTCCATCAACTTAAAATGTCTACACAGAGGGATACATCCCAATTATTACAAAAGCACAAAGCTCCAAATTCCAACTTTAACATAAGATGTATGTATAAAATGCAAGATGTGTGTGTCTATACGCTGTGTGTGTGTGTTATGTGTGTGTGTGTGTGTGTGTGTGTGTGTGTGTGTGTGTGTGTGTGTGTGTGTGTGTTAGTGTTCTTGTGATATGAATCATAGTGAAAGGTCAGTATTGCTTGAGGGGAGAAGAAGCAGAGGAGACAGAAGTGATGAATTGCACTTTGGGACCATTTTCCTTGCAACACCCCAGGTTATATTGAACTGTGTGAACGTGTGTGTGAGAGCCACAGAAAGAGAGCACAGGTGCATGCACACGTTTGTGTGAATATTTTGCACCAGTATGCGTGTTTCTGATTAATATTCAAGTGTTTGTTTTTTTTTCTGTGGATGAGCAAAGTTAGAGGTAATATCTTTGTTGTTCGATGTGTGTTTATATATAAGTTACAGCATAAACAAAAAATTCAAGCTGAGTGTGTGTCTTTTGCAGGCACATGCCACAAAATATGCAAGATTGGGATTGAATTTTTTTTGAGTGGAGTTGCAAAAATGCACGTGCATGTTGCAATCCTGCAGGACATCCTAACAGTTAAAGTGGAAATTCCCCCTATGACTTATTTCACTTGCAGCAACTTCTCATTTATCATTTTCATGGTAGAATTATGCAACAGCGGCAAAGTGCAGATCGGCAGAAGAAGCTCAGACATGGTGAGACAAAGAATATATTCATCATGGCGGTGGTAAAGATGTACGTCATAGATGGACGTCTATAAGACAACACTTCTTGTTTTGGTTCTGATGTTCAGCTCAGACAGCTCAGTATTACCACCTTTGGTAATACTGGCATGGCCCTCAGAGTGCATTTTCCATTTTCACATTTTCTCGAGTTACAGTGAGGTCATGCAGGGATTCTGTGTTTGTCTTGTGTATAGTAAGTGTGTCTGCTGTGGATCTGATTGGTTTTTGCCTCCTGATTAATCAGCAGCTCCCTTTCAACACTAATCAATAACCCAGCAGGCTAATGGAGGTGGTCCACATCTCATCTGATTCTTTTCTGTGTGCGTGTGTGTGTGCGCGCGCGCGTATGCGCGCTCAAAGTCACAGTCATGGAAGCTACATTGCATGGAGTGTGTGAGTGCTTGTGCTCCTAACGGTCAGTCCCAGAGCCACGCGAGCACTTAGCGATCGGCTGTTGTTGTGCTTGATGACCAACTAACGGCCAGAACGCCACAACGGCAGATGCTTTGTTGCACTTGTATGGCTGTTAGAGCTGTAATAACCTGAAGTGGGCATAAAACAATCAACCAGTAGGAGTGGGGGCATGTGTGTTTCTATGATTGTGAATCCATGTGCAGGGCCGCTCATAAGGGGGGGAAGGGGAACACTTTCTGGGACCTAGTTGCTAGGGGGGGGGGGGGTGCACGGAGGCCAACAACATTCTTGTTCATCTTAACAATAACCATATTCTATTTTGAACCACAATACTCACAATTACTTATTTAAACAACAAAAATAAACATTTTATTTCTTGTTGTTGTTGATTTAGTCAAATGTAGCCTGTTATAATGAAAGGATGTTAAAAGTCAGTTACCCTGCTGGCATCTGGCAAGAGATACAGGAGTATCCACTGCTGTACTAGGCTTAAGAACACCTTCTTCCCTCAGGCTGTCAAACTACTTAATTCATCCTCAGCACTTAGTAATCAGATTTACCCTACATTATTTTTGGATATATATTTTTAGTTTTTTACCAGTAGCATAAAGAGAAACTACATCCTGAATTTCATTATACACCCCTGTGTTTTAAAATTACAATTAAATGACCTTGTAGCCGCGTATCCTGTCCTCAAAATGGTGTGAGTCATTTTTTCAAAAGTTCACCACAGGCGGTCGGCCACATGACCTTAGAAATTCACTAATCTAAACTAACTACAAGCTAATGATGCAGTGAATTTTCCTGCCATGCCAGGATCTGCACATGATTTGGGATGCTAGAAGAGAAAGAATAAGAAAAAGAGGGAACTGACCAGGGCTTTAGACCCAACTAATAATAGAAAATAGAACAGACAGAACTGCTACGTGGCTGTGGTGTCCGCAGCTGTCCGTGTATGCGTCCGTTTGGGGGTATGTAAGAGCCTAAACGTTACTAGCCAAGAGGTAACTAACGTCAGTGAAGGAGCCACCACCACCTGTGTTTGCCTGAAGTAGCCCCGCATCACTGAGTAAGTCTTTTTCAGTTTACATATATGTGTTTATTTAGGAGACAGTACTTTCTGTGGGAAGGCCTCTCCGCGTGTGTGGTTTCATGTGTCTGGACATGACTGTGGGTGTATGTACAAGCAGGGAAGAATGTATTATCCTGCATATTTTAGCTGCTGTGAGAGAGACACAGTGTAATGTGGCTGTGACGCTCATCTTTTCCATTTCAAATTATCAAGGCTCATTTGCTTGCAATCCTCCTCATCATCATTTGGTTGTGTTTCAGAGCTCCCCCCATGGACCATACTCAGCATGACTTACAATTGCTTCGGTGGTCTGACACAATGAGTCTGAGGCTGCTCATGAATAATCAGGAGCCAACAAAGCTTTATAAGGTTAGAGATAAAGCAGAATGGCTTGATTAGTGGGCTACTGTGCAATCATGTCCAATATTTGAGCTGTCTTTGTGAGTACATGAGAGGATTCTGAAATGGGATTTAGGGAAGCTGGCCTCTATTAGCCTTTATTTACCAATGTAGTTACTTTAAACTAACTCCTTTCCAGCAACACCCTGCTACAAACTGTAATCAGTCTGTAGTTGAATTTTGTCTCTATGCCTTATGATACTCTTAGAAAAACACTAACACTCTTCCAAGAAGTGAAAGTGATTGCAGTATAAAACCAGAAGTACATGTTTTGGTCACATTTAAACGGTTTCACGTTATTGTGAAATAGGTGTGTGCTGTGATATGGAAACATGCTAACCAGATGAAAAGTATACTGTTCCTAACCTCCTCGCCTCACATTCCCGCTCCAAGCGTGTACGAGAAAGTATGGTGGCCGCGATAAAATGAAAGGCCCTACCTAGAGCCAGTGTTTGGCTACTGTAGAAACCTGGTAGTTTAACATGGCGGACTCCTGTAGATAAAAACAGCTAATTTTAAGTTAACAAAAACGCAATGATTCTTATTATGAGAACATACCTGAATATTATATTCAATGTCTGCCAATAGATCCTCCTAAATGTTACACACTGGATCTGAAGGAATTGATTGACTTTTGGAAAATTGTTTGCTGTTTTGCCAAGAGTTAGAGATGCATTTTAGTGTATTTTTGGAAAAAGGGGCCATTGGAGCAGCGGGCTTCTGTTTTCAGGATAACTGACTGTCGAACAAAAGGGAATTTTTTCGGAATTCAGGCCCTTGGAAAAATGGGTTGTCCCCAATTTTGTTACTAATAGACAGAGACAGGCTAGCTGTTTCCTCCTGTTCCCAGTCTTTATGCTAAGCTAAGCTAACCGGCTTCTGGCAGTAGGTTCATATTTAGCGCACAAACATGAGAGTGGTGTCAATTTTCTCATCTAAAGACACTAATTCAAAATCTAAATATGTGTAAAATGTGAAAAGACAGTCACACTGAGCTGCACATTACACCAACGATTTCCTGCTCTAACTGGAGCATTTGGTTGACACTGTAATATTCTAAGTAATCCTCCCTACAATAGAATAAGTGCATGTCGAATAGGAAACACATGTTACATTTCTGAACACAATACAGTGGCAACCGCTAACTGTTAGGTACACTGAATGCAGCCAGTGTAGATCAACTTATATCGTCAACAAAGGGGACTCATGTAAGGAAACACCATCAGGGGACAAATTGGTGTGAAGAAGACCTAACCTAGTTTTTAACTGGCTTTTGTGCCGCGCCAACTGTTTGTCTGCCAAATTCTTTGGAATACATGACAGTGAGCAGCATGTATTGTTCATCCAGGGAGTCCGTCCAAAGGCAGCTTGAAAACTACCGCTGTTACAAAGTGTCCCTACTGAAAAATGCAATACAGGTGTCATACCCTGCAACCAAAGGAAACCTGATTTCCTACTTTTATTTTCCTAATCTTATTCATTTTAGGTAACTTAAGAATTTGGATTTGAGTCTGTCTGTATCTGCATGGACATTTGGAAGGCTGCTGACATCTTGATTCCAACTAATATGCTTCAACTCAAAATTAGTCTGACCTTGGCTAATTTAAATAGGGTATTTCTGAAGTAATATCTGTATTGCACGGTTACTTCACAATAAAAGAGATTCAGTCATGAAAGATTAATAACATGATAACTTATTCACGGTACGTTTTCTCGTACGCAAAGGGTCTCGAACCTGAACCCACAGATCCACGTACCCACAGGCTATTGTATGTGTGAAATGTACTCCACCATTAGCTTGTGATCAGATGGCTGTTTTTACTCATTGCTGAAATGCAAAGCTATGCTGTGAGCATCTGGTGCAAGAGAGCTTAAAGGGCAAAAAGAGTGTTACATTGTTCACATTCAATCTCTAATTAGAGCTAGTTTGCTCGAGCGCAGTAACAAAGTGGGTAATGTTGTAGAAATATTAAAATGAAATATGGTCTCTAGAAAGTTGGCCTTTTCTGAAATTGTGTGTGTGTGTGTATACATGGGCTTTCGAACCAAATGGTTTATGTTTTACGTATTTTTTAGACTAATTTTGTAATAAACCACATTAAGATCACATGTAAATACTGAATCATCCTGTTACACTGTAGAACTGTAACCAATGTGCCACCGTTTTCACGAGTCTCAAGCTAAAGAACCAACTTAATATTTCATGGAGAACAGCATTTGTCCTCTAGCCTTTCGAAGACGCCTATGCACTGTGTTATAGTCGTCGTTTTCAGCTATATTACAGTAGTAAGACAGAAGGCTCTGCTTATTCTCTCATTGCCATAGAAACTGGGTAGAAATGTAGCTTTCTCTGAAGATATCGTTGTGGTTTGTTTGGCAATATAGTAGTGAGGCAGGCAGGCAGACGCGCGCTACGAGGAGATGGGGGAGGGTTAATAGGCACTGAATCTGTGATGCTTTGATGCTGCTGCTGAGAGGAGGAAGTATAGCAGAGTCGGGGAGCGAGGGGTGGCATGTGGCAGAGTTCCAGTAATCTGAATAGAAGATATGAGGAATCTGGTACAGTGCCTGAAAACTTTATTCTTTCTTCATCAGCTAGCATTTGATCCTTCAGAAACAGACACGGATCATGTCTTCATTGTGAGTGTTAGATGCTTGTTTATAGTGATGTACATTCCTCAGAGACTCACACTATGGTAAGAATATTTGCCAGTTACTTATGATACGAGTTGTGTCACTGGAGTGAAGGCTTCTTTGTGAGACTTCTACGTTCAATAGACGTCCCAAAAAGTCCTCCAAATGAACCTACAAAATACACCAGGTGGTCCTTGCTCTCCAGAGTAAGACATAAAAACACTTTCTGATTACCACTATGGTTAAGGTTGGGTTCCATCGATAGGGCTTAGGGGCAGGTTAGGGTCATCCATGGTTAAAAGAAGAAGGCACTAACTGTTTGTAGGAAACAGGAATTAAACAGCATGTTAATGTTAATGTTCAACGTTTTATTGACCCATCCATCCACCCTGACTTCCTCCCTCCGCAGACTTTATCTTGTGAACATGACAGATTGATCAAGTCTAACAGAGAATCTGTCAGATGATTGTTTGTTCTTTTCAGCCGTTTGAAGGATAACAGTGAATAGAGCCTAACAAGTATTGTTTGTATATCCAAAGCCTGATACAGCTCATTCTTCTGTACCGCAGAGTTCCATCGCTGTCCAAAAACGATTCAAAACACATTAGTGAGCCACACTGTTGTTCCTTTCACGAACTCGGGCACTGTAGTTTATTATGAGTTGAAGTAAATGCTCACTAGAGCACCACATTTGCAGCTGAAATTAATCCCCAACAACTCCCATTTGAGTAATGTTTGCTCAAAACTACAGCACAGCTGTTTTAGTGAATTATTCAGCCCATTGTAAAGATGAAAATATATGGTCTGTTTGATAAGATTTACATTTTCAGTAGGAACTAATGCGTTTGGGGCTGCGTACGGCCACAGACAGGGTAGAAAAGATAGAGACAGACTAACAGACGTTTGGTTTTGGTCTTTTCATGGGTTTTCTTGACAAGAACAAAAATACAGAAGACTGCGAGAGAGATGAAAGAGAATGTATTACATTTGTCTTTGTAATTATTCTGAAGAAGAATATTTCCCCAATTCCAAACAAAGGCCACCATGTTATTCATTAATAAAACGCTTTAACATGCACAACCATTCACAGAATCCTCAGTTCTATTCATTTCTAGACTTTACTCTCAGCAGAAGCTATAATAGAAATCTGTGTGGGCGCAGTGGATGTGTTGGCATCTGTATATCTGCGCACGTGCTTGTGTGTGTTGTTCTCTCATGCATATTTTGTACTGTTGTGTGTGCATGTGCATGAAAATGGGTTTGTTTGTCCAGATATGAATTTGCAGTTAAGCATTTAGCTGGAATGCATTTGGACATGGGTGGTTGTGTTCTCTCAGTGTATCAGTGTGTGTGTGTGTGTGTGTGTGTGTGTGTGTGTGTGTGTGTGTGTGTGTGTGTGTGTGTGTGGGGGTGGGTGTGTGTGTGAGAGAGATGTCCCCTCGGGGTGTGAATTAGCTTGCGGTGTAAAGGCCATGCTTCATGCGGAGACAGAACTCTGATCAACTGTGTCGAAAAGACGGATAATGTAAAACCACTCCTCTCCTCTCTCTCATTATTTACACTGACTCCAGCACTTCTCCCCTTCCTCCCGCTCCTTTTCCCATCTCCACAGCACCCGTCCCACCCATCACCTTCCAGTCTCCCCCCTCCCTTTCTCTCCTCTCGGGCCTCCATCCTTTCCTTTCCTCCTCTGTTCTTTCGTCTCTCTCCTTGTCCACTTTAATGTTCTAACTGCCTTTTGTCTACCTCATCCATCTCTCACCGCCTCACCCCCTGATCTCATCGGAGGCTATCCTTCTTCGCCTCCTCCTCTAGAGGTAAATTGTGGCAGAACAACACTTATCCAATATGCAAATAAATTCCCATCCAAACAACGTACTTTAGGTCTCTGGTGAAACCTTTGACCTGTTCTCTGATGTCTTTTCCTAAAACCATGTTTTTAATTGTAGGGCTAAAAAGATTAGTCAATTTAATCAGCAACTGATTTGATAATTGATTAATCCTTTGATGCTTTTATTAGATAGATAGCCGCAGTGCCTTGCCAAAAGCCGCCTCACCTCATGTTGTCTGTGTCTTGGCCAAAAAGTGACACTAGAACGCACCGACTATCCTTTATGCGTGCCTTTTGCTGCTTTGCTCATTTCCGTTTATCTTCTCATGCACTGATTTGCTTAAACTGAACAGCCAATCAGACTGATTTCTTTCACCAATGGCCTCTGCTGCCGAATCAACATGCTCATTTGGCCGGAAGAGCCACAGACAAGGGTCCCGACTGGTGCCAACGCTGCGAAACGCACCCAAAAAACTGTGGCTACAGGCCCTGACCACCATTAGCCGTGGTCACTTTTCAGAAATCCCAAACAGTTTTGGTTCTAGCTCTTCAAATGTGAGAATTTGCTGCTTTTCTTTGTTTTCTATCATTGGGAATGTAATATATTGGAGTTTTGGAACCATCATCAGACAAAAGTAGCATCCTTCTGGGTTTTTTTTTATTTAAATTTTTTTACATTTCATAGGGTAAACAATTAATGGAGGAAATAATTGATAATGTCAGTAATTGCTGAACTTGTAAAAGGCCCAAACTTTGCTCTTCCCTCCATCCATCTTTTTTTTATATAGTTATCTTCTTTTTCACCTCTGTAGCTTTTCAGCTCACAGTTTTACTTCTACATCTCTTCTCCTCTCTCTTCTCTCTCCCTCCAATGACCCCGTGTTTATCAGTGCAGGGGTGATGCTGCTGGGAGTGCACGCTCCTCTGGTTCACATTCATCCCGTGCCCAACACACACTCACACACAGGCACAAACACACACAGTAGCTAATAGCCGCCGTCGCTCTCTGCCTTATCCCTCCACTCCTGCGCACATCGGCTCATCCTTCCCCAGTCTCCATCTCCCTCTCTCCGATCTGCACTAGAAAGAGAGAGAGAGAGAGAGAGAGAGAGAGAGAGAGAGAGAGAGAGAGAGACTGGGGAGGGCGCAAGAGCGCGCGAGTGAGCCATCGGGTAAAGTGCGCGTGCTCTGTCGCCGCCGCCGCCGCTTCAGAGGAGAGGATCCTTTTATTCAGCCGCTGAATGAGGAACGGAACAGAGGGAAGGATGAACAGATAGATGAGAACAGGATGAGTGAATGAATGAATGAACGGATCCTGACCTGGGCTTCTTCCAGAGTATCGAACCGGTGAGAAGACACAAACAACGTGTGTATTACTGTTGTTATTACTATTCATTTATTATGCATTTATTCTGTTTCTTTTAGTTCCTCTTAATACCATATGTGAGCCTGTGTGTTTATGTGTTTGTGTGTGTGTGTGACAGGAGACAGTCGGTGTGTAAGAAGTGTGTATAGATATGTGAGGTGCAAGAGTTCCGTTAATTGCAGCGGGTGGTGTAATTTGCACGGATCGGTGCGTGCGTGCGTAAAGGAAGGTGAACGGGAGAGCGTGAAAGTGATGGTATAGCTCAGGGAGAAGACCGCGGAGGAATCTCCCGGACACCAGACAGCCATGCATGACCGGGGGTCTCTCTCAGGTGTGTGCGACACCGCAGAGCTCTGCCCCGGTCCGGGAGACGCCTTCCATGCCGATCCAATTAAGCATTTATCCGGCGCACAGTCTCCGCTGCTCTGCTGGAGGGAGAGCCTCGGTGGAAAAACGGCGAGTGACATTTCCCCAAAAGCTGCAGGGGTATAACCCCTCCGTGAGCCGTACGGTGGACCGCGCTGGGGGAGAAGCCGGTGGCCGTTGATGGGGGGGATGAGATTGGGGTCAGGGTACGGAGGGACTGCGCACCCGGGTCAGGGTGCACGGAGAGGAAATGGAGGGAATTGCAACCAAATAGAATCTGTATGGACAGTGGACTCTGCGAGGTAGTTGGATTCATTATCTCATTGAGATTAGAGCTCCTTTCTTCATGGAGATGGTGAGATTATATTTGAATGCTCCTCTTTAGTGATGATGATGGTAGTGCTGGGAGTTTTGATGATGATGCCTGATATTTTTATCATATCAGTTTCTCCTGGGCATTTTTAAGAGGAATTGTAATTGTATAGTTTTACTGGATGAATGTGCTGCTGTTATATGTTGGTGCGTGCCTGTAGATTTCTTTGTATAATGGTTAGTGTGATAAGATAAGATAAGATATTCCTCTATTTATCCCCCTTAGGAGAAATTCAGGTTGACACAGCAGCAATAGGGCAAAAATAGTGCAAAAACAGAGAAAGAATATCACAATAAAAATATTACTAATATTATTAATATTAGAAGATATAAAACTATAAATTAAAGTATATGCACTATGCATTGTTCAAGTAGGATATGGACTGCGAACTATAAGCAGAAAATTAAACTTGACTAGAACTAAAAAACTACTAAACTACTAAAGTGGAAATTAAATATAAATAGTGCAAAAGGCTTGTGCGTTGTAGGTAGGAGTTTTAAACCAGGCTTGGTCAGCGGGGGTTGGAGGTACTGGGTGCTGTGGCGTTGTGGAGTCTGATGGCTGATGGTACAAACAAGCCTCCAAACCGCTTCGAGGCACGGGGCTGGGTCAGTCTGTAGCTGAACGTGCTCCTGAGCTGCCTGAGCTCAGTGTAGAGAGTACATGGATGGTTTTAGTGTCTGGCGATTGCTCTGTTTGTACCTGCCCAGGGACTGCAGATGGAAATGAGCTAATAGCTAATAATGGCATAAATCAAATCTTCTCGTTTTGAGATGAATGTTTTTCTGCATCGTCTTTGTTTAATAAAGACAAAAAAAAATAGGCAAATTGTTTTACAGCCACATGACATTATATTTGCACAGACCTATTATCAGCTTGTCAGTCATCTGCAAAGCACTTTGCACTAATCTGTATGAAAGGCACTTCACAAATATAGTTTGACTGGTTGTTATTGGTGTTGGTGGTATGCTGGTGATGGCGGTGAATGATGATGAGGAGGAGCAGCAGAATGACGATGGTGATGGTGACATGTGGTGGTAGTTGATGATCACAAGGATGATGATAATGTAGTTGTTATGAAGATCATGATGTGGTAGTTTGATAATACCGATGATAATGGTGTCTGAGAGAAGAATGATGATGGTATGGTGGTAGTTTTGATATTGATGATGATGATGATGGTATTTTGGTAGTTTTATAATGGCAGCATGATGATGGTGACGATTTCAACAAAGATAAATAATTAACATAAAGACATGTCGCCCTCTCAATAATTCAAGTGCCCAAGCTGTCTAAGGAAATATAGGCTATAGTTCATTTGCATATCTCAAACCATTTTTCAGCTTACATCAGCAATAATAAGTCTTTGTGTTAAGCAGCTTTGATGCCGTCTATCTGGCTGCTGCTATCCATTGGGCATTTACTAGAGCCAATGTGGGCCGTGTCTGCAGGGTGGTGATACATGAGGCAACATTTTGAGGCAAATAAGACGTGCAATGCTGTTTTGAGCAACTAGCAAAGGGGTCAAAAAATGAATCCCAAGTTTTCCTGGCATCAAGATGGAATGATTTAATAATTAAATGAATAAAAGGACACTTTCTGGAGTTAAGTTTTTAAAAAGCCGTCTCGTTTTATAGGCCATGACACAGAAACAACTTTTTGAAACAAGATAAAACTTTGTTGATGATTCTGAGTAAATTTCCATTAGTATTATTTATTAAACATTAAGTTAAAAAAAAGGCTCACAACCCACTCATTTTGTGTGTATTTTTGCTCTCAAATAACACAGCAACAGTATGTTTTGGGCATCCCATCTGTGTTGATCTTGTTCTATGTGTCCACTTGTTCATCCTGGGTTGAGCTGTGACTGTAAATGACTGCAAGTCCTGAGAAACCAGGTGTCTGGAAGGAAACCCACATGCATTTATTCATTTTTTCATGAGAGGCCTAATTCTAGAAGTGTCAATATTGACATTGATTTGGTCAGGCTGTCACATTCATAGTGTGCATCTAGCTGTGTGTGTGTTTGGTGTATGCACATGCGGCCTCCGTACCTGCTAAGTCCCTGTGTGTTTGTGCTGCAGCCAAAAATATCCAAGACTCTCGTTCTGTCTGTGGCTTCCTTTCCTGTGACTGTATCCTCAACTAATCCATTAATGACTCAAACAACACACTCACTTCCTTGCTGGAGAAGGTGGTAACCCGCATCTTGGCCTCTATTCTTGTCCATGTTAATCTGGTTATGTGTATCGCTGGCATGGTCTCTGGTTGCTAGTATTGTTAACGGTTACTGACCCCTGGGATCCCGCTACTGTCAGCGTAGCATGTCTGGCCAGTATCTGGGAGGGACAGGAAAGTCCCTGTGGTCATAATCTTCTTCTCTCCTGTGTGCGTGTGTGCATGTGTGTGCGTGTGTGTGCGTGTGTTACATGCTGTTAGTAGTGCCAGTAGGGGGTTGTTAGCCCTGTAGAAAGATGCCTTGTGTTCTGAATGGTGTGGCTGGGGGAAGATGAGGTTGACAGTGACTGGGAAGTAGAAAAAGAAGAAGAAGAAGAATGACTCATGTAGCCAGCAGCAGGGACTTCTGGTTACCGGAGGACAAATTACATTTGACAGTAGTCATTTTAGCTCTTTAATTGAACGATTTATTACATTTACACAGTAGGTAGGGAAAGTTCCAAATGGTAGATGTCATCCTGAGGTGGAACATAACATTCAAATCTTTGAAACACCGATTATTGTTGATGGTCCACTAATGCCGTTCAGGGCTAAAACTGCTCCTGATGGCGGTGACCTTATTGATTCAGAAAGGCACAATTTTCCATTTTTTTTAGATAGCCTATGGCCACATTGTTCAATATTCAATAAATTGAAAAGACATTGTGAAATAAACCATATGAGTGATTTGTATACATGAACCAATAAATAGTGAAATGATTGACGAAATCATCAAAACTCAACCTCAGAATGTTATTTTAGCATTCTTGACCAAGCAGGGATGTGAGGTGACAGTGTTAGCAGTGTTAGCTCGCTCCTGTTGGCGAGAGCGACCACAGAGACAGACTGGCTGTCAGAGTGTGTGTCTTTCTCTGAAGAACATTTATAGAATCAAAATGCTACTGAGCCAACCCTGAATTAACCAGCTAGCTATTGCTGCTGATATCTGTTCAGAATGACTTTGACATTGTTGTTCTAGTCAGTGTCAGCTAACACTGCTAACACTGGCTCTTCATCCAAGCTCACAACCCAGCCCAGCTAGTTAGCTTGGTAGTTAGCATGTGCAGCCTTTTTAAGTTAAACTAAAGGAGAGGTTAGTTGCTATCTCTGTGCTATGTTCTAGTTTAGCCCTCTGCTAACTTGAATGGGGATAAAATGATTTAATAGAGTGGCTTTTCTAGACTTTCCAAATGTTATTGGACTGAATGGATCAAATTCTGATAGTGAAAGTCATTTTGTGGGGGTTGTGGGTCAAAAGAATTATCCACCATTTTACAGCTGCTTCTGTCACAGTGTAGGCATATGGGAAAAATACTTTTTGGACCGCTGTTCATCACGTGACGTTGTCATTACACGGTTTGGTTACTGTCTCGAATTGGCTTCAAAGCTTAGTGCACCTCCTGGGGGCTTGGAGCTTAATTGGATAGCAATTGTTGAGCTAGCTTAATTATGAGAGGTAGGGGGGATTTGATTGGCTGAAAGGTGAGAGGGCGACGGCTGCTGACAACTCCACTCTAATGCAAGATTAAATAAAAGTGTCAGTGGGAAAAATGTAACTATCCAATTAAAAAAAGGACTTTTGAAAAGATAAAAAATTCTATCATTTAATGAAAATGAACTGAATGAGAATTAGCGACATGAAATAACATTTCATTATAAGAAAGTTAAAAAAATTATAAATTATTTCAAGAAATATTGTGTCATTTATATATTTTATACAGTTTTTTTATTATTATTATTATTATTATTTATATCATAATTACTTTTTAATTAATTAATTTAATAGTAAACACTATGTGGTTTCTGATGTGTGCAATGCAGTACGGTCTGTTTTCCCCACAGGGATCATTAAACTTTCAGACTGATTTTAAGCTTTCTAACTGACTCGCCAACTACACTTTTAATATCGTTTGTTCTCGTGTTCAGAAAGTGACTTGAAACAAAATTTAAAAAAGTCCACTCCATCTTCTTCATCTGTTTAGACTGCCGTTTTAATCAGGATAATTTCGGGAGGCATTTTAATCTTACTGCAACCCAACTGAATCCCCTCAAGGCTTTAAAAAGCATGGCGTCCTGCCTACAGGCTGATTAATTAAGTCACTATAACAATAGAATGTGGGGACAGTGATAGATTGTAGTGTTCATCTCTTCCCTGGCTGTGACACAAAGTCGTTGGCCTCTCCTGTTTTATTTTATGCAGTGTTTGACATTCATGGAAGTCAGTGCCCAATATGCTGCCTGTTCTGCCCAAACGCCACATCACATATTGGCAACTCAACACTTGCTGGACCAGAGTGTACTGTGAATGAAGGCCAAAGGGTGGTGCTTATACCATCAAACTAGTCTATCAAACCCACAACTTTACAACTTTAAAGACAACGCAATTTGTTCATTTTAGCCATAGAATTGGGAAAAATAACATGGCTCAGGCCTGATATACTGCGAGGAAAGACTTGACATAAGAGAAAAGTTCAAATGTGTTTAACATAATGTGACTAAAGTCTAGAAAACTTTATGATCAAAGTAATGCACCTAAACCAAGTATCAAAGGAAGCTAAATGCTCTGCTAAAGAAATCAATAATCACTTACACAGAGGGCCGGAGCGATATAGGTTTCACATATATTCTGGATGTAACACCCTCTGAGTTTAAAAAAACAATAAAGATGAGTAGTGCCGACCTAATATCACCCTGATTTCCCTCATGGGGCCAAACAGGTTGGCTGGGCGTCTCACATCGTTCATTCCACTCGGTTTCCAATCACTCCCAAAGCATCACTTCAGGGATTCATTTGACACGTTTATTGCCAAACGGTGTGATTTCCAAGCTGGGCTGCAGTTTCTGATGTACCAACAGTGATCTCACTTGCACGGCAGACTGATTTGGCCCTCACACTTGTGTACCTCACTAAAGTGGCAAATGATGAACTGAGTCGTTAATAGCCTGTAGCACTGAATGTGACATGCAGCATTTTGCCTCATACTGAGCAAGCCAGAGAGAACAGTGGGCTCACTTGTGGAAAATTTATTGTTTGAACATTTATCACACTTATACTGTAAACCTCTTGCAAAGTATATTCGAACATATAGAGGGTGAAGTTAGTTTCTCTATAAAGCACAGCCATAATGACTGTTTTGTTACTAACACCTTCTTTGATTGTAAAGATCATGAAGCTCCAGAGTTTATATACATATTTATGTAGAGAGAGGGCAGGCCTAAATGTTGCTGAGAGAAGAGACATCCACTTTAATATCTTTCTTAAAGTGGCATTATATCTTGTTTTCCTTAGTTAGTTTTGTTATGTCATGGCAGATTTTACTTATCCCCACAGGTAGGTGGCCAATGTGGATCACGTTGTTTCTAGATGCATCAATTTCCACCAATCCTCATCACTCAAACAAGGAACAATCCATCACAGTCTAGAGATAGCAGGTCCTCCATGTACTGTCCTAATCAATAGCTTCGGATGCAGGAGAGGAAAAGTGAGTGCATCAAAAAGAAAACTACAACCAGAATATAATTCACAGCTTGAAAAATATTTAAGAGTAAAGACCCACCGGAAGTGAACAAATTGTGGGACTTTGCTGGCAAGCTAGTATTAGTTTGTTCATTAGAAATCATGTGTAATATGACTTTGTGCCAAACACCACTTCATTTTTGTCTTTATCTCTAATCTTGGAGACAATGAGGACATACAAAACAGGGATCCATAAATTCCTCTGCAGACATTTAACAAAATCAGATAAAGACTAAACTCTTTTTAAATATAAATTCAACTTTTCATTTGTAAGAATTCAAAAGTAGGACAGTCCCGCTTTAAAGTATATACTCATTTCAATCTTAGTTAAGAACCAGTGTGTAGGATTTAGTGGCGTCTAGTGGTGAAGTTGCAGATTGCAATTAACTGAACACAGCTGGTGTTTGTATTTGACACTGGAGAAGCAGAAGGGGCTGTGAAGTGTAGCAGAAACTATGGTGGAAACTCATAAAAAAGTAAAGGCTCAACTTTCAGCGAGTGTTTGGTTTGTCTATTCTGGGCTACTGTAGAAACATGGTGGTTTGACAACAACAAACAGGTCATTTTTAGATAACAAAAACACAACGGTTCCTATTTTCAGTTAATTGTACACTAATGAAGTACATACCTATGAATATCATATTCCATTTCTGCCCATAGATCCTCCTAAATGTTACACACTTTTTACCTTTTAATGACTTAATTGCTTAAAAAGTATTTGAGCAGTAATCGATCAGTATCCGCATATTTTAACATATATTATGTTTTAATAGAAACAGGACTTGTTAGTCTCCAGTCATGCGTGGCTGGCTAAGGATTTCTGTGCAGAATCAGGCATGGAGGACCATTTGCCAGGACCCCTTGACCAGGTCATCTCATTTATCTTCAAAGATTAGCTCACAGCCCCCCGTGACTGCTGCTGCACTCAGTCATCTCCGTGTCCTTGAGTCTACATGTCACTTCAATGAACATTCAACACACAAAGACAGACATCCTCAATATCCAGAAATACAAACACACACACACACACACACACACACACACACACACACACACACACACACACACACACACAAACACAAACTATTGCACAAAAATTAACGGAGAACAGTTTTAAAGTAACAGACTTACATTTACAAACAGACACAAATACACTTGATTGCGCCGTCAGCACTGTCATCCAAGCAGATGATGTTTAAAGATGAGCCGGGCATTGATATGCAGAGAGGCTCTCCCTGCTGCTGCTAAGAATAGAAAACACCAAGGTGGATGGGAGCCATTTGTTTTACGAGTAACCTCGGCCTGAGACGCACACACACACACACACACACACACACACACACACACACACACACACACACACACACACACACACACACTTGAACAGGCAACAGGGTGTACATGAGACAGTAACTGTGTCTATGGATCTGTCTTTCTCTGTGTCTGTAGCTGTCTGTGTCCCTCTCTGAGTGTGATGATTCAACCTAGGGCAGACTGTCCTGGAGATGTTGTTATTGTCTGCGACGATGTTGTTGTTGCCTTAAATTACATTTCAGGGCTGGCTTAATGCTTGGCAGCACAAGCATGCGCTAAGTGGAGAAAAGTGACTATGGTGGTTATCATTTCTGAAAGATAAAGGAGGAGACAGAAGGAAGAAAAAAAGTCGCTCTCGGAGGCCAGATTCAGCACAATCTGCTCTTTTGAATTCATGAATGGGTTGTATGATGTGAAATACACAATCACAGACGTGTCCAATCAACTGTGAAAATGGGCACAGATGAAGAATACATTGACCTTTTAAAGCTTTTCTGAGTGGACAGGCTTGAATAGGCACCATCTGAAGTGAGCGGTTGCATTGTGCGTTAATTTTGAGGAGGATTCTGAAGCATTAAGTAAAATTGAGGAGAGTGTGAGCCTCTTTGGGGTGCCTACTGGTTGTCGAACAGTTGAAGCACTTGTTTCTGAAGCACAGATTTATTTCCTGATGGTTTTCTTCCCTCTACCTCTCTTTCCCTCCCTTCTCTGCCCTGTTATTTTTCTTTCTCTTTGCCTCTCCACCCTGTTTGTACTGCTTCCACTCTTTAATTTTCTTCATCTCTCCTGTCTCCATGTCCGTCTCTCTCTCTGCCCTTTCTCTATTTTGACTCTCCTACAGACTCTCTCTTACTGTGTATGTTGGCATTGAAATGATCAATTTCAAATGAGTTGAATACTCCCTTTTGCAGGAGTTTCAACACGTGTAAGGGTAGTGGGTCTAACTCTGCATTGTGTTATTCATTCATGCACTGCATACGGTACGTAAAATAAAAAATAAAACTAAAATAAATATCCTGTTAAAACATGGACCATTTATTTATTTTAATCAAGTGTACAAATGACAACACATTTGCTCCCATAAAAATATATTAGCAACCCTTTAAGTGTAGGGAAAGTAATAAATATAAATGTTAATCTGTACCCTTCAAAATTAAAGTCTAACATGTATATATTATACTATGTTTCAATTTACTACTACATGTATGTGTTGTCTGTATGTTACATACTAAAAAAAAATCCAATTACTGCTTATTACTGCTAACTACACTACTAAAGTTGCACATTCTTCGTATTAGTTTTCATGGTAAAATGGCAGCCTCCAGTCTGGTAGTGTGGCAAAATATCTTTTAGAATAAGTGTGAATGAGGAGAAAATATATGTTTTTCTTCTTGTTCCTACAGTTGGATGATGCCAAATGATGTATGTGCAGAGTTTGACTCTAGAATGATGTTTTCACATTCATCTGCTAAGGTGGAGAGACTATTTGTGTATGTCTTAATACATGGCTAGAGGGGATCTTTAAATAAACTATACAAACACAGTGGCTTAATCCTCCATCCACAAATTAGAGAGCAGAGCAGCATTAAACAGGTCACAGCATTAACACAGCATCATGTGCATGAGACAGCAATAACATTACAACTAAACACCCATCAACAGTGCCCCTGTGCCCTAAACCACTGAAACAGGTTCAAATGGCTCCGTGTTATGTCTTTTCTTCTGCCCCACTGCACCCAATAATAACAGGTCAGCACTGAAAGGTGGTCATACACTCCCATAAAACCACTCACACATACTAAAAACGATAAGGGGGTATTCTGAAAAAAAGGAGGCTTGAATGATCCTGTAACTCAAATGGAGTATACACAGATAATTAGAATAGACACAGTTTTACAAGCAGTTATCCAGAGTTCTATGTTTAAAGCATATTGATACATATTTTTGCCCAGTGAACAAGCTGTAAACACAACATTAAAACCAAAACAATGAGCGGAAACATGCTAAATGCTCTGTAGAGCTGAGGGGAACTACAAAGTCGGGGATAATTCTCTGTGGGTTTGTTATGAGCCACTTGTTTCATATTACGCTTACTCATTAAACCCATTGTTAATATAAAAATATTAATTCATGCAGCTTTAAATTTCATATGTGGGGAGAAATCTTGCTTTTTCTGGTCAGTCCCGGAGTTGTTCTGTGATTTATTATGACAGTGGAACAAGGATAGTTAAATTATTATTTTTTATTCCTTTGTCTTCTTCCTCCTGTTTTGCTGTCACTTTCATTTCCTTCCTCCTCTTTCCTCCTACATATAGTCACTCCCACACACACATCTTTTCCCTGATTACCTCCTCTCTCATCTTTTCACTCGTCAGGTTCACTCCTGTCTGTCTTTCTCTATCGGTTTCTCTCTCTCGTTCCGTCCTCTCACATCCCCAAATCCCCCTCTCCGTCGTGCCCCCTCTCCTCTCTCTCACCTCTGTCTTCCAGCCTCCCATTACTCTCTACAGCCTCCTCACCCCGTGCCCTCCTCCATCCTCTGTCTGTCACTCCACTCCTGGGTTGTTGTTTTTTTTCTTTATCCCCTCTGCCTCACCTCTCTTCTGCCTTCTCTCCATCCAATTTCCACCATTCCTCCCATACGTCCTTGTTACTGTCTCTTCCTGCCCAGGCTCAACATCCTTTCAATCATTAAAGGTCTTACCCTGTCTTGCCCTGTAACGATTTATCTTGCATCATATTTTCTAATTTACTTATCTGTTTTGTTCTCATCTTTTCTGGCTGTTTCTATCCTTCTCTTGCCCGGCCTCTTCTCCTATTCATTTGTGTGTAATCTGTCACAGCAGCATAAACCTACCTTATATAATCTGATAAGAGTCCACACACACACACACACACACACACACACACACACACACACAAGCTTTCCAGCCATGTTGCATGCATGACTGCGGGGTGTTTCGGCATGCGATGTGTGTTTGGCGGTGTGTTCATGAGTGCATGCATGTGTGATTGTGAAATCTTGCAAGTGTCAGCTTCAATAGACCGGGTGGTCTGTGTGTGTGTGTGTGTGTGTGTGTGTGTGTGTGTGTGTGTGTGTGTGTGTGTGTGTGTGTAGGGAAGGATTGTCGTGTCTGGTGATTTTCTGATTGGATTAAAGAAGGGATGAGGATCATAAGCAATAGAGTGATAGACAGGAAAGCGATAAAAAAAACCAATAAAATGAAGCAGGAGTGGACGTCAGGCTGTTGCAGTCTGTTTCTCTGTTTTTCTCTTTCACGTCACACACTCGGTGCACATCTCCAGCTCTTCTTTGTCTTGTTCAAACACTCAACACCATTGCTGTGCAACACTTCACAGCAATGTCTCTTTGTACTTATGCCTTCGCTGTTCAAGTTTTCATGGTTTGTGTTTGTGGAAGTTGCGTGTCCTCCCCGAGCCCCTCGGACCTCAATGTGAATGTGAAAATAAAGCCGTTTTTTTGTTTTCATCTTTTCTTTTACTCCCTGAAAATAATGGCCTCTTTTGAAAACACATTTCGGACATGAAGCGTTTTCACTGCCTCTCCTGTGAAATAAAGAAAAGGGCAGAGCGGGGGTTTTACCGTACGGGAAAGCATTGAGCTAATGAAAGACTCGGTTCCATTTAACTTCATTAGTTTTACCACAGCTCTGTTGCTCCCATTTCCTGAACACAAACAAATCAAAGGCGCTCGTGTTATCCATCTGCTCTGTTATCAAACTGTACTGCTTCTTGGCATCACTCGTAGGCCCACACACACACACACACACACACACACACACACACACACACACACACACACACACACACACACACACACACACACACACAGACACAGTGGGACACACCTCTTTTTGGCATTCATACGAGGAAGCAGTAATTTCTCATCACCACAGGGGTATTTACTTTTGAAATTAAAGAAATGGAGGAGAGAGAGAGAGAGAGAGAGAGAGAGAGAGAGAGAGAGGAATTCTTTATGAATATGGTGGAGCGCGGAGCCAAAGGACTTGAAAAGTGCACTTATTTCTTAGCTGGAGGAAAGCAGTGACGAGGCAGTGGAGCTGGAAGGAGAATGATGAATGATAAGATTTGGGGAATAATAGAGAGGTGGAAGAATGAAAGATGGAGGGTAAACAACAAAGGATTTAATCACAGTGGGATAAAATAAACAAATGATGACAGATGATGATGGAGATTAATTGAACTGAATCTAAAATCCTCACACACCCCCCTCACAGTACAGCGGTAGCATTTCCTCCATAAGCCCTCTCTTTGCAACAAACTACCGTTCCCATGTTCTTACCACTGCTGACACACTGATTCATAAATGAGTCAACTTGATAAAATTTTTTGTTCATGAAACTTTATCCATGCAGTGATAGCTGGTCTCCTCAAATCTTGATTTTGTTTAAGGTTTGCAGTTACAACTGCAAGTCACTCGGAGTAAACGCCTCAACTACTGCAAATGGCACTGACATAAAAATGGAGAGAAGCTTTTGGGTGGGGGGTGGGGGGTGTAAGGCATCCAGGGTGAATGTAGTGCAAACACTCAAAGACTGAGGTTCCCTCTGGTGTTCGGAGTGTGCTTGTGTGTTCGAGATGCAGGAAATGCTTCAGTGTAAAGATCTATATGATAGAAAGTGTATGTGTGTTCAAACTTTAACTTGTGAACTCCACGTGAGTGCATGTCATCAGGGCCCCCACAGCAGAAGAATTACACTTAAATGAACCGCCTGCACAGACGGGTGTGTGTGTGTGTGTGTGTGTGTGTGTGTGTGTGTGTGTCACCAAGTCACTGTAGCAAAAATAAATCCATACGAGTGAAGGAACAATATAGGACAGGCTGCATAGAACCATGGTGCGTTGTTGTGAGTATGCTAAGTTTGAATGTTCACTCTCAATGTTCATATTCATTTATTTATGCATGATAAGTGTGTGTGTGTGTGTGTGTGTGTGTGTGTGTGTGTGTGTGTGTGTGTGTGTGTGTGTGTGCTAGCTAGCTAACTCCCTCAGGCTCTCTGCTATCCTCTCTGTGTGACATTAGCAAGGGACGGAAGAACCGTGCTGCCAGTACCTCTCAACATCATACACACATACAAGCACACACACACACACACACACACACACACACACACACACACACACACACAGAGGCAAAAACAAACAAACGGAGGCTGGCAGATACTGGATATGAACATCTGCAGTATGACTTGAGCTCGGGGAGAGCAGAGTGTGTGTGTGTGTGTGTGTGTGTGTTAGGAGCATGAACAAAACATATCCATGACTTCCTATCCGTAGAAAGCCGAGGGAAGATCACGCTGATTGTGTGTGTTGCATAATACCGTACGTGTAATATGCATGATGAGATTGCATACTTTATATTATGGGGATTATCTAAAGCCACAGTTTGAGACCCGTCAGACTGCAACGGCCAGTTAGAAGAAGGCTTACACTCTCACAGCATGCAGTCCACAGCATCATAGAGGCTATTAAACAGTTTGTTTTGTTTGTTACTCATTAGGAATCACAAAACATCTGGACTACTAATATGTATCTGTAGGGATGCATGAAGAGTACCCACAACATCACAGGTCATGATTAAATGAACAGAGCCTTTATTTAGAAGAGTGGCCACCTGCTGCGAGTATACATTACATTAAATTGCTGGACACCCACCAGCCAATCAGAATTGAGCATCGTGACATCATGTCCTGCCATGGTATATTTCGTGACATGCAGTAGATGCTGGATAGATTTACATATATACTTAATATACTGGGGCCAGGTGGTGACACCATAGCTCAAGCAGATTATGAAGGATTATATATTAAAGGGAGTATATGTGGCAAACAGATGTCCTTTCATTAAAACATTACAACTAACCAGCGTTTTGCCTTTCAGCTGTCAATGATGTGATGTGATATGAAACATACAGTACAGTATATAGTGTCAAAATGGAAGGAGTTATAAACCTATTATTGAAAATTATAAATCTGCACTCATGTTTTTTAACTTCTTTGTACACCAACGACAAACTAATGCATTTAAATATTCTCATATTGCACTGGTTTACACTATCTAACTATCCTCCTATTTCTAAAGCATTTATTCAGAAGCTACTTACAAATCTTACCATCTTCCTGAAGTACTGAAATGATGTTTATCACACACATTCTCAGTGGAGTCCAGTTTTAGAAAACTTGGTTTCAGATCTCAAGTATTTCTTTATAACAATATAAATGTTTATACAAATAAACAATACAATTTTCAAATTTAGGGATAAAAACACAAAATTGTTGTTTTTTTGTGCACAATGAAACAAAATTATGTCATCACCTTTGAACTAGTAGAAAATAAAACCGGAAAAAAATACAGAAATCCCTTATGAGAAATAACCAAATTGAATCCAACTTTAGCAGAAAATATTGTGTTCATGTAGAACCTCGATGCGTAAGAAGAGTAAGAAAATGATGGAAAAAAATTTCAGGGCCCTTAAGACCTGGGAAAACAGCTTCTAGTTACTATACACCTTACAAATGGAATAACCTCTATAATACTCTTGGACATGGCACACTGTTAACCCCAGACAATGAAACATTAACACAAGTTGAGTGTAAATGTTAATTAAATTTGTATTGACATATTTGTCTTTTGAACAGTAGTTATTATTTGTTATTTTGTTTTATCTTTAACTAGTGGTGGCAATATTGTGTCATACACAGTGTCACACTTACTTTCTCACAGTTAATCAATCAATGCTGCGAGGATTTCCTAATACGTCGTCCACTCCATTTATATACATTTTTCAAACACCTCTTTATATAACTGACTCCATGTTGGTCTATATCCCAAATTGAATCCAAGTTTGGCTTTACTTAATACAGTTTTACTGTTGATATGCTCTGGGATAATCATTAGTGAGTCCTTTTCCACTGGGTGGGTCCACTCAGTTATTTTGATCCCCGATCTTGTCTTTATAAATGCAGTGTAGTTATTAACTTCCAGCCCGAAGGCATTTTTCATTAAGTTCATTCTCTAATGTAGGCGTAATCTAGAGGTAGACTGAAACATTTATAGATGCCTCACCATTCATCTGTCTGCTGATAGTCCACCAAACCTCTCTGCCCTTTACAGCCTAAAGGGCCCGCTGACACTTTTCTCATTTCCTCCTCTGTATTGTTTGTATGCCATTACTCTTGTCTCTTATCGCCTACTCCGTTATTCTCTTTTCTCTCGCTTTCCGTGGTTTTACGGTTATTTTTCCTCATGTGAATCCCCATTTCCTTTGCTTTCCCCTAACATCCTCCCCTCCCTCTTCATTTCTATGCTCCTCTCCTATGCCATTACCAGCATGACAATCTGTTGCTTGCTTGGATCTCAATCGCGGCTTCAAACATGCTTTTAGATGGATCAAAGTAGATATTAAGTGCTAATACACACACATACACTGGCACAGACACAAGCGGGCATCACGTGCATGCGTCTCCACACTCTCACAATGAGCCTGTTGCGAATTTCTGGCTTCAAAGACTAGAATAAATGCTGTGCAGTGTGTTATCTCAGAAATTTCACATGCACACCCACACACTTCCGAAACCCACCCACTCAAATTACACACGTATGAGTACACACAACTGACATGCATATGCATAAAAAATGTATGAAAGTGGGAACGTTAGAACAAACCTGTGTGTGGTTTTTCTGTGCGTGAGGGGACATAGTGTGTTTGCAGCTGAGTGCGTGATTGCCTGTGTAATGAATGCTTGTTATTCTCAGATCTGCTGGTTAAGTAGGTTGTCGGATGAGGGTTGAACACTTCAAAAGCTCTTTCATGCCTTCCTCAGTTAGGTCACATCTACCTCTGGATCTGCAGCTCAATTGACTAGCCTTAATTTGAGTCATTTGGGAGGCTCCCTAATCGAACATTGGAATGCGCACACACGTGTATGTTCCGGGGGTGTGAGAAATTGTGAGGAACAGGCTTATTAATGTGAATAGTGTGCCAGTCATCAGTGTCACCAGCATGTGTTTTTCTTTGCCTTTACCCCATTTTATCACTGTGTTTCTTTACCTCTGGGAGTCCCAAATAAACGCAGGTCTCCTTTAGAGGCCAGTTTGATTCTCCATCATTCAGGCACCAGTATAATTCATTCAGATTTAAACAATGGTAAACAAGAGAGATGGTAAAAAGTGCTGACTCACAACCTCTGAAGCAATCATAAAGTCCGTACCATACAGTGTGTGTCCATTCTTCCATTATTTATATTCCTTTAGTCCGTAAGGGTCCACCGATCAAAACAATCAAAGGGTTTCAAGTTGTAAATATTGTCACGTGAAGTCCGGTGCTCACTGTGCTGGCTGCAGTAAATCTTTGGCTGCCGTAAAACAACGTACATGTACAAGTGTCATGGCGGTGGCACAGAGAAAAATGTACCACTTGAAATTCAAGCTGTTGTTCTCAAGTTGTCAAATCTGCTGAACAAAACTCAGGAGAAGCAGCACAGTTAGGGAGTATTTCTATCTTTGCTGAGCAAGAGTTTTGTGCTAAAGGAATTAAAGGCCTGTCCCAAGTAGAGGCCTGGTGAGTTCAGTGATTGATTCTCACAGTTACACAAGAACTGACTTACTCATTTTCCCTAGTTGTATTTTACCTAGCCAAGTTATTAGATTTAAACTGGCAACCTCCCAGTCACAAGCCCACACATACTCCTCTAATGTTGCTGCCACTCCACTGTCCCCTGCTGGACTCCTCTCTGTTCTCAGTGGGTGTGGTTGCCTGGAGCTCTTGGTCAGAAACAGCAGTTTAATTCATATTTCAGAAGAGAAACGACAGGCAGGCAAAAAGTTGATTTCACTCACATTTACTCTGTAATCTTCTGTATACATGGTGTGTGTTTTTATTGACCTCCTTCACCCTCCCTGTCAAACGGCGTCCCGGTTAGATGCGAGAAAAAACATCATTGATCCAAAGATAGAAAAGCAGAAAAGCAGCCTGGGGGCTTGGACTAACTCGTTTCACTGAGGATTTCTCATTTCTGTTCTCTCTCTCTCTCTCTCTCTCTCTCTCTCTCTCTCTCTCTCTCTCTCTCTCTCTCTCTCTCTCTCTGTCACACACACATACAATCACCCACTCATCTCATACCCGTAATGATAACGTTAAAGACTTTTGTATCTCATTAATCACCATGGCAACAGTATTGGACCTACTTTCTAGTCTCCCTTTCTCACTCTTTGTTTAACTCTCTCTCTCACTCACCCCCCCCCACACACACACACACACACACACACACACACACACTTTGGAGTTTCCATTGTCTGCCACTATAGACCCATCTATATTCCGTGCTGTATTGGATATTATTGGATGTGACATACTGCTGATGCACACTCACTGTTGCTTAGATTTTGTTGCTGCAGGATGTGCTGCTGGATTCTGAGTGATTGTATTTGTGTGGGTGAGTAAGAACCTGTGTGTGTGTGTGTGTGTGTGTGTGTGTGTGTGACAGAGAGAGAGAGAGAAACAGAATGAGTGAGTGTCTGCTGGAGGCTGTGGCAGGTGTGTAACCCCCTGAGGGCAGAGTTGCTTTGTTAACAGAGCAGCGCTACATCTGTGTGTGCTGCAGGGGCATCCACATTACTGGGTAATATGAATTGGCTGAATGCAGATCTCAAGTGTGTGTGTTTCTGTACTGTAAAGCAGGTGAGAAAAGTTCAAGATGTCTTTAAGCGAGAGCAGATGGGAACTCCAATGTTATTGGAGCGTATGCTACATGATTAATTTATGGTGTGTGTGTTCCTGCAGCTGATTGTGTATGTATGTGCGGTTATCACCCTGAGGGGGTTATGTAAACACAAATTCATACCAGCCAAAGCACAAAACAGAATGGAAGATGTGCAACGCTTCATAATTATTTTAAGAATTATTCTGTTCTTTTCTATTCTCAGGGAGAAAGTGAGCGAGGCAGAGTTGGCTTTGCATCCAAACCATTAATCTGACTTTAAAGCTGCACTAAGCATGTTATTTATATACAAAACACCCACCTGTCTGTTCAAGCTGAAACACAAAGTTCAGCTTCAAAATATAATCACCTTTTATTGAGACTGTAGATTCAGGCTAATGTTTTTTTGGTATCACTTATCAACGCTTCACGGTCCATAAGCAATGATGAGCTTGAAGATCCAGTGTGTAACATTGAGAAGGATCTGAAATGGAATATGCGTCTATCTGCATAGGTATTTTAGTGTATAATCACTTGAATATAAGATTTGTTGTGTTTTGTTACTGCACAATGAGCTATTTTTTATCTACAGAGGGAGCAGGTCCTCTTCCACAGAGATCGCTATGTTGAACCACCATGTTTCTACAGTAGACTTCTCCTTCCTTCTTTTATTTTCTAGTATGTGAAGCATTTCTAAACTGTCTTCATTGTGAAAATGTGCTAAATTATATCATTTTGGACTAAATAGCACTGCATTGTTTGAACACATAAACAGAACAATATCTTTCAAAATTAAAATCAGAAATGATAAACCTCAGTTATGCCATCACAGACCTGTTTTGTTTGAATCTCAGTGCAGTTTACAAGTTACATAATAATAAGATTTCTGGATGTCATTTTTAACAGTGAGCTCTTGCTGTCTTTCACGCTAGAAGGCACTGATGGCAAATACTTTACTTTGACCTTTTAGGCTTTTAAAAGTATTTTTGGGTTATTTTATGCCTTTTATTGATAGTCAAGTGACAGGAAACTGTGATTTAGGAAAGTGGACAGGAGATGTGATTCTTGGCTGCCACCTTCCTTGTTTACTGGAGATCCTGAGTTTGTGGTCATTTTTTGCCAAGAAACCATGAGTTTAGACAGTCCAGCCACTCCAATAATCAAGAGAGTGATTTGTGTTTTAGATAGTTGTAGTTGCCAAGTGTTGTTGGCCAGTTGAAGAGTCTCTTCCCTGTTGGCAGTAGTATTTGTTCTTTTTGCCCCGGTATTATCAGCTGATTCGATATAAAGGTTGCAGTGTGTTTCCTGCACTTGGGTCCAATTTAACATAACAGGACCCAAGCTGGAGCCAAGTTGCACCAATGTAACTTGTTAATTTTTCACTTTTTCCGTGGCTTTCTCTCAGTGGGTTTATTCTCAGTTCACTCTCCCCTCACAGCTACAGGGATTCAATTCAATGTTGATGCTTTCTATGAGAGAATCTAGAGCTTATGTCCTCGGGTTGAAAATTGGTTGAGATACTCTCTTGCTGCCCCAGACCGAAAGACATTAAATCAAAGTACTCCTGAAGGTGCTGGGTGGGGTAGGGGGGATATTGCTCTCAGCAGGAATGGGGATTTGAGACATGAACAAAATCCATAACAACCCCAGAGTGGTAGAATATCAATCAGGTGTTTCAGCTGCTCCGACCCACAAGCTTGAATAAGCTTTTGGACGTGACCTTTGGAAACAAAATATAACCCGGTGGTCTGACACCTGGGCTCATCATTTTGTCTGATTTGTTTTTACGTGTAACATAATTTTTTAAGGATTACATAAAACACCTTTTGGTGATACATCTTGAAGTTCCTGGAGCCTTTGTGTTGTTTGTTGAGGTATTTTCTTCTTCTTCTCTCACTGTGATGTGAAGCTGTTGTCTCTGCTTCAGCTGCTAACTGTGACAGAGCTGGCCTATTTGGTGCCCCAGGCAAGATCACTGGCACCCGGTCTCCTTAAATGACATCTGACAGAGCAACGCATGCAAGAAACACTACTTGTAAGGGGGCTGGCATCTTATAAATCCTTCAAAGAAACAAGGAGGCAACTACATAGAAATATCTCTCAAAGGTAAAATTTAAACAGTTGAAAACACATTTCAGGTTAGATCAGATTAGTTCAATTTTAACAAACACAAGTGATTTAGCAGAAAACACCCAAGTCTGTGTGATTACATTTTGAGTGGGCTGCTGTCAGGCGCCTACTGTAAGCCTCCTGGTCTTGTTGAAGCAAAGACATCAACACTAGATGACTTGCAGTCAGACCTGTCATCCTCTGAGCCGCTTGACTGCTGATATTGAGTGCTCCTGTGGGCACAAGAGACCAAATGGGAGGAGGAAGTGCTGAATGGTACCAGTTTTTAGTTGCATTGTGTGTGTTTGTGTGTGTTTCAGACCATAGTTTGACATTTTGAAAAATACACTGTGCTTTCTTGCCAAGAGTTTGATGATGAGATCAATACCACTCTCATGTCTGTACGCTAATTATGGAGCTAGAGCCAGGAGCTGTTTAGCCTAGCTTAGCCTTGTAGCAGGGGATAACAGCAAGCCTGCAACGATCTATCTATTTAAAGTTAGAAAATAAATCTGCCAACATCTCTCAAGGTAACTGATTAACAAGTTGTACTTAATTTGTTTGATCAAACGTTTGGTCTTGTGGGGCGTTAAGAGCTGTAAGTATGTCTTGTGGACCACCAAACAGGTGCCGTGACTTGCTAGAGTCTCCGGCAAGCTGTTCCCCTCTTCCTCCAGGCTTTATGCTAAGCTAAGCTAAGCTAACTGGTTTCCTGCTCCAGCTAAAAACTAGATGAAATCCAGGCAAGAAAGAGAATAACAGTATTTCCCCAAATGTCGAACGGCTGTAAACATAGTATGTTGAGGGAAAGCGGGCACGCCATTAAGCTGCAATATCTAATCTCAAAATACCTCCACCATGACCTTGAGCAACCTTGAGCCCACATGACCATTTCCACATGTAGCAAGTTTTCAGATCGTCCATATCAAATAAAAAGTAAGATATCCTCCTCCAGAGAGCACAGAGAGCAGGTCGGACTGCCAGGTCATGGCAAAGTCAAACTCCTAGTTGTGAACAGTGTCTGGAGGTATGAGTCATCCCTTCAGCCGACTTGCACACCTTTTAAAACATTTGGTGCAAAACCATTCAGTGTGTGTGTGTGTGTCTGTGTGTGTGTGTGTGTGTGTGTGTGTGTGTGTGTGTGTGTGTGTGTGTGTACATACATCCAGGTTATTGACTGTCTATGTTTGTGTGTCTGTTGGCAATGCAGACAGCCAAATAGGCAGTCACCTGCAACAGTGAGTCACTCAGTCACCCTCGACTCAATATGTTGCCATTTAGACAAGACTGCAACTCACTCAGATGTGTGAGTGCTTGTGTGTGTGTGCACTCGCGTGTGTTTGTCTTGCATTTCAAATTTCAGCCATTGAATAAAATGTTTTTTTTTTTCATCTCTGTGTTGCATAGGCAATGTGTGTCCATGTTGACAAACAGTACAGTGTATGTGGAAGCTGTATGTTGTGTATATGTGAGCTGGTGTGTGTCTGTATTTGCCAGTAAGCTCAGATGTTTCTGTTTGACCTTTGGAATTCCCTCGGTCCGTCTCACTCTGCTGCTTCGCTATAGATCAACACATGCTGTTCATTTGTTTGTGTGTGTGCGTGAGAGAGAGAGGCAGAAAAAAGAGGAGAGAGAGAGAGAGAGAGAGAGAGAGAGAGAGATAGGGGGGAGGAAATGACATAAATGTTTAATTTCCGAGTTGAATTTGTGTGATTTTGATATTGTTCATGCATAATTTAAACCAATGTCATGAACTGAATTATAGAAAAGAGTCAAAGGGACAAAGATGCAGAGACACAAATAGAAAAACAGTTAGTAGTCTGTCCAGCTGGTCAGCTCATGGTCCGCAGGTCAAAGGTCATTCAAACACTCACAGATTTAATTAAATAACCCTTTAACTGCTTTCTAATGGCTGTTGAATGTGTGCGGTGGCGTTATTACAAGTAGGCTCTCGCTTTGTGCATATGGATTATGGCTCTGATCATTATCTGAATCCTTGCAATGGGTCACCACTGGATCAATAATGAATACATGAGGAGGTAATTGAAATGCATTCCCTGGGGAGGGTGGGAAGTGAGTCGGAGTCAAATGAAGTCCTTCTAAAATGTTTGGAGCAAAATGATTAAAAGTCTTTTTCGTTAGTTGCTAACCGTGGGCAATATGGATGAAGCTGTGTTTTCTTTCTTGTTTTGATTAACTGGTTCTTTCCTTGGTTTGTTTTTCCCATTGGTTAGTTTTTTGGGTTGATTCTTTTTGATTCTTTATTTGGTTCTTGGGTTTGTTTTCTGGTCTTTCTTTGTTTTTTGGTTTGTTAGTTCTTTGGATCCCTGTTTTGGTACCTAGGTTCATTCTTTGGGTTCTATCTTTGGCTCTTTGGTTTGTTGGCTCTGTCTTTCTTTCTTTCTTTCTTTCTTGGATGAAAACATTCTATAAAATGTTGTTTATGTGATATATTTAATTAGAAATTACTTCCTTGGTTCTAAACCATTTAACATGCGACTATTTCCAGTGTTGACATAATTAGTTTTGCTGATCTCGACTTACCCACTGTCTAATTTGTGGCCATATGTTCCAAAGATGCTGATGTGTGCAGATGGTGCTGTTTTATTGCATTGGTTAATGTACAAATCAATGGTGCCACAAAGGGGGAAAATGGAGAGAAGATGAGATATGTAAGGGAGGAAAAAATAGAAAGACAAGTGAGCAGTTGAAAATGACAGAAAAATTTAAAGATGGAGGCTTCCCAAGGCTCACTGTCATTAAAGGAAGAGACAGAAAATATGAAACACATGGCAGGTGGAAGTGGGTGAGGGATGGGAGGATGAATGTTGAAAAGAAACTGATGAAACAGACACAAAGATGGAGGAAAATAAAGGAATGGACTGATGAAGTGAGAAAAACGTTGCAACATTAAGATGACTGACTGCAGACCGATGTTACTAAAAGAGTGAGAGCGTAGAGAAGGAAATTCGGATGACAGATAGAGGTGAAGAGGTGGAGTGACAGGTAAAAGAGGGGAAAGGAGCAGTGTAGATGAACAGAGATGAGAGGCTGATGCAAAGTGGAGTACAAGGCAGCTGCGGGAGGTAGAGAATGGATGGATGATTGCTATGGAAATGGAGTGTAGGACAAGATTAAACCTAATTAGTACATTATAATGACTTTGTAAGATGAAACGAATAGATGGTAGCCATTATGTTGGAGATAAAGAATGGAGACAGACCAGCTCTTTAATGAAGAATAACACTGATTCTAACCAGGGTCATTTTTGGGGAAAATCCTGTGTGAAGTTGAAATGGATTAAGTAATGCTTGGGCGGAGAAACAAATGGAGAAAGATGAAGAGAATAAACAAGGACTATAGAGATGAGGTGGTGTAGAATAAAGATGTACATCAAAATGACAGACAAAGTTATGAAGATGAGAGAAGTGCAATGTAATGATGTAGAGAAAGACAAGAGAGATGAAAATGGCAAAGTGACTGAGAAAGGGGAAAGGGAGCATCAGGATAAGTAGTATGATGCTGAATAAGAGAGATCACATCGAGACAAAATGAGAGAGAAGGGTTATCCATGATGATCAGCACTGTACATGAAACAGTGGAAACAGGAAAAAGTGTTGAAGAGTGTAAATGTAGAGAGACAATGGGATTAACAGTTGCGAAACAGGAAAAAGTGTTGAAGTTAGTGATAATAAATGTAAAATGAGGTGTGAGAAACACTTCACATTTTAGGACTTTAAACCCTCGCAGTTTGGTTAGGTTTAGGTAAAGATTGTGGTTGGGGTTGAAATAAGTACAAAACTTGTGCAATGTACGAAATGTAAGTTAAAAAGAGTCACGCTTTTAGTTTCATACAGGACCAACAGCTGTGGTGTACGGCACATGATAACATTACATGTGCACGTCCAGAAATGACAATAGAGGAACCTACACTGTCCTATTTGGCCCCCTTACTAACTGCTATTTGACAACTTGGGGTAAGAATGAGCTGTTTTTTAAAGGGGGGGGGAAGGGAAGGGGGGGAGAAAAAAAAAAGGGGGGGGGGAAAATTGATGATTGTATGTGGTAGAGAAAAACATTTTACATTTTTATCCGTACTAGTGGCATGGGTCTATGGATGGCAATGTCGGTCTGTTGGTTGGTCGTTCAGTCCAGACTGAAACATCTCAACAACAATTGGATAATTTGCCATTTTATTTGGCACAGACATTCATGTTTTCCTCAGGAAGAGTTGTAATAACTTCGGTGGATCCCTAGGTTTGTGTTCAGCTCCATCATCAAGTCTAAATTCTAATTTGTCCAAAACTTTGGTTTGTGACCAAATGCCTGCAAAACTGACAACATTCCCATCAGCCTCAGCTTTGTGTTTAGTGCTAATTAGTGAATGCTAAATTAGGATGGTGAACATGGAAGACATTATCCCTGCTTAACAGCAGCATGTTAGCATTATCATTGTGAGCATGCTGTCAATAGCATTTAGCTGAGCAGTGATTGCCAGATGCGCTGAGCAGACAAAGAATAAAAACATCACAGTCCTCTGTGTTTGACTGCTGGGAAATCTGTAGAAAGTGCAGGGCTTAAACACGACAGCAATAAGTGCTTAACCCAAAAAACTGAGACAAAATAACAAAAAAAAGTTAGCCTTACATAATTCAGTTCAGTTCAGGCTATGAAGTAGTGGCATGAAAATTCACTCATCTGGACTTATTAGTGTTTAATACAGCTGTGCTGATTCAAACAGCTTGTATCAAACACAATTTAAGATAGCAAATCATTTATAAAAAACATGTTAGTTTCAGAGTATTGGTAAACCTAAAGATATGATGTATTCCTCATGTCTCTGTGTGTGGCTGGTATGCTTTGACCTTGCTCTGCTCGTCAGCGCCATGTGAAAGTCGGCTGTCTTATCAAATGTGACACTTAAGAAAGATCTACATCAACAGAGATCTTTAACTCTGGAGTAGTAGCCCACAAAGAGGATTGTTTGCATAGTTTTAGCTACCTTTAGAGTACATGGACACTTTATGTGTGTGTAAGTGCTCCTCTAATGCACATTCGTGGCTGAATGAAGTGGAGGAAGCTTAAGCAACCTCTAGTAACCTGGCATATTCTCACACTATATTGCTTCATGTCTGACAGTCCAGTAAATGCTGTTGTCTCCAGTGTGCACAGTCATGCATGTAAATGTACAAGTGACATTACTTTCACACCACTTTTGAGTGCAATATTGGAATTTAATGGAGGTGAATTTCAAATAGCTTGTGTATTACATTTAACGCAACATTTAGCCACAGCCCGGCAATACGGGTTGCACAAACGGTTAATAAGGTGAGGCTGTGACCGCAAAGTTTTAATCCCAGGAGAGGGTGAAGTGTTTGAACCGGGAGAGAGTCGGACACGCTCATACGCACCCTGCCCTCTTTCAGCAGCCACCATCACACTGCCCTTGAACAGGACACTAAAGTCCTAACTGAGGCCGACAGTGCAGAACTGTGAGTGTGAAGCTCGATGGAAAAAAAGGCAACTGTGCTTAATCAACCCTTCGCTAGATGAAGGTTAAAGTAATAATGTGTGACATTTTTATGTAGATGTCCATTTTGTTGCCTTATGCTGACTGATATAGTACAAACAGTGAACCATTATCCAGTTTTAAAGGTTTTCACATTTGCTGCTTCAGTTGTGTCCCAATTCACGACATACTAATTGTATACAGTATGTGCTGTGGCTATGTAGTTTATCATTTTGTACAGAGAGGAAATTATACAAGGCTAGAACTGATGTACATCAATTAAACTGAGTGCCACCTCCTAATCAGTACTTATATTGTACTTCTTCAATTCATCTGCCTCTTTTTATAAGGTTTAAATATACTGTACATGTTTTTCTTTGTGGCGTTGTTGAGGATAACCATGGCTATTTTTAAGTGTGCAAACACTTGATGACGTGAACAGTTGCAGTCAAGATTTTTAACATTTTAAATAATTGAAGGGTTGCCTGGAAAATCCAGCATCAAAATGCATTTATTAGAACTCTGCAGGCATCGAATGTGAAAGCTTTATACGGAGCAGTAATCCAACCAATCACTGAGATTGGTGAGGTTTTTCGTGACAGTTTTTGACGGGCTGTAACAGCATTATAGCCGGTTAAGTAGGCTTGATATGTTGTTTGGCATGGAGGTACAGCAGTTGCTTCATGCATACTGTAATCCTCGCACAAACAGTAGAATGCCAGCTCTCTGACGGGACAGAGCACGCAGAAATGTTTGTCAAAGATTTAATACTTGTTTGTTTTCCAAGATCGCCTTTGAGCTGTCTCACCACCATTCACAGTTTCTTTTAGTTTCTTTTACAGCTGCGAGTAGCTCCCATTTCTTTGATGCGTTTGATTGAGGGATGAAAGTGTACATTGATAGCTTTCTTTTTAATGACTTAATTATGTCTTCAATGTGAAGTAGTATACGACACACATGGTTTCTCTAGGGAAAAATCCTTTACTGTACAGGAAGTGATGTGTCCTGCGACAGTACTTCCATTGGAAGGAGCCGTGTAGTTAGCATGAGTATTGAGGAAAAGCGCGCCACCTACAGAAAACTTTGTAGAAGATCGATGGAAAGGGTGTCACAGTCCCCCGCACGCTGGTTCATTCATTTACAAGTGATTTTGGGAAGTGTAGTGCAGAGACACAAAAGCAGCAGGACCTTCACAGTTACCACAGCCCCATATTGGGATGTTTACACTCTCTCAAATGCCTGCATTTAATATTTGAGTGCTACTAATTGAATACAGGGCTCCGTCGAGAGCTTGAGAGACTCATATATTTTACTGTAGGGCAAAGGCAAGGCAACACAACACAGAGGGGTGCTCTGTGTGAGAAGGGCATCTGCATTTTAATTGATTTCAGGCTGGATATTAGAAAATGTATGTGAACATCAATAAATTATTCATGCGTAGGAATATGTGTGTGTATTGGTTGTTGTCAGATATTGTAGTTACTGTAAATGTTTCTTCTGTGTTTCTATAGAAACCACGTCTGCGTTTGAGTGCTTATTCTCAATCTGCGTGCTGTTAGTGTCAGAAATTGTGTATGAGTGAGTTGATTTGTTTTCTTCCAACATTAATAGTCACAATGGTGTGTGGGTGTGTGTGTGTGTGTGTGTGTGGGTGTGTGTGTGTGTGTGTGTGTGTGTGTGTGTGTGTGTGTGTGTGTGTGTGTGTGTGTGTGAGCGCAGTTCCCTGCAGCTAAGCCAGATGGTGGTGTCAAATGCAGACTACTGAAATCAACTGCTCTGACATCACTACGCCATACCGAGCCCCAGACGCACACTGCGTATGTGTGTGTGCATAATTGTATGTGTGTGTGTGTGTGTGTGTGTGCGCGGGCGGACCAATCATAAGGTCAGGGTGACTGCAGGGACTAACCACACCTGTTTGTCAGAGTCTCTATCTAACTTTGTCTCCCTTTCTCTTTCTCTCTCTTTGTCTCTCTGCAGCAGAGAGGTGGTTTCACCCATGGCTGCACACACTCATTGAGCGTGCTCAGCATAATAAACTAACACACACGCACACACACATTCAGACACATGCGGGCAGCAGCAGTAATTAACAGCTAACTGCGAGAAGCCATTATCATTACAGGAACGAGGTGGGATCCGACGCTCCCACCTACATAATGGACAATTAGTCTCTGCGTCGCCGTGTGTCCAGCAGAAAACTCTTGGCTCTTTTCAGGAATGGAATCGACTAGTTCTGCTCTGACATTAGTATATATTCTGACAGGATGTAATGCAGCCTTTTCTCACACCGGAGACAGTAATGGGCATTTTTGATGGGAGTCGTTGTAATTTGGAGCACAAAATAGGTTTCTCTTTTTCTTCCAAGTGCTTGTGGCATTTGAAAAGACATTACCGAGGGTTTGGCCGGGCCTCAGGGTCATGAAAGGCTTTCTTTAAATAAAGGAGACAATTTCAGTTTTGGCAGAAGAAACAGGCTAAATGTTAAAATGACGGGTCATTTCCAGTGCCATTTTATCAAAGGCTTAGATTGTCTCTCCAAAGTTCACTGCGGGATGTAACATCACATATAAAGGTCTGCGAACAGTCAGGTTATGGTATTAGAAAAGGCAATTTTAATCAGGGTCTCAGTTCTATGAAAAGTGATGTAATTGGTTTCAGGAAAAATCCGATATTTTCTCAGACAGTCTGACCCTGAATGCGGCTGCATCACATTCCGGTTGCACCACAACTCTGTCTCGTGTCTGTTGAGGCTCTTTTAAAGATGATTTACAAGCAGTGGTAACAGATACTTTCACTGTACTCAACTTGTTTTAACTACTATACGCAGCCTTGCACCTTGACTTTGTGTCTGTATTTCCTCAGCAAGTAGCGTTTTTTTTCCTGCTTCCTCCTTACGTTAGAGAAGTAGTACCATGAACAAGCTTTAGAGTCTACAGCCTTGCTACCAGCTCTGTGACACTGTAAATACTCATAGCAGTGCATTGAGATCATTGAGTGAAATGCTACCGTCAGCATGCTCACATGTTCACAATGAGAATGCTAACAAGCTGATGTAGGCCTATAGCAAACTTAATGTGTTGGCCATGGGAACATCAATGTTTGTACAAAATTTCATGGCAATCCATCCAATACATGCAATAATGTACCACGTACAAAAAGGCAAAGTCAGTAACAAATGAAATGATGCATCATTAGATATTAATTTTTAAAGTCAGTAAATATAGACATTTCTATACATTAGCAAGACAAAAATACATCAGGTGTGTAAAGATATCATTCAGAAATATTAGACCCTCTAGATGTCTGTTCATTGGATAAAGGATAGACACACATTTTAAAATAATGACTTTTTTCAAGTTCCTGTCTGAAAGTAGCTTTTTCTCTGCCTGTTGATTACAGTGGATAAGTACAGTATTCCAAAAGTTACTTAAGGTGATCTGATTTGACTTTTTACTCGATTTCCTTGAATGTCTTGTGGTTACAGGATTGATTCCACTTTGTCACCGTGTAATGGGTAATCTGAGATGGAGAGCATTTTGAAATTAAACATCCCGAGCTCGTCTGCTGTAGCCAGAGATGAATGCATTAGAGGCCAGACAAATTGGGTAAAATTGTCCCCCCACTACTCCAGTCTGGGCTAATGGAGCCACTATGAAGGCCATGGCCAAACCGCCCTGCATGGCTGCTGCTGAAATTGATCCCTGCCTGCTCACCAGTCCACTTCGGAGATTATACTTGTTACAAAATGTTCTGTCTTACTTTTGCTTCCTTCTTTTTTTGCCTGGATCTCTTTTCTGATCTCTTATTGTCTTATATAAGAAATTACAGTCAGTATCAGAGTATTGAAATTCATAGAAAAATTTGTAGTCTAATGTGGCATTGTATGCTGTATTTCACTCCTTAGATGATTGGAAGGTTTTAAGGATTTCGTACAGGATGTAGCATCTTACCAGAGACTTATATTTGAGTTAAGAGTGTGTGTGTCTTTGTCACAGTGTCTCTGTGTGTGTATAGGATTTTTTATTCCTCTCAAGGTTAAAATGGAAATCCACACCGTCCATATTATTAGTGAGGCTGTATATCTCCTTTAGCTCCTAACTTGTCCTCCTTTTTCATAGCGTTCCCTCATTTCCTCTGCTCCCTGCTCCATTTGATGCTTTCTCCTTCCTTCTTTTGTCAGCCACATCGTAAATAAAAACTGCTGTTTTCTAATCTCCTCTCCTCTCCCCTCTCCCCTCCTCTCCTCTCTCAGCCTCGTCCTCTATCGATTGCGGCTCGCGTTAATTAATGGGAATTTATTTCTAATGAGCCAAACACTGATTACCTTGTTCCAGTCGTAGAGACAACCTCTTCCAATGCTTTAGACAGACCTTCAAACACGAGGTCAAAATAATCAGACTGTACTCAGACCACAGCGCCTTGCCATTGCACCACGGCTGATTTCAGCTAAATCGCAGCTACAGTTGTAGCCTTAAGAGGTTTTGCACCAAATGGCTGGAAAATAGCCGGTTCCGCTGCCAACTTTTCCCTTGCAGACAAAAGAGTATCAAGGGGGTGAGTTGTGGGTTCCTGAGCATATAGGACTTATGTTTCAGATATGTCTTAAAAAGAAAGGTTTCCAAGAGGGGGAGAGGATCCATTTTTGTGTGTGTGGTGTTAGAAGAGTGAGCCTCCTGCTGTTTATCCAATGATGCAACAGTCAGCTGGTTCAGGCTCCAGCACATAACATAGAACAGAGCAGTTTCTTCATATCATCAGTGTCTTCTCTCTCACATTACTTTTGTGCACCATTTACACTTAGTAAGCTACCCAATATAAAGAAAGTAAATGAAGAAGCATTAACCTAATGTTTTATGTACCTAATTCTAACCGCACTTTAACCATTTTTTCCCTAAACTTAATCATACTGTAGTAGTCATGTGAAGATATTGTAGAAATACTTTAATAAATGCTGGCACTGGACATACTGTAAAATAATGTTGTTAGTGCTCCAGGCTTCAGCAGAAATATTGCTGTTCTTGCCTGATGATATGCTCTCCCTGTCACATTAAAGAGCCAGAAAAGAAGCCGCTTCAGCGATTTCGACATGTGCAGTCGTAGAAAAGGTATTTCATGCTGCTGTAGCTTTTATATCTGATACCTGATCAGTGCAACCAATGAATTATCACCTCTTAGAGCTGTGTGAACTAAATTTTGGTTATTCTTTCTGGTGTATTTCCACCACCTTCTAGTCTGGAGTGGATTCAACCCCAGGCCCCCAGGAACAGCACTGGGTTGTGGGGTGATTTTGGCAAAGGGGTAATATTTGGAATTGCAAGAGAAATGCCTATAGATGCATGCACTTATTTATGACCAGTAAAAATGATTTTTATCCTACTCATCTGTCAATAAGACTTTGTTCATGTGCAAGAGGGCTGTAAAATGATGGAAACTTGTTCTGAGCATTACAAATGCTTCAAAATTGAGCCATTGGGTCCAATGAAAATCAAAAAGTCAAAAGGGAGTCAACCTGCTCAACCAGTGAAGGACTTGAAACCACCGGAGCCTGAAAAACGTTTTTATTGGAAAGAATGGAGCACAATTTGGAACATGGCATTCACTTCTTTTAATGCATCCAAGGTCTACGCAGATTTGCATCAAATGCCGGACCTGCAGGACGGATGCAGTCAGATTTGTGATTCACTGGTTCTGGATTTCACACTTGAAGCAGTATATGGGGCTTAGGAACATCTAGATGTGTCTTTTAAGTGTTTCTTTCAAAGCTCAGAGGGATGTAAAGCAGTATTAAGAGTCTCTTTTAAGTCCTGCACTCTTCTACAATCAATGCTCACACAAGTTGCCAGATAATCCTTCAACTGAGCTCCCTAAATAATCAATAAAGACAGAGTGCAGAGCATGGGACTGCAACTGTGGAGATACCAAAAAGGAGCCTGCAGAAGTAAGGTTGTTGACATTCTTTAAACGATGAACATTCGAGGATGAATGAATCTGAAGAGAGGGAATTCATGTGACAGTGAGACAGAATGTTGGAATTGTACGTCCCTAGAAATGGTGCCATGTCCTCGATCTTTCACACTGCTGTCTAGTTTCATTTCTGTGTGACCTTGAGGTAACAAGGTCCATTCAGCTGTTGATTGCCAGGGCCTCGCTGCTGGTAATGCTGTGAATTGATTTGCTGCCAAGCCCCCAAAATTTTCACCTCTTAATCTAAATCTCTCTCTGTCTTGACTCCCCTTTCTTCCCTCCCTTTCTCTGTCTTTTTCACTTCCCTCACGGCCTCGCAGTCTGTCCTCCGACTGGATTTAACCGCCAACCTCGCTCATCTGTGGCTAAGCCTACAGTGTGTGTTTGTGTGTGTGTGTGTGTGTATTTGTGTGTTGCTACGCTAATTGTACCTGTTAAAAGTCTTGCCAACCTCATTGCTTAGCTGTCCTAGTTATTACAACACTGACAGTTAAGGTCTATCCACCTTCATTTGCATTTGCAGTTATTGTTTGCATCTCTGCTTGTGAAGAGATATGAACTTGTGTGTGTGTTTGTGTGTTTTGTGTGTGTGTGTGTGTGTGTGTGTGTGTGTGTGTGTGTGTGTGTGTGTGTGTGTGTGTGTGTGTACCTGTTACGACTCTAGCCAACCAGCAGTTACTCAGTCTGGCAGGAACTGTCACTATTCTCCTCTTCATAATGGCAGTAAAGGTTCATTCCAACTACTTCACATTGTGTTCAACCAGAGTGTGTGTGTGTGTGTGTGTGTGTGTGTGTGTGTGTGTGTGTGTGTGTGTGTGTGTGTGTGTGTGTGTGTGTGTGTGTGTGTGTGTGTTTTAATTATCTATGTAACAGTAAAATATTACAGCCCCCTCTCCTCTCACTCCTCACACAGTTCATATGCCCACCCACTCACACTCTCCCACACTCCCTCTCACACACATGAATAGAGCTACCCTCCCACTCACTATTATTATTATTCAGAGAGCATCGTTATTAGCAGGTTTGGGCAGATTGTGAGCGCAGATGCATGTTTTCGATCTTGGAATCTGGGAGGGTTTAAGAATAGAACAAAATTTTAAAGATGAGGAAGAAAGTATTATTAGATGAGGAAATTATTTTAAAAAACAACAACGTTATCTGTCAGTTTAGACAGGAAATGAAACACCAGTTGACCCACCAATCTACCCAGTCCTCCTCCCCTATGCAGTCAGGTTGCTAGCAATTATTTTCATTATTGATTAATCTGTAGATCATTTTCTCAATTAATCAATTAGTTGTTTGGTTCTTAAAATATTTATCACTGTTTCCCAAATCCCAAAGTGACGTCCTCAAATGTCTTGCTTTGTCCACAACCCAAAGATATTCAGTTTACTGTCATAGAGGACTAAAGTATCCAGAAAATATTCACATTTGAGAAGCTTAAATCAGAGAATTTTGACATTTGTTCTTAAAAAATGTCTCAAAATGATTAATTAATTATCAAAATAGGTGCCCATTAATTTAATAGTTGACAACAAATCGGTTGATTGACTTATCATTACAGCTCTACTATGCAGACCTTTTAGCTCTCACATGACTTCCTCCTTTACCTCTAGTTGGTGGTATTTGTATAAGATTCCTGGATCTATACATTTTCAAACACTTAACACATATTTACTCCATGAGTCAAATTTGAAAATGTGAATTGCGTTTCCTAAACTCAAGCCTTTTGACCGTCTATGCTACCAGAAAAGCTCCCAATGTACAGTGCTTACAGGATCACTTTACACTTCTATTTAGGCTAACGGTCTTCATGTCAGGAAATTCAGTGCGTGCATGGCTGTTTGCTCCAGCTTGTTATTGTGATCTCCACTTAACAGTCTAATTTATGAGGAAAACCCTCTTATCTAATTGATTTAGTTAATGTCGTCCCCATGAATAATCCGCTAACATTACTCTCTGGTTTCTCCCATCTGGCTGTCACACACATACACACACTGAATGCATCACCCACTCATTTCATACTCATAATGATAATGATAATAACTTTCCTTTCCCATTAATCACTGTGGTAACGCCACAACAGCACAGGGCCTCTTTGGCCTCTGCTCCCCACTCTCATGTGGTTTGGTTTTTTCTCTCTAATCGTCCCTTCTTTCATTTGAATATAACTCTGTGCGACAGGTTTGCTCCTTTTGCACTGCTCTCAAGATAAGTGCTGTCCAACCCATTGTTCTGTGTTAGTGCCAAAATATTTGCAGCAAGAGAATTAGAGGTTTTCACTCTATTACACTACAGCAGAAAATGTGAAAACCTATTGATTATCAGAATAGTTGCAGACCAATTTGCTGTCAGTCAACTAATCTATTAATCAAGCAATCGTTTCAGCTCTTTATGAACTTATATAGGAATTGTAAAACATTTTCTATCATTTATACAAAACAATTTACATCTGAAGTACACATTGTTTTAGAAAATAGTTCAGAAAATGACACTGATATCTCATTCCAGAGTGGTGACACCATTGACGGATAATGAGACGATGAGCCCCTGGGCACAGACATGAAAAAGACCCCAGTTTTGTGTGTCTTCGTAGTTGTTTTGTGACTCTTTGTAATGGTTTTGAGTCTCTTTGAATTGAGTTTTTTTTTCACGGTTGCTTTGCATCTTTCTGTGGTTGTTCCTTTTTCTCTTTGTGCTCATTTGGCGTCTGTATGGGTTTCTTTATTGTCATTTTCCATCATTTTGCATCCATTTTGCATCACTTTATAGTTGTTTTACATCTTTTGTGGTAATTTTGTTGTTATGTGTCTCTTTGGGCTGGTTCTGGGTCTTTTTCAGTGACCTTTTGCAGGTGAAGCCCAGGGGGCCACTTGACCCCTGTGCCTGATAGGCCCCGTCAGCAATCCATCCATGGGTGTCAGGCAATGAATGAAAGGATAGATGGAGAGGAGAGAAATGGAGAAAATAGATACAGTCCATATGTGTAGAAACTGGAAAGTGACAATGAGAAGCGTGAACGTGTAGAAAATAGCTGGCTTAAAGAACATGATTGGCCCTATGCTGTTACCACGGTGACTAATGGGATACCAACGTTATTATCACTGTGTAGCATGAAGAGAGTGGGTGAGAGTGTGAGTGTGTAAAAAGATAAAGATAAGAATGTGTGTTTAAAGGACAGAGAGTACTTGTGAAGACAGAGAGGAAACTCGCGTGTTGGTGAGTGTGTGTGTGTGTGTGTGTGTGAGCATTGACAGGTATACTGTGCTTACTTCACTGCTAGTCAGGGATATAAGAGAGAGATCAGGAGGGATTAAGAGCAGCTTCCAGTTATTGTTCTTGTGTTTTCTTTCCCTCCCTCTTTTTCTCCCCCCCCATTTTCTCCCTCCATCCTGCACACACACGTATGAGCAAATGGCCTCTGTCCCTTTCTCTCTCCCCTTTTTTCTCTAAGCTCTCTGTGACATGGGGATTTTCTTTAGCCTTTTTATTAAGATTGTTGTTATTTGTCACACAAGAGAGAGGGCATGGGGGGAGGGGGGGATTGGATAAAAAGCAGAAAGCCGCAGAGAGGGAGAATGAAAAAGGTTGAAGAGGTTTGACAATGAAAGAAACGATGAAGCTCGGGAGACAGAGAGATTTCAGTTAGAGGAGATGGTAGAATAAGGGAACAAACAGGGATTGTGGAAAGAGAGAATACACGAAGTTGGGGGGGGGGGAGGAGAGCAGTGGGAGGTGAGGAGAGGGAAAAGAGAGAGCAAACAGATGGGGGAGAAATGGGTGAGGACGACGGGAAAGAAAGGGAAAAGGAAGCAAGAGAAACTTGCATCATCTATCTAAAACAAGCCCGGGGGATGAGGAGGATGTTTGTGATGATAAACTCTTCACCCTCACTGACTCTGACACACACACACACACACACACACACACACACACACACACACACACACACACACACACACACACACACACACACACAATCTCATTTGCTTCATGTTGGCCAGCTTTGTCACAGAGTAACTTAAATCCTCGGTTGTGTTCAGTTTAAGGCAGCGAGAAACCCTCATGCTAATACATCAGTTATTTATTAGCACTGTATCAGGTTTAGCACTCCACTGAAACAAATATTAACTCTATCCATGCAGGTGTAGAGCAGATCATTAATGTTAGTTAGATTATTGATTTGTGAGTGTAATGTATCACTTGCAACCACAGCTGCCAAATTAGTTTTTTCCCAGAGGGTACTCGAAGCATTTCAAAAATTAAACAGTGGGAGGACCATCATGCAGCCATATAATCATATATTCCATATGGATTCATCATATTGTGTAATCACATCGAATACAATCTAATATAATATAGATTAAAGCTGGAACTGAGCATTAGAGGCTATTTAGTGTCAAAGTACTGAACCATAAAGCACTCTCATACAGCTACTGTTATAGGCTCACTCACCGCAGGCGTCGACCGACTGGCTGGTCACTGCCAGTTTCTGCAGCATCTACAGTGTACTTAAGTTTTATTATATTATATACAGTATTATAAGGTGCTGCTAATGGACATTTCCTGGTTAACTCACTTTTTTACAGCATTGATGGGAAATTATATAGCAACAGTGCTTTGAATTGTGCTCTTCTTTAACGTGCATTCCCAGAGACAATTAAAGGTGCGCACTGTAGTTTTTGACCACTAGTTGTGCTATTGAGCAATGTGTTTATGATCTAATAAACAGCTGGAAGTGGTGGAGCACTAACGAAGGCAGGGAAGAAAAAGTTAGCAAACACACATGAATGTAAACAATGCACAATTGAAAATGTTTGTCTTTTACTGCTGAGAAATTATATCTGGTGGTAGAATTCATAGAACTGCAGTTACGTATATAACTTTAACGTCAGTATTGCATTTTCACTTCTGAAGCTTCCTCTCCAGCTCTGTAGCTGGAAAAACACAATTGTATGTTATTAGTCTTTGCATGTTGCTTGATTAGCTGCACACATACACACATACATATATACGCATACCCACCACTTCTACTAGCTAAAATCAGGGTTAGCCTATTTATGCAATCTTCTTGATATAAGTATTGAAGCAAATTAATTCTCTGATTTTCTTGCCACTCAGACTCATGCAGCCACACAAAAAAGTCTATTCATGTACATACACAAACATGCTCTTGCATACACACAACCAGACTCATCATATCATGCATCATTTTCTCTCATTTTAATGTCACACCCCATTAAAACCCTTTTAACCCCATTTGGCTGATGTCCTCGCCCACACAAATTTTCACATGTTTATGCAGCATGCTGATGGAGGGACAGAAAGAAAACACCATTAACAAAGTGAGAACTTTGGCTGTAGGCCCATATTTTCATACTTTACATACATAGTTACATACACTTTTATATGACAGAGGAACACATAAAAGCATTTTACAGGGTTGGATTTCCCTCATAGAAGACAAAAAAAACACTGAAAGAATTAGACATAAAGGGAGGTTTTATTGCCTCAGGCAGTATGATATTAACCCACATGGACTTAGTAGCCTGTGGTGAAATTTGTATGCGGCAAACGAAGGAGCCAGACTCTTCTGGGGGCTGAGAACAGCAAGACTCCTCTAGTCTCTCCTTGTGAACCTCACTTCACCTTCTCCTGTTCCTTAAATTATTCCGAGGCCAAAAAAACCATCTTCTGTACAACCAAATGACCAAATGTTTTTGAATTCAGAGGGGACTTTTTTGAGGAAGAAATAAAAACAAGGGGGTAGAAATGAGGAGAAAAGAGTTAAGTTGCGACCAAGAGCCAAGGGATTATACACAGGCTCTCTCAGTCTTAACCTTTGTGACCTTGGCTATAGGCTTGATCCGACTCTCTGCACATCATATGACTGAAGCTGTCATCTATACATTACATGCAATGCTTTGTGTGTGCCCCCAGCATATAATGTATATGCATATATGCAGTACTGTATTTACGTTTGTGTTCTGTCAGAAATGCACAACTGTATATCTCTATGTGTAGGTTTATAAGGATATATGAATCCCTGTGATAGTTTTCTTTGCCATGGTGTGTGTTTGGTCAGTTATGTGCACGCATTTTATGCCAGTGTGTTCTGAGAGTGTGTGTTTGTCCTGAGAGTGATGGATGACTCCAGTGGCAGATCGATGTCGAGCACAGTCCTGTAGGGAGAAACACTGAGAGACCACCAGAGAGCTGACCACACACACACACACACACACACACACACACACACACACACACACACACACACACACACACACTGCTGACAGCCTGCAACTCTTGGTCAGTATTTTTTTTTTGTTTCAATAAACTTTGGGGCAAATCTGTCTCCAACTGCAAATCATTTCCGTTTGGAACACTAAATGTTGTCTTTTTCCCCAAAACAACTAGCTGACATTTTGCACCTTTTTTGCTTGACATGACTCTGTAGCGACCTACCATCAGGCTGAAAGGAGAGTAAGGAACAGGTGCATCAATGGCTGCTTTAAGCTCCAGCTGGATGCAATGGAAACAGCTTCCTCTGTGAATGTCTAGACTCAGTGGGGTGCATTCACTGGTACCTTTAGATCTTTAAATCTGCCTGAATTGTATTCATCTTTAACAGGCGACGTTTAACACTGTGCATCTGAGTGAAGATGCAGTGAATATAGTGGACAGCTGTCAGTATCTCTGCAGATTGCATTCACTGTCCTCCTCAGACCTGCGCACGCACACACACTCCATAACATGACAGCTTACTGATGCGTGTGAAACAGTCTGCAGCGACTTTTAATGCTGTACGGAGGGGCCAGCCAGGCCGCATCCCTGATGTCTTTCTTTTCGTTCCACTGTGCTGCTTTTGCCATCGCCTTAAATCTGCACTGTGCTCCGGAGTATGGGCAGCACTTTGCAGCACTCTCTAACATGCTTGGACAGCTGTATCCATGGCCCAGTGGGGCGTGTTCGCTATCGCCCTTAAATCTGCCTAATTACGCATCTCATCAGCTCTTCAGCCGCTCGATAGCTGTAATCCCAGAGCCACACACACTCACACACTGCCTCTCTTTCTGCAGTTCTTTCTTTATCTCTGTGCATCTCTCCCTTGCCTTTCTTGTGTTTTATTTTAGCACTCTCATTTCTTTTTCTCACTATCTTTCTCCCTTCTTCTGTCTTACCCCCTCCTCCCCACTCTCCCCCCTCTCTTTCTGTTGCATCACCCTCTTCTCCTCATCTCTCCTCTAATCTTGTCCTAACCAAGTAAAACCAAGCTCTTTCAGCTCTAGCAGCCAGCGCCACAGCTCCCCCCCTTCCCACAATAACTGCTCCCTCCTGGGTTCCCCTCACCGCCTCATTGCCTCCCCCTCTTCACTTCTACCACCAACCCCTGCCTCCCCCTCCCAGCCTGAAGCTTCCACGGCTGCAGCCAAAGATCAGTCACGCATGCACACCACATACCCATGCACACACTCACACCCAGCAAATTCTCATACACAACACCAGTAAAGTTGCAGGGAACAATCCGCACACACACATACATACATACATTCTAAAGATACGACCAAGATCAGTCGCGTTGCCTTCATCTTGCTCCCTTTCACTCACTGTGGGTTAGAGATGCAGAGAAAGAGGGAGGAAGGGATAGATAGTGGAGGGACGAAAAGCGAGAGTCATGGTGGAAGGATGGGATGAAATTAGGGATAACGAGATGGAGGGGTAAGAAGATCGAGTGACCGATGGGGACAGAGAAGATGGAGGGGGGGAGAGAAAATAGCTCACAGTGAAAAAACCACCAACATTTAAACAAGCGCAATAAAATTGCAGAGACACATAGATCTTGATATGTTCTGACTTTAAATGAAGAAAAGGAAACAGATTGCCTGATCTTCTCCTGCAGGTCACTCCAAAGTTGAAGGGCCCCAAAAGCAAAATCCGGCTCTTTCTAACAAAGATCTACCAGGATCTTTGACTGCACTCAAAAGTTCCGCTGGTGTGAAATATAGCCAGGAGCCAGATCCATTTGTGCTTTAAAATGGATCATTAAAATCCTAAAATGCACTGTAACCCCTCGTTCACAGCCATGGAGAATGGAACCTCCAAATAACAGCCTGACAGGGAGGATGAGGAAGAGACAATGCAGGAAGGTATGGCATGATGAAGATAGAGATATGGAGGCGATGGGAGATTGTTTATCATTCTTTTGATTTATGTATATTATTTTCTAACAAATCAGTACAGAGTATATGTCACATAACAGAGCTATCAAACACAAGCAAATGTCTCTGGATTCACAGTTGAATTGAGAAAGCAATGAAAGAATATACTTGTAGTCCTCAGAGTATAAAATGTCTTTGTCTGGAGGGCAGAGAGATATTACAAAAACCAAAACACTACCTACGCCTTCTGAGCTCACACTTCCTTCAGGGTGTTCGAGGAGTCACCAGTCAGGTGATATGCGCTGAAAACAGTGATACAATCTCACCTCCGAGTTTTTAACAGCTCAGTATTAGGTCATATGACTTGCTAGCACAGTGTCAAAGGCGGGATGGACCAGTGAAAGTAGCAACGCTAGCTGTGGCCATGAAGATGTAATGAATCAAATGTCATTTAACCCTGAGACAACTATAGCCCTCTGCAGTGTGTGTGTGGGTGTGTGTGGGTGTGGGTGTGGGTGTGGGTGTGGGTGTGGGCGTGGGTGTTTGCGTGTGTGTGTGTGTGTGTGTGTGGGGGGGGTGATTCATGGTGCCAAATGAGGCAGAGCAACAAACCACAGCTGATGAGATATGAATCAACAACCGTGGTCAATGCTCTGACTGCTTTCAATAAACAGGTCGAAGCTGTGTGTGTGTGTGTGTGTGTGTGTGTGTGTGTGTGTGTGTGTGTGTGATGTGCTTTACAGTGGGTGTGAATATGTGCGTTGTCTGCCTTCATCTCATCCCCCAGGCCCTCTGGCACATGCTAAACTTAACATTTTCTAAATTCATTTTTGAGACAGACATTGTTCTGGTCAATTCAGCGACTGCTTCTCCATCCAGACAATCTCTTTTGGTCAGTTCTGTTTATTGTTGTGGTGTCTTGTATTTATATTGCTTTCAGATAAGAGATTTTTCATTGTTACATCAGATTGTTACAGGCGTTTTCCCAGGGCTGTAAAGTGAAAACCCTGAACATTTCAGGTCTGGTTGATTTGGTGACACCTGTGGCTACTGGTGGTAATGGTTTAATTCTACAGTTGACTATTCCTGAGCAACAACAAGAAACAGAGCATTTGCTTACAGTACTGACAAACAAGCCAAAGTTGTTTTAATAAGGAAGTCCCTTACTCCCTATAATATTTAAGATTGTCTGCTGTCAAAAAATTATTGTGTATCCAGTTATTGTAACTTGCCAGGTGAATGCTTTTATTGTGAAACATCAGGCAATGTTAGGTTTGAATAAGTAACTTAATACAGCTCAAATACAGCATTAAGAGAGTGGTTACATGACATCGATTACATATATCATTTCCGATGGGGGTCGTATGGCAGCCTAAATCCAGTGCGGAATGGCGGACTCCGCCACCAACAGTCAAAACTACCATGTAGGTAGGTAATTATAGAACAAAACGCATTAAATGGCTATTGCTGAAAAAACCTGACAAGAGTATCATTATCCCATCTTGTTATATCAGTGTCTTCCAGCCTTTCACCTATGAAGCTGTGTAAACACGCATCATCCAATCATCAAATTATCTACCTCGATACTCACACATGCACCCACACACACCCATTGCACACAAACACTGTAAACACCTGTTGGTTTGATTGAAAGCAGAACCAAACCTTTTCACGGGTGTATATTTTTGCGAGAGTGTCAATGGATTGTACAGTTTGTGTGTGTGTGTGTGTGTGTGTGTGTGTGTGTGTGTGTGTGTGTGTGCGCACATTCATGCATTTGCATTTACATACATGTCTGCAGATCAGGCGCATGAGCATCGCTGTCAGTCTTGAGAAAAGTCAGAACAGGTCACTGTGTGTGTGTGATCCATCAGAATGATTCATGTCCTACAAGGGAAAGCCTTGAGGAATTAACCCACACACACACAAAGATACACTCATACATGCACCAGGATTCGTAAGCAAGCTCTAGACTGGTGTCAGACCTTTAGGTTTAAGACCGAGACAATACAGAACTTCCCATCTTCTCTACATATATTTATCAATATACAAGTCCCACAAGTTTATCCCATTAATGTGTGTTAGAGTAATTCTGTGGCCTTTAAGTCCTGAAGTCGCTGCTACCAAACAAGAACAAATAGTGTACAAGCTTGTTCCATCCAAAAAAGTGTTAAAAACATTCCACTAAACTGGATGCTAATGAATCGGTGTAGCATTGTGTAGCGGTGGAGCACCATTTCTTTCAGCTAATATTCTGCAACTTTCAGCTGTCCCTTTTTGTATTAATTTCCCTTGTGCACAGACATCTTTCTGTCATGCAGCCTTGCACATTATTATTAAAGGGTTGCACTTAAGTCAGCTCTGAAAAGACCATCTTGACTCAGCCCAAGAAAAGGCTAATAGCTTTTTCTTTTTTAGCACAAATAGTATATGCAAATTCTGAATACCTTGACAGAAAACTGAGTTCTTAAGCTGAAATTCAGCCACAATATTATATTTAACCAGAGCCATTTAATTTTGTATATAGCCACTGTGTTGCTATTTAAATTCATCTTTCCCTTCCATTACTTTTGGTCACTATCCAGCTAAGGTTTAAATGCTATAAAAAAAAAACCTAAGCCAGCCAATTTGTGCTCTCTTTTCATGAGCAATCCTTGATCTTTTTCTATTATGCTTGTTTACTATTGTGCCTGCAATGACACATATTGTGGACTAAAAATGGGACAGATTTGTTTACGGATGAGGATGAGATGAAAGGAGCAATGAGGCTGGACAGATCGGAGGTGTGAAAGAGAGCGTGAGCAGGGGATATGGAGAGGTGCTAGAGACGTGAAGTGGTGCGTGGGCGGAGAGAGAGAGAGAGAGAGACGACTGGACATTACTTGCACAGAAAGAAATGAAGGCAGGAGGTGAGGGAGCCTGATAAAAAGGCTGAGAGGGAGGTGGAGCTTGAGAAGGTGGGAAGGAGTGAGGGGGGGAAACAAGATTTTAAAGCAGGTAAAAGAAGAAGAGAGAAGAGAAAGAAGGTCAAGTATTACGGATGAATCAAGTCTCTAACTTTGGGGGCATCTTGAGCAGCTGTGCCCCCCCCCCATCAAGTTTCAGTTTTGACCCGCCAGGGGAAAAAGTTTGGACAACCCCGCTTTAAGCTTAAGGATGTGAAGTCTAATGTCTGACTGAAAAGGGTGAAAAAAGAGAGAGAGACTAAGAGAGTGGAGGGAAGCAATAGCGGGATAGACGGTGGAAGAGAGAAGCGAGCTGAGTATTAAAGTGACAGGTTGTTGTCAGAGCAGCAAGACCCTGGAAGATAGATGAAGACAGGGTCAGCAACTCCCCGCTAATGTCACGACAGATGACTAACTGTGTATATAAGTGTGCGTGTGTGTGTGTGCGTGCGTACGTGCGTGCGTGCGTATGTGCTTGTGTGAAGACAGGGTCAGCAATTTTTTTGCCCAAGGCTGACTAACTCAGAGTGTGGAACGTGTGTGTGTGTGTGTCTCAGTATTTGGAAGTGTGTGTGAGAGAGTGTGCAAGTACAAGGTCAGCAACTTGTCGCAACCTGGCTCGTAAGGCCATGGCAAAGTGTTACACACACCATTTTTAAAGTAATTTATTATTAATTAACATAACAAAAGTATAAAGACACATGGGTAGTGGAGGTCAGTGGAATCAGTAGCGCAGTAGGGTGCAAGTGTTGTGAGGTGCATGTAAACCAAGTAAAGGGAAGAGGAACCAAAGTTGCAATATAACCAACTGGGTGTCTGCAGGGAAAGAGAGACTGTTAGTAGACTGGGAACACTGGGTCCCTGTGATGATCCTTTGCCCCACCCACCAGATATCTGAAAAACAGGCAGAAAAAAAAGCAGATTGGCAGCGAAGGTTGTCACAAACTTCAGCACTCCAAAGCTGACTGACACTGTGTATTTGTCTATATGTTTTGGTTCCTCTCTGTGTATCCGTTTGCACTGATTTGACCCAACACTGCCGGTTCAAACTGTTCCTCTTCCCTTTTTTATTCCGTTTTCACACACAACATATTAACTCTGGTCCAACTAAAAAGCCACTTTGCTTCCTCGTCATGAAAACATATTGCTGTTGTATCTCTGCCATCGACTGCTTGTTGTCAGCTCAGCTCAGTGTTTACTGCCAAACACTGTATATAGCTGCACGAAATCTGCAGCCAAGTACAGCATTTACAGCTGGCTACACACACATAAAGTGGTCTATGGCTTGTATGTAAACATTCACACAAGAAAGACCTAATTTAAGGCCATTATTTCCACTTGGGAATGCCCTGCATTAAAAGTTTGTACATTTTGGCCTTCACCATCTGCACACACCAAAAGATTCACAAGCAGCAGCAGAGATACTGGGGAAGCTTTTGCCCTGTGTGATGCCTTTTAAGGCATGCCTTGGAAGAGAGAGATTTTAGTCCCAACTATATTCTTAATACTAACCTTAAACGTGAATGAATTGATTCGTTTTTTTGCACTTGGGGGCAGCGCAACAAACTATAAACATGCTAATGACACTATTACCATATAAAGTTGTATAAAGCTTACACATTAAGCAGACAAGGAGATACAATAGTTTTTATTGTAAGTATTTGGCCTGGTGGCACATCCACTCTCCTTTTACCTCTGTTTTTTGGTCTCTGCGAAAAATATCTGTCTCTTTAGTTAATAAATGTTCCGTTATGTTCACCAGCTGGTTGCTCACTTTGTCTGCCGAATGTAAAATACAGTGGGTTTATCAGAGCTTTTTTGCTGAAAACGGCCAACAGATGTAGCTGTAAATGACGCTGAATTAAAACAATAAAGTTGTGGGCCGTAAAACCAAAACAAAGAGCTGAAAGATGCTAAAAAGCTCTGTAGAGCTGAGGGGAACTGCAGGGTCTGGTGATAATTATCTGTGGTTTTATCAATACAAGCCACTTGTTTCACATTACACATAATCACTTGACCCTTTGTTCATATAAAAATATGAACAGTGCAGCTTTAACCATCCAAAATCTGAACTTAACCAATTGTTTAGTGGACCCTGGAGGCTTAGCTGCCTCTATTCACTGTATAGTGTGTCTTCAAAAGCATAAATCAACAATTTCACCACATTTTATTGCATGTGGGACATGCTGAGCATTTGGATAGGCAGCTGAAAGTTGCTGTGTGGTTGTGGGAAGATTCTGTGGATGTTTTTACATATTCTTTTTTCTGCTGTGAAAATGTATCACCACTTGAATTTATAGCAATTGGTCTGGCTTTGGGAGCCATGACTCCAGTTAGCTTCAATGTACTCTTCCCTGAATTATAAAGCCAAAACTTTGCATTTGCCTAGATTACATCAACCCAGTTACATTTTACGTTGCTTATCTCTTATCATAATTGATTTCAGTTCTCTGTTCGTATTTAAGGGCCTTATATGAGCCAGTTTATAGCCTGTGGTGTTCTGGAAAATCGCAAAGTCCAAATTAAAAACAATCCTAAAGTCCACATTAAAGATAGAGTAATGTGTAATCTACTGTTTTTTCTGTGGTCCAACTAAAAAAGAAGTTTCTATTGACTGCAGTCTAGATTAAAAACAAGAGGTGATTGATTTTTTTTCATCTGGGCTGCTGAGGAGCTCTGGCCCGATAGATTCAGCTTTATTATAGACTTTATTTAACTTTGTTACAGATGCTGGCAAGAGGTGTATCATCATTTACAGTATTTCTACAAACTTGTTTTTTCAGATTCGCTTTTATGTAATGACCTTTCATTATTGCTCTTATTGCCTTTTATTGCATTTGATCTGTTTTTAATCCACCACGAAGCACTTTGAAACCACGTTCTATTGAGTTTTTCTAAAAATGAAGCATGTCATCTCTTAGTTGCAGCTATAGGGTTTAGGGTGACAGGCCAGCTGGGGATGCTTTTCCTCAACCTGTTAGCACTTTCCACATGCTTTAATTAAAGGCACTTGAGCTGATTTAAAAGCAGCAGAGGGTGTCTTTATTGTGAATACAATTAAAACCAACAGAAATAAAACAACTTTCCTTCTTCTCTGTCTACCTTTTTAAGGATTTGGACGTCTTTCCACGCTGTGCAGACCCAGTAGAACTCCAGGAGAGTCTAAGTGAAGTCCCAGCAGCATCAGCAGAAATGGCTCCAGCAGCCATGTCTGTGGCTCCATCTTCCTCTCTCCGCCCCTCTCGTCTCTCCACATCCCTCCTCTTCTTCCTCCTCTCCTGCTTTCTCCTCCTGTCATGTCCTGGATCGGTCCACGCAGGTTCATCTGACACAAACTGCTCAGCTAGTGGAGACCCCTGTCAGGAAGGTGGGTTGGTCTGATCTGTGAGGAAACTGCAGTTTAATACATATAGAGAGGGCTTAACATGATTACAGATATCTGTACTTAACCCTAAAGGGTTAGGTCACGGAAAGAGCTAAGCCATTTTGGTTATCTGTGTACCAGCCATGTATCAGATATGATGAACCTTCATCACAGCTTAGCATTATGATGTTTCAAAACAGTAAAGTTAACTATTGATATGCAGCAGATTTCAGACAAAAACACAACATACACCCTGTTTGAAGAGAAACACTGCACCCAATACCATCTCTCCATTTTCCAAATGTCTCACTTTGTTTCTAAAGTGGCTTATTCAATGAATTCAATTTCCTCTTTTGTAAGAAACAAAAAGCATGAAATTCACTATCATTTATTATGTTACAATGGTGGTAAATTATAATTATTATGGTTTGACTGCATTAATGCATTTACAATTTTACTCAGCTAAAGTATCCTGCAGATTTAGTAGCAAAGTCTCCATTGTCTTGGTTGCATTATACCTTCAGAATGTATAGGAGAGTGAACAATAGACTGTATTAAGTAAATATTCAGCCATTTGGGGTAAAGATTATTTCAAATAGTAGCATACTTTGGAGTTACTTCACAACTCTATAGTTTATTGTATATTTCTTATGTGGTACCAGTATACTAGTCAAATGACTCCTTAAAGGTCCAATGTGTAACATTTAGGAGGATCTATTGGCAGAAATGGAATATTATATTCATATGTATGTTTTCACTAGTGTGTGACCTGAAAACACAGTGGTCCTTTTGTTGCGACATAATCCTGGCATTTACTGCGGTATATTTTGGCCTCTCATTCTGTGTGACCTGTCGCCTACCAGAAAAGAGATCTGTTTGCCAGGTGCCAGTTTACTAATGCACTAGTTAAAGCTAGAACCAGAAACAATGTCAGCAGAATATTCATAGCAAACCCACAGCAGGAACACCACACCATACAAAGATTAAAGTGTTTCATTGCCTGTCGAGCAAAAGTGCATCACTGGTGAGTTATCAGCTGATTGTGGCAATTTACTGCCCTGAAACTAGAGCGCATTGATCCATTTCTTATAAGTTTTAGTAGGACAAATGGGACCATGTGGAAAATTTCCCACTTATTATAACCCTTAATCAGCTTGCACTGCCGCTGAGGTTTTTTGTGGACTATACAAGATTAGAAAGGGAGAGATTAGTGAGGTTATTACACAAAATTGCTGCGAAACTCTGTTTGATTATCCTTTTTTTCCCCTCTTCTTACATTTCAGGAGTGGTACTGCCTGTGTGGAACCCTCAGAACCCCTCTGTTGGGGACAAAGTGGCACGGGCCATTGTTTACTTTGTAGCACTCATCTACATGTTCCTGGGAATGAGTATTATAGCGGACCGATTCATGTCTTCTATAGAGGTAGGCAAGGTTCCATTATGAGTTTCTCCTCATGATATTACATTACTAAAGTAAAATAATTAACTGAGAAATACACAAAATAAAATGAACACAGACAAACATTATAATCTTTTCTATTAACTTCCCTTCTGTTCCTTTCCTTCTCTTACTTTTCCTTTCCTTTTGGTGCATCATCTTTTGTGTCCTTGCCTTTTGTTGCTTTTCCTTTTTGGCACATCCTTTCCTTTTCTTTCCCTTCGTTGCATTTGCTATTTATTTATTTTCCTTTTGCCTTCCTTATCACTTTATTCTCTGTTTTCTGCACCCTCTACTCTCTTTGCCTATGTTTTGCTTGTATTTTCCTTTCCTGTTGCTGCCTCCTTCTCTTTTCTTCTCTTCTTCTCTCTTCTCCTATCCAGGTCATAACCTCCCAGGAGAAGGAAATCACTATAAAGAGGCCGAATGGTGAGACCACCACAGCCACAGTCAGGATCTGGAATGAGACAGTTTCTAATCTCACTCTAATGGCCTTGGGTTCTAGTGCCCCCGAGATACTGCTGTCCGTTATTGAGGTGAGTACAATATGAGCCGGGTGGTTACACATTAGATTAACTGATACAGAACGTAATGGGAACACAGTAATCTGATTTTCACCTCAACTATAGGTGTGTGGTCATGGTTTTGAGGCTGGCTCTCTGGGTCCCAGCACCATCGTGGGCAGTGCTGCCTTCAACATGTTCGTCATCATCGCCCTGTGTGTGTACGTGGTTCCTGATGGTGAGACACGAAAAATCAAACACCTTCGGGTGTTCTTCGTCACGGCGGCCTGGAGTATCTTTGCCTACATCTGGCTTTACCTGATTCTGAGTGTGTTTTCCCCTGGAGAGGTGGAGGTGAGGATAGACATGAAAGCTGTTAAGTGAGGAATGTTGGGCAGGAAGGAAGGGAAGGATTGACAAAGGAAGGAGCTTTTAACTCTCCTCTCTTCTAGGTATGGGAGGCGGTGCTGACCTTCCTCTTCTTCCCCCTCTGCGTGGTCCAGGCCTGGGTGGCCGACCGTCGCCTCCTCTTCTACAAGTACGTCCGCAAACGTTACCGTGCTGACAAGCACCGTGGCATCATCATCGAGACCGAGGGAGGGGCGGACGGAGGGTTAGGAGGCATGGACGGAGGAGTAGGGGGTGGAGCACTGGGTCCGGGGGGGTTCACCAAGATGGACATGCTGGAGCTGGACGGACAGTTGGCGTTGAACTGTCACAGCGGGATGGACGGAGGGATGATGGAGGAGGGAGGAGCAAAGGACGAGGAGGACGAGGCAAGAAGGGACATGGCGAGGACGCTGAAGGACCTGAAGCAGAGGCACCCGGATAAAGACATGGAGCAGCTGATTGAGATGGCTAACTATCAGGTTAGGAGGAATGTACTTACACATTATATATGTAAGTTTATTGATACGGGGTATATATTTTTGAAGGAATAGTTTGACATTATGGGAAATATGCTTATTTGCTTTTCTGCCCAGAGTCAGTGGAGAGTATTGATACCACTCTCATAATTGTGTAGGTAAAGAAGAACATAATGAAATCATGTAAAATATAACATCATCCATCACATTTCAACTGCCACTCCTCTGAGGGAGACAGTGTTGGAGATGATGCTGTGACACATTCAGCTGTAAATAAGGTGTTTTAGGTGATTAGCTGGTAGGACAGCATGCAGCTGTTATACGGAGAACATTTCAGAATGTTCCTGAGCAACTTAGTTGTTTAACAAATTCATTTGCATTTCCATTACTATTCATTGCATTGCCTTTGTAAAATTGATTAGAATTAACCTCCTTATTCATCTCATCTAATCTCATTTATTTCCAGAAAATGGAAACCAAACCAAACCAAGCACACGCACCAAATATAAACAAAGTTAATTAAAGTGTTGGCTGAGTGTCAGATAGCAATACACTCCCTTTTAGTCTTTCTCACACCCATTAACAACAACAGAGTAAATAAATTAGTTTAGTTTAGTTTTTCAGGTCACTCCTCATGTACAGTAATGTTATGTGCTGATAAAACCACTAGTCTGAAGAGAGGAAGGTGTCAATTGGCTTGATTGACAGCACCGTAACATGCAACCCCTCTGCCACCCAGGGGATTTTTTATCAGGTAAGTTACATAATCGTTAGTTATGTGAGCGTGAAAGTTCAGTCTTGAACTTCGCAGCTGTAGCTTGACAAAAAATGTGTAACGTAAGGTCCACTTATTACCTTCTTTCCTGAGCTTTCAGCCGCATCTGCGGATGTGGTTAAAAGTTCTGTAACAGAGAAGGACCTTGAGTTAAGATTTTTTGGGGAATTTAGATTTGCGATTTGTTAAATCATATTTATAAGCGAGTGTGTTGTGCATTGTTCTAATTTGAAGTTAGTATAGTTGAGTTTCAACTGTCAGTGCGTCACACTCAGATTAATCGACTAGTCGGTTAATCTGTTCTCATTCCTGACTAAAAGAAAGGAGCTGCTACTAGATGGCTGTCATAGACACACACCTCTTTGTTATAAGATTTACTCATACTTAATTTAAAATGTAGAAACATGTTTATTTTATGAATACTAAGCAACAACCTGGCACATTAAGGATTCCTCTGTTTAATCCGCTATTCATACTGAACTATAGAAGCTGTCCAAGTCTCTGCTTCCCCCTCTTCCTTCCCTTGCCTCCTCTCCAAGTCATTTTTTTGGGGGAGTGAAGGAGGGAAGCAAAGGAGTTTGGCAGGCACCGCAAGGTGCACTGGGAAACTCCCAGATGTTTGTTTGCATTTAATTCTCCCTCCCCTGCAGCTACTCTCTCAGCCTTGTGCTGTAAATAAGAATGACAGCTGCTCTGGAGATTAAACTCCACTGGATAAATTAAGGTTCTTGTGGTCATAATGAATCATTAAATAAAAAGAAATAGTAATCCCTTGTGGTCCCTTTGGACTTAGAATCAGACTTTCATTAAGTTAGGTCAACTTGCTCGGCAGAAACAAATCAAGTTTTTAACTAATGTAACAATTACTGAAGCCATCCCTCCAAAGAGATGCAGATCTTATGCCGACTCTGGAGTGAAATTGCCTTTAATTCAAATAAATCACAGCATTCCCAGCTCTGAGGCCACAGTCAATCTAATGATCTCCACAACTACAGTGGCCAATTTGTTCAGTTTCTATTTGGTGGATCATTAGGATATTAAATTGCTGCTCATCCATACATTTCTATTGAAGTCATTAATAACAGATTCATAAGGCTCATTTGATCTAAAGTTTGCAGCTAAAAGAGCGGCAGCTACAGTTTTGTCCATTATGAAGTTAAAGGAAGTGGACGGCTAAAATGTCAAATCATTCCTGAGTGCTTAGAGAAAGTGCTCAGAAGAAGTGTAGGATCTGGGTTCAAACCTCAAGCATCCAAACCTAAGTGTCCTAAAGTAACTCACTGAATCTGTAGCTGACCTTTGACCTCTAACCTCCCTGTGAAGACGTAAGAATTTCACAAGAGAGATTCACTGCTTAACCCTTTAAATTGTAGCTGTCTAAAAATATCTAATAAGTTTAGATTAACATGTTGAATACAACAGATCACTTTGTTAATTGGTTGGTTTTGTTGATCAGGTCCTGATGCAGCAGCAGAAGAGCAGAGCGTTCTACCGTATCCAGGCAACCAGGATGATGATCGGAGCTGGCAACATCCTCAAGAAGCACGCTGCCGACCAGGCTCGCAAGGTGAGATACCTATAATCCGCCCTCATTACAACTGGGCCTGTTACTTGCAGCCAAAAACATGTCGTTCCTGACTCTGACCTCATACGTCTGCTTTTTTCCTGCCTGTTTTTCCAGGTGGTGAGCAGCCATGAGACCCAGGCCACGGAGGACGACCCTCACACCATCAGGATGGAGTTTGAACCCTCTTTGTACCAGTGCTTTGAAAACTGTGGCTCCTTGAAATTGACCGTTGCTAGACACGGAGGAGACCCTGGAGTTACTGTAAAGGTGTGTGTGAAGTTGTTCAGAAGGATAGATAGTGTGTGTGTGTGTGAGGGAGAGAAGCCAAAATACACAAACAGAGACCAGAGAAAACAAAAATATACTCTGAACTGATTTTACTCACACCTTTGGCAGTTTTCCTGGTCTTCATCTGATCTTACCCATAACATGTTCTCAGTCTAGAGGCTTTGAGTATCCTTGTTGTTTTTTTGAATGCTGGAACAAGGATGGAGGTAGGTGATAGAAGAGAACTGGAGACACAACACAAAACACTTTATTCTCCAAATTTTTTGCTTTCAGCTCAGGTTGTAACTCAAAGACAACACATATCCTTTTGGAAAAGCTCATTGATCCCGGGCTTAATGCTAGCCTGATACTCTGAATAAGAAATTTTCTTTCAAGTCTCCCAAAGAGAGTCTGTGTCAGTGTAGTGATATCTGATCTGCTCACAGGGGCTTTGCGCGGCTGTGTCTCCTCTCTTTTTCTCCTTGTATACAATTGAAACTATGATGCAACATGTCTGTAGAGGAATGCTGATAGCATGGCCTCAGTCTGCCGTCTACTGAAGTAAAGTAAAGTGGCCTATTTAGCCCACACACAAGCTCTTCAGGCATGGCTGCTCTTTAGAGACAAAGAAATTATTATCTTCACCAAACAGAGGGTCTCAAGGAGGCTACTTGTACTTGATGGCACACTTGTTGAAATGGTCAAACATTCCAAGAATCTGTTCACAATCCCAGATTGCAATATGAGCCTATTTAAAAATACAAAAGAAGTTCTAAGTAATCTAAAGAGGACATTATCCTCTTAAATGGTTTAGCAATTTTGGCACAAGGCAACCATTTTAAAAAAAAGTTTCAAACATTTTCACAGGAAATATATTTTATGTATCATGGAATGGCCATTGGCAGTATATAATTAGTGGACAAAGCTTCCAAGTCTGTTAAGTTAAGCCGACACTGGAATATCTACATTATTTGTAACTGCCAGCAGGGTGCAGCTCTATAGGCTGTAAAAAATAACTGAGTCTTATGGGAAAATTACACAAATTTTCACTTGATTTATTAGCTCAGTAAACGGTTTCCTAATTAATTTATGGTCTCAATCGCTCGTTTTAAGTCTTCTTCCATACGTCATATTCATTTAGTAAATGATGGTACCATTTAGAATAAATGGATGCTATAGCAGGGTATGCTATATTTCTCCCCCAAAATCTTTTCAGAAACCTATTTTAGTGTACTGTTTATTTGTAAAATGAGAATGTGTGTGACGTGAGGCTGCCATTCTTTCCTGCTACGAACGAGTCAAAACTAAGCAACCAGCCAATGAGCGCTGGCTGCAACCCCAACATGTCAACAACCATAATACCAACGGTACTCAAGAAACCAATGCGTGGCATCATAAGAGGTTCACACTTGGGAAACTACAAACATAAAGCTTCATTAAGTGATAATTCTGCCACAAGCTGTCAAACGACTGACACATTTTAAACTAATATAGCTAAGTTGTTAGCAAACAGTTGCTTAGGAGCAGCATTAGCTTATATTTGGATTGGAGTTTATATCCAACTGATGAATGTAAGTCCAATATATTTGTGTCCTTTTAGCTCTATTTTGTTTTCCACCTACTCCTCAGAAAATTATCTGTATGTTCACCAGCTAGTCGCTAATTTGTCTGTCTGCCATTTGGTGCTGAGCAGGTGGGTTTTTACAGCTTAGTTGTTGTAAACAGCTGCCGGTTGCGTTTGAACGTCTGATAGGAGTTGTCACAGTCAACCAGAGCAGTAAAGCTGCATGCTGGAAAACCAAAACAATGATTTAAATGCTAAAGTGGTGATAAAGAATTCTGTGGAGTTGAACCGAGCAGTGTGATAATTCACTGTGGGTTTGTCACTCTGTCAGTATGAGAAACCACATTAACATTCACACATTTGAGCCAATAAAATAAAACCAATAAAAATACTGATTATAGGAGCATTATGTTTAGAGTAGTTGGTATATTTAAACCAAATTCCTGCTATGCCATCCATACCTCTTCCTTGCAGATGCAATCCTTATATACAGCTTGCTTGTGTGCTGAATTTGAGAAATTAGGTGACTAATTGAAGGCATATACAAAATGTTATATATTAACTTGAACCTAGAGTGATACATTTCTTAAAGCCAAGCTATATTATTGACAGGCTATCCATAAATAATTAAAGACAACCCATCAAGTTATCATTTTTGTTGTTTTATAATCACATGAAGATATGATTTCTCACATTTTAATCTTTAGACTAAAATTTCAAAAGCAGCGTTCCTGATGTGTGACACATCTAAAATTATTACAAAGCCTCAGTATATAGTAGTCCCAGCAACATCTGCTAATGTAATAAATGCATTCAAAAATAAGAATAGAGCTGTGTCACTCATACACATTTCATCAAGATCTACAACTAGACACTGAGTCACCGACTCAGCTCTGCCTACAAACAACCACAGATTATTTTGAAGCAATCTGATTTCTCCCTTTTTAAGGTAAAGAATCTGATCACTGTTATCTGATTAAGAGGTACGTATGTACGTTTGTAACCCTCTGTAAAGGATAGAGAGGGTTAATAAACAGGCCATATGGAGAGAGGACGGAGAGAAAGGAGAGGATACAGGGAAAGTTTTGTTGTACTATCTTCAAAGTCTTTATTATCAGACAGTATCTGACCAGAGGGCTCAGTTTAATGAAGCTGTTTTTCTTGTTTTCTCTCACCCTCTGTTCACATCTCCCCAAATGCCTCTCCTCCATTTCTTTGCCGTCCTCCTCTCTCTCTCTCTCTTTCTCCTTTTCTCTGTACTCTGTGCTCTCCCTCTTCCTTTGTGTTTATCTGCCCTTTTCATATCTGCTCACTTCTGTTTCATCTTTGACGGCTCTTTTTGTCTCTCTCCCTCCCCCTCGTCTCACCCCGCTCCCCGTCTCTCTGTGCTCCTATCTTCCCCAGGTGGATTATCGCACGGAGGACGGTACCGCAAACGCAGGTTCAGATTATGAGTTTGCAGAGGGAACACTGCTGTTTAAGCCAGGAGAGACCCTCAAAGGTAAAAATAAGTGTGACAGCAATAGTTTATGACATATTTTCAAAAAACATGTCATTGAGACTGAGGCTCAAATAACAGAGGTCACCTGCACCACCTTAGGCAACTTTTTCCACTGGCTTTTAAGGTTTATTATTGAAATTATGTTACATAAAGAATAATTCACAAACTATTCTGTGCCAAAATCAACATCCTAAAATGACAATTCTTTTACCAGAGATCACAGTCGGAGTGATTGACGACGACATCTTTGAGGAGGATGAGTATTTCTATGTTCACCTCAGTAACCCTCGAGTGGTGGGTTATCCTGAGATCGGCACCGTCCCGCTGGATGCCAGTGCCACCCCCAAAGCCGTGCTGGGTGACAACCACACGGCCACAGTGACCATCTACGATGACGATCATGCAGGTAAGAGAAACCCCTGAATAATATCACAGGAATCTTAATGTAGCTGATAATGTATACATTGTAGTTAAAGGCGAACTGAAATTGGAATCCTCCTCGCTGCCATGTAAATGATTATAAACTATAATGATGCTGCAGCTGTTGTGTATATTTTACATATTTTAGAAGAGAATGAAACAGTTTTTGGACATTTGCATTTCTACAATATATACATGTACTGTGGACTACTGTATAGAAGCCCCCCTCTTCAGCAATGTAAGGCATCTGTCCCCTTACAACATTCAACATTTGGACCCATCATGCTGTTGAATCTGTAACTGTTATTCCAGAAAATGGAAGCTAGAAAGCTAGGCTATCTACTGAGGAAAAAATTTCCTTACTTTATTTCAACACCGGCTGCCATTTTCAAGCTCCTGCACAGTAAGCAACTGTGAAAACTCACAGCAACAGGTAGTCCTGTGACCTCAACACTCCGTTAGTTACACTGTAATTTGAATTACATCATGCAGTAATGTACAGAGCCCTGGAGTGATATAGGAAATGTTCAAACACAGATGGGACTAAGCCACAGCTAGCGTAATAGCACCCCCAGCTAGTAAGTTTCTGCATGAAAGGAAGTGATATAACTAACTATACTCACAACCCCCTCAGATCACTAATAAAGGTCCTATAGTAGTTCTATATTAGCAAAGAATTGGATTTCTACTTTTTGGCAGTGTTGGGAAGCTACTTTTAAAGTACATTTACAAGCTACCAATTAGTTCACACTGGAAGAAGATGAACTCCAGTAAAGCTACCCTTGGGAGAAATCTAGTTTGGTTAACTAAAGACACTTAGAAAAAGTAGTTTGAGGAATGTAAAAAGAAACGATCAAATTGACAATGTGCATGTGATACAAAATTATAACAAAGTGCAAGCAATATTAGCTTTAAATTACAATAGAGATCTAATGGTACATTTAAATAATCAAATCATTCCTTCCTTTTTATGGCCCAAAATAGTTTGTAGTAGTAGTTCAACTACTAGTTTAATTACATGTAGTTGACTACTCCCTATTTTTTTGTAATTACAGTTTTGTCCAAATGAGCACACAATTCAAAACACTGTCTAAGCATTTCTTTGTAAAACGGACAAAGTGATAAAAGTACCCATTCAGAACTGGTTCTGTAATAAATTTTGAGTCTATTGCTCTGCTCCATAGTCCCAGGATATCCACAAAAAGGTTTCACAAGAAAGTTCAAAGTGTTCCTGTCCCTGCAATGTCGCAGCTTTTTTCAGTTACAGAAGTTTGATAACATCTAAAGAGATTTAAGGTGAGGGTGGATGAGAGGAGAGTGGGCGTTCACCTAATGCTTATTATCTTTTATCTAGAGAGAGTGGGTGGTAATCTATTATCTCTTTCACTATATATACGGTACACCTTGGAGAGAAAGCTAGTGAGAGAGAGAGCGTAGGTGTTTATCAACCTCATCTTACACATCCTTCTAGTGTTTCTCCCCTGTGAAGTACTCTATTTTCTTGTTATGCTTCTTTCATTTTCTTTCTTTCTTTTCAGGTATCTTTACCTTTGAGACTGCCAGTCAGAGGGTAAGTGAGAGCGTAGGTGTGATGGAGTTGAAGGTGCTGAGGACCTCGGGGGCCCGAGGCCTGGTGGCAGTCCCCTACCGAACCGTGGATGGCACCGCTAGAGGAGGGGAGGACTACGAACTGGTAGCCGGCAAGCTGGAGTTTCAGAATGACGAGACTATGTAAGTACAGTGACATGTCATTATTTTAGCCACTTTACTGCACATTTTGTACACACTTTGAAACATCTGACAAAATCCCAAACTCCTTTGAACCCTTGCATTCCTACACAGTGTTTTTCCAATACATAGACAGGGCATTGAAAAGATTTCCAAGTCAGGGCTGTAACTTAGCAGCCGCATTGACAATCAATTTCCAGGGAAGTTGATCAGTGGCCCAATAACTTAAAAAACCCACTCTATATATCTTGAATTTATCTATCTATTCTATCTATTTATTTTTTCTTTATTTACACCTATGACACATTCCTCGTTCTCTGTTTCCTTTCTGTGTGATTGACTCCCATTCAGAAATTGCTGTTTAGTTTAATTGAGTGTTTAACATGCATTCACAGGATAAATAGCTCCATTAGGCAGATAACAGTGTAATAATGCCACTCTTCAAGGTAGGCTACTCTGCATTAAAATGCTTGCACACACGTATGTGTGTGCACACACAGACACACAGACACACACACACACACACACACACACACACACACAATATTGCTCTTGCGTCCTTGGGCACATGCATTTTTAATATGCTGATGTTAGCAGTGTTAAATTGACCAATACATAAAGCGGTTGGGAATGCAGTTTCCTCAGTGCCTCCTGGGGCCTGTAAAGCAAAGCCTCTGTGTTTGTGTGTGTGGTTGTGTACTTGTGAGGACCAATTTGAGAGTGAGGACATTACTGCTGGTTCCCTTCAAGATGATGTTTGATTGATAAGGTCAGAAATGGGTTAGAGTTAGGCCTGAACACTAATAAGTACTTAAGGGTTACGGTATGGGAGTAGTCAGTGTATTTACGTCAATGAGTATCCTCACAAGCATGATAATACAAGTGTCTGTGTGTGTGTGTGTGTGTGTGTGTGTGTGTGTGTGTGCGTGCGTGTGTACGTGTGTACACTGTAAGTGTGTGGTTGTGTGCCTGGGGGGGGCAAATGTTGGCAAGGCCATTCAAAAGCTGTTCATCTGTGGATTGCCCTCAGAGAAAGACTAAGAAGATGGAGTGTGTGTCTACCTGAGTGAGTGTGTGTGTGTGTGTGTGTGTGTGTGTGTGTGTGTGTGTGTGTGTGTGTGTGTGTGTGTGTGTGTGTGTGTGTGTGTGTGTGTGCTCTTGTACTTCTGTCCTTGCAAGGACCTATTTCAGTTTTAGGCCCTGTGAGTGGGCGTTTTAACTTTGGCTTCAGGGTTGAGATTAAAATTACATGTAGGTTACGATTAAGGGGTGGGGTTAGGCATGTACTATAGTTGTGATCAAGGCTTCGGGGATACATGATGTCAGTGAGGGTCCTCAAAGGTAAAGGTGAGCAAACGTGTTTGTTTGAAGCTTTCAAAGCAGGCCAGAAGAAATAGAAGGGCAGAGTTTGCATGTGTGTGTTCATGTGAAATTGAAGTTGAAATAGCTGTAGATCCTATAACTTTTGATGAGGACATTAAAGTCACTTTTATTAAGCACATGTAATCACTAAAAAGTAGTGTTCTAAAATAGTAAATTTCTTTAGTAGTTACACAATGGATTCAACACCTTTAAAATTATTTTAAAACAGATACATTTGATGCAATAAACACATTAGGCGAATGAAGTTCAGCACATTTTTGCCACAATGACAGAAATGACTGCTGATCTGCGTTTTTTAACATATCTCCTCCAGGTGGCCATATTTTGTGCTATTTTTCCATTATGCCTATTTATTTTAAAATAAAAAGTCTCCTTAGATTAAATATGATTGTACCTTGTCCACAGTAATAATGTCAGAGATTCTTTGGCATTACAGTTGATCCGTCATAGTTCATCTGTATCAGCGTGTTTTGCTCTTTTGGGGATTTCTAAGAAGATGGACAAACCAGAATAAAAATAAACTTGTGCAAACAGGATCTGCTCTCTCATAATGTGCCTCCTCCTCTTTATTTTTTCATGTCTTTTCTTCCTGCTACCCCTCTCTGTGAGTTTTCTCTCCTCTTTTCATCATTGTGCCTTTGAGCTCCAGCCTCTACACTAATGTAAACCTGCTTTTATCCACTGTGCTCGTTTGGGTCTTTCCTCTTTCCATCCCCCTTTTTCCTCCTCTCTTTTCTGTCTTTACCTCATTAAATTTCTGCTTTCCATTGACCTTGGATTATTTCAGTGTAGCCATTTTCTTTCTTTCTTGTTCGCATCTCTGTCAGGCTTTCTTTAACATCTCTCCCCCCTTCCTCCCATCCCAAATATTTCTGTCTGCCATATTTTTAGATTTTCTTCCACACAGCGTGAGTTTTGTCATCCTCCCCCTCTCCTCCACCACCTTCGTTCCCGCTCTTCTTCACCTTCCCCTCCACCCTCACCTCCCTGTCATCTCATGTCTCTCCTCCCTCCCTTCTCACCCGCTGCTGCGCACCCTCGACTCCTCTTCATTTGCATCTTCCTCCCTTCTGCCTTTCACCTTTACTTATTTACACTGTCAGACTCTTCATCCCGATGTTCCTCCCCTTATTGCCTTCCTCTGCCTCTACCTGACACCTTTATCTTCCTCCTCTCTTTCTCACTTCCTGTCTTCTTTTCTTTCTCTCTTCTCACCACCTCTTCCTCCTCCCTTTATTTATTACTCTCCTCATCTTCTCCATCCATTCATCTCTGTCTAAACCTTTACTCAGAGAAAAAGGACTTACTGCCAAGGCAATTTAGCTGGATCACAACCCAGACATAACTCACTGTCCACACCTACCTCTATTCTCCCTTGTCCCTCACTCCTAGAGTATGTCTTTCTCCAACCTACTTAATAGTTTTGTTTACCCCTTTTGTCTATTTCCTGAATTTAAGCAACCCCACATTAATCTGTCACTTTTCTTATTTATCCTGTCTGTTGGAATGAGCTCCCTTAACAGTTTGGGAAAAGAGTAAATTGGTAAAAGTAGGAGGGAGGACCAAGGGATATGGGGGATGGATGAAGAAGGGGTGACCCAGGTGCTGCTTAAAATTCTTGGGGAAAATCTAAAAGGCATTGGAGCTGAACTGACAGGAGGAGAGGAGTAGGAAGTGAAAAAGCTCAGTTTCATGAGCTCTAATTCATAAAAAATAATGTGATACCACGTTGATCCTGCAAAGAAAATTCCCCTTTCTCTCACTTCCCTTCATCAGAGGTCAGAGGTCAGGTTTTCGGCTGAGTGCTCTCAGGAGCTAAGAAGAATTTGACATCCTGTTCATTTATATCTCAGTGAGGCAGATGTTGGCTGAAGTGTGTGTTTAAAGGGGCACTACACCAGATTTACACATGTCAGTTTGCTTGTCATGAGTACTACTACGGTGAAAACAGGTGCGTAATGTCTTCAGCGGGAGTGAAGGAGCTTTGTCCAGTCAGAGGACATAACTCGTGATGATGTCAAAGGTCATGGTGATGTCATTAGGGTTATCTCTGCTTGGGCTGTAGAGACTACATTCATAACAGCCTGCGTTATAAACTAGGGGCATGCTGTTTGAAAGATGTGGGCATTTACCAGGCATTGGGGATGTAACAAAAGATCTTATCCTGTTGAATTATGGGAACTGTAGGGCTATTTTTGTAGCTTGACCCATACTAGTGACTAAGCGTCCAGATATCTCAATCTCTGTTGCTTTAATTTTTGATGATTCTTTTAAAAATCTGTCTCTTATGAGTCCCCCAACTTTTATAGAAGTGCAACATTAAATCCAGCGTACCCTTTCAGATTCCCTCTAATTTAAAGCTGTCTGCAGCCAAGAGGCCACCCTGCCATCCACATCATAGGGAAAATGGTACATCAACTTACCATCAATTTGGTGTACAAATGACCTAAAGCATGGAAAGTGGAAGAAATGAATTTGGAAAGATGGAAGGAGGAGAAGATAAAGACAGATGTCTTCATTCACTACTTAATAATGCACTGAGGACAGAAGTGATGGAGAAAGGGAGTGAGAGAATGATGTGAATATGCAATTGTGTTATCGTCAGTATATGTTGGAATTTATTCAGTGTCACTCTGTGGGAAATCACACATATAGAGCACAGTGACCCTGTACTGTGAACCAGTTTGGACTCGCATTACTGCAGGAAGGAATTCATTTCCCCCTTCTTGATCTTTTTGTTAATCAGAGGGCATTTGTGTGTACACGTCAAAGGCAAAATGAATTGTGTGTGTTTGTGAGAGAGATAGATAGGCTCAGCAGGGCCAGTTTATTCTTAGCCCTTCTCTGACCTGCAACTCAGCACAGAGTCGTAGCCAAGACACAGACAACTGTGTGTGTGTGTGTGTTTATATGACTGTGTGTGCGGTCCTCTCCCCTGGCTGCTCATTATAAATTTCAAACAGGTGTTGCCACCAAACTGTGCCGACGCCTGTTCAATTACTGCCTTGCCGTGTGTGTGTGTGTGTGTGTGTGTGTGTGTGTGCACGCGCGCTTGGTTTACATAACAACCCACCTCCAACGACCCAAGGTTTTTTTCCCAAAGAGTACTAAAAACTAAAATATGTCACCTTGAATATGAAGCTAACCATCACTATCGGTTTCTGTCTATTTCTAAAGGTTTCACACAACAACATTAGAATATTTGAATGTTAAGACCCTAAGACCCTTCTCCTCAATCTATCTGTAACAATGATAATGGAGGCAGATTTACCTTTAAGGTTTATAGACATTTTTGAAACAATGGTTTTATGATTTCTGGCAAAGATAGAAAAAGGCATGCTTCTCATTTCTAGCCTTTTTGTCGCATATTGCTAACTAGCTAAGCAAGCTAACATTAGGTCCATAAATTGGTGTACGCATGGTGCATAATATAAAGGGTCTTAAATATGCTCTTGATGGATACAAACATGTTATTTTGCAAAAGTTCTGAGGCTAAAGTATTTATCGAAATCAAAATATTATCAAATCTGCAATATGGTCTGCAATTTATTGACCAAACAGAATTATAATGAAGTACTGTAGAGATTCCCTGACCTACAAATCTTGTTCTCCAGATTTAAGAAAACATGTTGGGTGGGTATAGACCCCCAAAAATGTCCCATTATCATATCATTATCATTCCCACACTAATCACAAATCTCAATGTATGTTAGTTTGCATACACACTTTTTTATATTATGGTATGTTTAACATTACAAGAAAAAAGGCTTTTATGAGGACTAACCGATGTGTGCTCAGGTAACATTGGCTGGGGTTATCTTCCATAAATTCAGTGAGCAGGAGGGAGCCACTAATGTTAGCCTAAACTAAACGCTCTTATTTTGAAAGACAACTGACAACCTTCCGCTCATCACTTAAAGGAAACAGAGTCTGTGATTTTGTTTTCTAATGGGATCTAGAGATCACTGAAACACCCCCGAAGCGTTAGCAGAAGTACCACGTCACAATATTGCGTTTCACTGTAAGCCCGGCATCCTGCCATGTTCTAATGAAGCCCAAACACAGCGTCTTCGTGTTTTTGACAAAGCTGTCAGAAGAGCTGTGATCATACATTAAGCTGCTAGTAAAGGAGAAGTCAGCTTCTAAGTTTATAACAACACATTTTTCCTTTTGGCGAGATGTTTCTTGGAATTAAGTGATAGAGAGGAAATACGAGGAAAGGGAGAGGTTTGTGTGTGTGTGTGTGTGTGTGTGTGTGTGTGTGTGTGTGTGTGTGTGTGTGTGTGTGTGTGTGTGTGTGTGTGTGTGTGGGTGGGTGGGTGTTTGCGCGTGTCACAGTGCTTGTAAAGTGTTTGATATTGGCAACCTGTTTCTCCGTCTGTCACCAGAGTAGGGTGACTAACCCAAAGCTGTTCCCAAAATAAAACATCCTTTGAACTCCAAATCCCCGAGAGCTGTGCACTGTACGTGTGCGTAAGGGCGATGTGTGCGTTTAAGTGTGTGTCTTTTCGTGCACATACATACATACAGATGCAGTCATGTTTTTGTGCCTGTTTGAGCTCGCTTGCTGCTGTAGGTGCATGCGTGTGTGTTTACAGTTTCCTCACGGTCTTGTTTGTCGCTCATTTAGTGAGTGTCATGTCTTCTCTTCCTCTTACCCTTACACACATGTACACGCACATGCACGCACGCACGCACACACACACACACACACACACTTAAGCATCTTTCGCATTCTCCAAACAATGCTTGCAAGCACATTGTGCCCTTCCTGCTTATCAGCACACTGTTTAATAAACTGTTTATCGTTATATTGAGATTAAACTGGTTTCAGACAACAGCTTGGATTTTATTCCTCAATGTCAGTGTGTCTAAGCATGTGTTGTTTGCCAGATGTGCCTGAGCAGACACTAGTATTTAATGGCATCATGGATAACGGTACGCTAAACTAATCATACAGTAGAAAAATACATATATAAGAAACGTATTATAAACCGTTTGCATGCTGCTTTGGATGAATCTTGCGTGTTAAAATTTTCAAGTGGAGGGTTGATATTTGTCACAAACACAGCATGCATTCTGGTTGGTTAGTATGCATACGGCTTCCTGCTGGGCATATTTATGCAGCAGAGTTGGTATTAGAAAATATCCACCCTAAAACCCTTGAATATGGTAAAAAAAAAAAAACAGCCTCTGGTAATAAATCTTGACCAGCTTGTTGATGTGATTGCTCAGATCCACTACTTCTACTTCTTCTCAAGGCTGTACCTCATTACGTCATTCCTATATTATATATCCTATAAGTCTAGTGGCTATTATTTAATTGTAGCCCTCATAATGAAACCATTCACTCCATCATCTCTCATTATTCAGATTCCTGATTTCTCTGGAAGTTATTCTCTCCACCTCCTGAATTCTGTTTATTAGTAATTTCACATTTTAAAGACAAATTGGGTTTCAAACAGTGTCTAGTGATTTGTTTCAAAGTTGCTCCAGTTCTGAATTGGTATTTATATTGCTATTTTTAATGCATGTGTTGTTAAATATTACATTTTAGTTCAGCCTCAGACAGAAAATATGTGAGTGCTTCTTCTATAACTGGCCTCAAATTGAACTTAATTACATCCTATGTTTCTGTGTGATCTTCTAAAGTGTTATACAATATGTTGGCCTAATTTCTCTGCGATGGAATAGTTCCCTATTTATATTTAGTTTTTTCGATTATTGATCCATCTGTGTAATCCCTTTGGTTGTACACTGTCTATTGCAGTATTTTTTAGGACATCGGTTTCCCCGTTTCTGTTTACAGTCTAAACTGGAGCCAGTTTAGAAAGTACACCACTGTACAAAAAGACCCTTTAAGCTTTATATAAAATTAGGCAGTAGGCATATATTTACTGTGCATTTCAGGACAGTTTTCACTCCCGGCAGTTGCATTGCATTCTCTGATGTCTTCTCCTCTATACGTCACACATCCTTTCAAGTTCAAATAGCAGCCTGCTAATGGGCAGATAAACACTTTCAACCCCCCCTTCACTTCTCTGTTTCTCTGCCTCCCTCCATTTCCCCTTTTCGCTCTGTTCTGCTGAAGAACGCCAGGATTCCTTCGTCTCTGTAAGGATGACAGGGTTTTATTTTTTTTATTCGTTCCCTGTTTGTTGCCTTAGCAACTTTTGATCCCTCCCATTGTAACCGCAACAAAGAGGAGACGACAGAAAGAGACAGAAAAATAGAAAGAAAGATAAAGAATTAAAGGGAGAAGTTATTGGAATAGAAATAAGAGCTTTGTTGTTTTATGATTTTTTCGTTGTCTTCCAAAGATTTGTTTTTCTGCTGTCATGTGTCTGCACTGAAAGTTGAAATACTAAAAACCATATTTACACTCCCCATTATTTCTCTCCTCCCATTTTCTCTCTCATTCATTTTATCTCTTATTCCATTTACTGACAGATTCTCTCTCTGAGTGTGTGTCTTCATCTGTGAGACACACACTCCAGTCCATTGTTTGGTCTTAAATTCGTAAAGGAAAACATTCTTTGGCCAAATGGATTATGAAGATCACATTCGGCGTAGTCATGGTCTGCCTGACAGAGAGAAAGACGGAGGGCAGAGAGAGATAAAGATAGGCTGAATGACAGAGTCAGAGAGCGAAAATAAAGACGCAGAGGAGAGAGAAAATAGAGAAGAGATAGAAAGCCTGCATGCTTTTATCATCCCATTTTTTTCTTCTTCTTCTTCTTCTTCTTCTTCTTCTTCTTCTTTCTTCTTCTTTCTTCTTCTTCTTCTTCTTCTCCTCTTTCCTGCCTCTTCTTGCTTATCCACAACTCTCTTATTTTCTCCCCCTTCTATCCCCTCTCTTTCTCTTCATCTCCTCTAATGCCAGAGCAGTCAAAGTTAAGTAGCTTAAGTCAACATCTTTAACAACTTTAGAAGCTCCCATTGTGTGTGTGCATCCGTTTCCGTTCATGTGTGCGAGCCTGTGTGTGTGTTATGTTTAAGCTGTGTATTGAAATCGAGAAAATCGATGTGGCAGCTGCCGTCTGTTGTTTGCCTATTGACATTTTGCGCCGTACTACAGTAATTCAACTGGCAGTGTCCCTGACACACACACACACACACACACACACACACACACACACACACACACACACACACACACACACACACACACACACACACACACACAGAACCAGGGAGCACCTCTGGCTTACTCTGAACACAAATTTAATGTATTTTGAATCCCTGCCTATGGCTCCTTTCCCACGGTGTCTTTTGTTTTGCAGTGCTGCTGTTAAACAGTAGAAAAGTCTATTGATTTGTGGGTATAAGACGAAGCCAACAATCTGACAGTTAAAGTTGTAGCTGAGGATTTTACAGTAGTGGTTTAGACAGGTGTACTGAGAGGTGGAGTGTTGCGATGCTAAAATACAAAACAGCTTTTAGTTGAGGCAACTTTGACTTTGAAATGCTAACCCCGCTGCCACTGTTTGTGTCTGCCTGTCTGCTTTTCACCCCTTGTTGTTGTTCCTATTTCCCTATTATGCCTCTGTATCTTTGTTACACAATTCTGCTATTTAACAACCCTGTCGCTCCTTGTTCCCGTTCTCTCTCTGTGTCTCCCGTTTTGTACTTCTTAGCCCTGCATCTTCCCCTGTGGTTGTTTTTTTTTTTTTAGCACTGCAGTCCCAGCAATTTTCTCTGCCAAGCATGCACACACTCACACAAACACACCCTATGGTCAGAGTCCTGCACCCACACACACTAACACACACTTGACTCTTGCCAACGCATCCCTGTGATCAAACCCCCGTAGACTGCAACACACCCTGTAATCACAGCTCAGAGACCTACCGTGAGCTGCGGCAACAGGCTGCTCCTGCCCTTCCATGCCCATGATTAGAGCCTCAACAGGGGACAGATACACCCGCTATAACCCCCTCTGCCTCCCCATCTGCCCCGGGCCTCCTTGAATCACTGGCCCCCACCCTGCCACGCCAAGACCACATTAAAGGCCATAGTGGAGGGTTCACTGACCAACATGGTTGGGGTAGAAGCTCCAGGGTGGGTCAGCTGGGGTACCACTTCTCCATGTGTTCAGTTTGACTGCAAGTGTGCTCATAGTTTCTCTGAATGAACCACTGCATGTATGTTATGGGGGTGGCCTTGGAACACGGGAGGCCTGTTATAAATTCATCAAAATCATTACGCTATTCTGAGATTTCTTCTATAAACAAACAAGGCCATGTTTATGACTGGTAGCTTGTGTTTTACACCACTGCTCTTGTTTTTGAAAAGACTAGGTTTCCCATAAACCATGCTCTGTGTGTTTTATGTTTCTTTTTTGCTGACAAAGAGAATAAACATGTGGGAAGTAGGTTCTCCCTCCTTTCACCATCTGCCATTGAAAGACACTGAAATCTGAAGCTCTATTTGTGCTGGAAGAACAGTGCCCTCTCTCTTCTCTGAGCCTCAGAGCAATCTAGGAGGTACACAGTGCAGAGGCTAATCATCTTATTAATTAAAAACTGAATCCTTAATTGTGAAATTCATTCATTACTGAATACTTAGTATTGAAAGTTAAATACCACCGAATTTAAAGTACTAAAATAGTTGTAATTTTTGGTGTTTGCATTTTATCAATCTAATTTGAGCAACAACAAACAAACCTACTGGAATTCAGGCCACATCAATTCAGGTAGATATGTTTAGAGTAAAATATTTCAATGTTATAAATTCAACATTGAGTTATTCAGCAATGATTAGGACTGTAACTATGTAATTATACATTATTGATTTATCTGCACGTATTTTCTCAATTTATTAATTAATGGTTTGGTCGGTGAAATGTCAGTGGATACTGACGTCTTCTGCTTGTTTGTTTTGGCCGTCCAGTGGTTCAAAACTCACAGATCTTTTATTAATATCACAGTAAGCAAAGAAAAGCAAAATATCCTCATTATTGAGAAGTAATCGATCATAAAATAATGCAAATAAATCTTCAGTCACTTGACTAATCAATTCAACTAATAAGTCAATGAGTCGTTGATGGCGTTTTAATTACCCATCCCCTTTCCCCTTATTTCCACTGTTAGTTCTGGGATGTCAAACTTTTATTCTTCTTCTGTCCATTTATGTCCTGCAGAAATGTTGGCAAGTTAAGTCTGTCTGCCGTCTCTCTTTTCCCTTTTTGATTTGATCATCTTTGCTGACAGACTGTAGGCATGGCCTCATATTGCCCGACAATTTACCCTCCAATTGGTCAGAGGGCATTGTCAAATTCAGTTAGAGCAGTGACCTCTGTTTGTGCATGATTGGATACTGCTCTGATGGCAGTATTCATCTAATGAAGTGAAGTGAAATTATAATGCAGCCTCAGACTGTCTGGTGCTCTCCCATGGCAGGGATTACCAAACTCTTGTCCAATATACATGAGGAACACTGGCCAGATTTTACAACAACTAGGAGAAATATCCTGATTGATGGTGAATGCAGTGGGAGTAGCAATCAGGTGCAATCAGATGATAAGTGAGATTGCAGTTTCTAGGAATTTAATTTGAAGAGACAGGGGTTTTATAGTCGGTGGTTTGATTTAAATAAGATAATATCATACATTTTGTCTGCAAAACGATGAAGATAATAACAGTATTCAATCAATAGTCTTTCATTCACAATACTTTTATCCCACAGCTATATTTTGGTTCTGAAATAATCTCACAGTGTTGCACTAGATTGCGCAGCAGAGAAATACTTTAAACAAGTAAATCAGCCATTAATGTTGGGTTGCATTTTGGCAGGAACCTTCACAATCTTGTTATGATACTATAATTTATCCTTAAGGCCTAGTCACACCAGAAAGTGGCACGTTGAAATTAGTTTTTGTGACGGAGTGAATACTTGCAGGTTGGGCAGGTTGATGAACTACTGTAGCTTACTGCTAGCCAGCCCGGACATGCTAACTTGCTCCTTTTGTTCCCTGGACTTTGCATAATTTCATTCAATAAAGAGTTTTATTGATATACTTCTATTTATACTTTTATTTATATAATTCATTTGCTGTTTGTTAGCAAGGAGAAGTTTCTTTTCTCAACCTGTCTCACTCCTTAGCATTGACCTTGCTTGAAGACTGTATGCTTACAATAATCACTACTTTTCCCACATTTGTGCTCTTCTCAGTCCAGTGCAACTATGTTTATTTTAGTTTTATTTAAAGTTTAAATAGAGCATTTAACTGATATTAATAGTATTTTAGCTAACAAGCTTGCTAACTGCAGCCCAACTATCAGTTAGTTTCATTCATTTTAGCTTGGATGCTAACAGTTTCCATTTTATTGGAAAATGTGGAATGACTCTGCATTTATTCATCTCAGTTTCACAGTCTAAAATGCAGCATGTTACCGCTGTCAACACTTTGTTACCTTCTGTCATATTACATCGGTTATTTTGTTTATCCAAGTGCTAATAGCAGTCTCACAGAGGGAATAGCTCAGTAACGGCTTACATCAGTCCAGTAGAGGCCCACAAGTGCGAACCTGCGACCTGCTTTGTGTCTCAGCCCATAGATTGACAAACTTAACTCTGACATGATGAATGCACGCTGCTGTGGAAGAGTGATGAGCCAGTTCCTGACTGCACTAGCTCAGGGTAATCTGGTATGATACACACACACACCTACACGCACACACACACACACACACACACACACACACACACACACACTCACACACACACACACTCACACTCACACTCACACACAGACACTCAGTGATGTCAGAGTGATTAAATCACTAATAGCTTGCGGAGGAGACGATGTGACTCACACAAGCTCTCCATCGCAACTCACATCTCTCACCCTCCCTCTCAGTACTCTTTCCAATACAGTTCTTCTTCTTCTCTCCATCTGACTCTATTTAACTCATTGTCTCTTTTATTTTTCTGTCCCCCATTTCTCCTCCTTCTCTCTCCCTTTATCACCCTTCTTTCTTCCTTTATCTCCTTCTAACGCTCCTCCTCTCCATCCTATTATTCTGCCCTGATCTGCCCCTCTTTCCTCAACATCCATCTGTCTCTCACTCATCCTTCCTCTCCTTTATTAATCTCTCTTTTTGCCCTCCACCCTAGCTCCATCCATCTTCCCGCCCTGTCGTCTTTTCACTTTTATTCTTCCCATCACAGATATCCTCTCTGTCTCCCTCTTCATTTTACAGGATGATATATCATCCCTCGCCGTCTTATCGTTCACCCATCCGTTCCTTCTCACCTCTTTTGCTCTCTCTTTTGCTGCATCGCTTCTTCTTACAGCATTGTTTGCCCTCCATCTTTATCACCTTTCACTTTATCAACGTCCTCTTGCCTCCTTCCCTTTAAATTCTTCCGTTCCTATTTTTCTGTGTGTAAATGTTATTAGCAGGCAAAGTTTGAACAATGTGTGTTTGTAGGAGGAAAACAGGGCTTAAGAAAGTTGGGTTGGTTTTAAAAGGTCAGCACAGGCCATACTTTAAAGAAACACACTCACACACATGCTGTGCAGTAGGAACACACACACTCCTGCTCTTTTTATAAGCAGTTATTACTGTAGTGGATTCCGTTTCATGTGATTATTGATGTGCCATAAACTCATTGCCAATTAAGTGCAGTGTAGACATGACTTTCAGTTTTACTGGTCAGTAAATACAAATGGAGGGGAGAATTAGAGGTGAAGGGTAAACCAGAGAGAGAGAGCGAGAGAGAGAGAGAGAGAGAGGCCGGGGAGTGAGGCAGGGATGCAATCTCAGTCCAATTCTCTTCAATCTATATATCAATGAATTAGCGAACCAACTAGAGCGTTCCACGGCACCTGGCCTCACCCTGAACGACACAGAGATCAGACGTCTGCTATATGCAGATGACTTAGTGTTGCTTTCACCTACTAAAGAAGGTTTGCAGCAGCACCTTAATCTCCTGCAGAGATTTTGTCAGACCTGGGCCCTGACAGTAAACACAGCAAAGACTAAGATAATGATCTTTCAGAAACAATACAGAAATCAGGTTACAAACAATTTCTATTTAGACACCACTAAATTACAGCATACAAAAAACTACACTTACCTTGGCCTCAACATTACATACACAGGAAACCTCAACATGGCTGTGAAAGATCTTACAAGGTGAGCTTTCTATGCAATAAAGAGACACATTAAAATCTATATTCCAATCAAAATCTGTCTTAAAATTTGTACTAGAACCAATATTTCTATATGGCAGCAAAATTTGGGGACCAAAACTAAATAATGAATTTGACAAATGGGACAAAACAATCATAGAATCTTTCCACACCGAGTTCTCTAAGAGCATCCTGCAGGTGCAGAGAAAATAAAAATACAGAAAAGATCAATTCAATTTTACTATCACTATATGTTAACCCCCAGACATACCATCACAAAGCCCTAACATACCAGGAGCTGAAACCAGAGAAGAGTCCCTTTAGCCAGCTGGTCCTGAGGCTCTCTGCAGTAACATGTCCCCAACAGCCTCAGGACAGCAACACCAACTCAATTAGACCAAACCAAATTATCAACAAGCAAAAACAAAAATATATTGAATACTGGAAAGAAACGACCAAAACACAAAGTAAATTACAATGTTATCTGACCCTAAAAAGAGAATTCACATTGGCAAATTACCTGAGCACAATAAAATGTCCTAAACTAAGAAAAATGTTGACAACATACAGACTGAGTGAACACAGCCTGGCCATAGAAAAGGGTCGCCACAGACAGAGCTGGCTACCAGAAGAGGAGAGACTCTGCTCCCAGTGTGACAGAGGACAGGTAGAGACAGAGCTGCACTTTCTAACCTCATGCCCTAAATATAAAACATTAAGAGATAAACACTTCCCAAACATTTCCCAAATATACCCCGAATTCGAATTTATATCAGACACACAGAAGCTCCCCTATTTACTGGAGAAATGCCCAAAAGTCAAATTATTGCAGCAAAATATGACAACCAGTGGAAACTCGGATAAATATATAAAATAATAGATTTTTTTGTTGTTGTTTTTTTACACACACACGCTTACTATTTTATTTATTGATTTTATTTTAATATATTATTTTATTTTTTATTACTTTATTTCATTTTTTTCTTCTTCTTCTTTGTTATTACTGTTATATTGACAACAGACTACTTGTTTTAACTGTAGCCTGTTACTTTACTACTGTTTTAATGACATTTTTAGTTGCTGCACCTTCATCTTCTGCAATGGTTTAATGGCACCTGATTGGAGCATTAGCCAACTCCTACTATTTCCCTTACAGTGAATTGATACACATACATTCATTCACATTTTTTGTGTGCATGTTTTATGAAAATATGTGCTAAATTTAGATGGACTTGGCTCCTAGCCACATCTGGCAACCTACACTGTAACCAGAAACAAGAAACAAGCGGTACTGTACAGTACTTACTGTACTATGTCTTAATAACTATCAAGAAATATCAAGAAATAGCTCCAACATGTAGCTCCTCTTAAAATCACAGTGTCCTTTTTCATTCATTCAATGCAGGTATATTACAGTAGCACTTGATGCACAGTAATATTCTTTGCGGCTCATTCACTTTCCTTACTCTAATTTCCCCTGATGGCAAATGATTAAATCCTCTCACGACCTCCAGGTTATAAACACACTTGTGCAGGTATTGTGAGTGATAGACAAAGGGGACACAGGAGGAGAGTGAAGGTGTCAGAGAAAGATGAATAGGTTCAGGGACAGGCAGTAAATGAGAACGCAGTAGAGAGAGAGAGAAAGAGGGAGAGAGAGAGAGGAAGAAAGACGAATGGACCAAGGAGGGGGGCGAGACAGAAAGACAGAGAGAGACGGAGTCGTAGGGAAAGAGAGACAGATGAATTGCTGGAAGAAAAAACAAGAGCGAGAGAGGAAAGGGCAGGTGGAGGTGGTAAAGAGAGAGAATGAGAGCAAAAGATGGCTAGAGGGATGGAAGTAAAACAAATAGGACGGGAGGAAGAGAGGAAGGAACAATGGATGAGGAGAATGGCTCGCATTTGGTGAGGCCAACTGTTGGCACCCTGGTTGGAGAAGAGGGGGATGAGAGGAGGGAGAGAGGAAGAATGAGTACAGGAGATTGAGGGGAGGGAAAGAGAAGAGTGGTAATTTTTCCTGTGGCAGGGTGTGTGTGTGTGTGTGTGTGTGTGTGTGTGTGTGTGAGTGAGAGAGTGTGAGTGAGAGCCTTTGGCAAGCAGCCTCGTTGGAGCTTGGCAGCAGTTGGCATGGCGATATATATATCCGCTGCCTAAAGGCTCTCACCTTGAGCCACTAATGCCAGTCAATCAAACTAAGGTGTCATTACACACATACAACAGATTGTCTATATTTGTGAGGACAAGCACTGACTGCATTCGTTCAACTACTAACCTTTAACCCTTTATTACTCAGTGGTTACAAACTTTCAAACCCACTGAACTTTATTTTAAATGTGTAGATTAACACTGGAATACCAATTGCACCATGGCCCCGGAACTCCAGGGAGGGCTGAAATGCCCCAGGCTTACTGTGTGTCAAGTACTTTGTGCTAATTTAATTGAAAATGTGTTCAATAAGCACCAGTAAGTAAGTGATAATGTCCAACAACTTAGCTACATTCCCTTCTGTCCTCCAACCATTAGTTGATTCAGATTTCCAGATTCATGATTTCTCTGTTCCATTTTATTGCTCACACAAATAACCCTAGCTCCAGACTCTTTACTTCATTGTCGCTGTCTTTATCTAGAGCCCTATTCTGATGCATTAATTTACAATGGCAAAACATAAAAAAATAAACTATCTATAAAGCACAGTCTTAACCAACATTACAGGTAATGTTTCATTATGATCCTAAGGTCTTGATGATCTCTATATCAAGACCTTCATTATTGCATTGCTTATTTGTTTGCATGGTCCTAAATGGATTTGTGTTTATTCATATTATTACACAGTAAACTTTGGGCCACCAGCATTAAAAACTGTGTAAATGTATAAATATCTCCATTATGTGACAGTTGTAAACTAGCTCAAGGGTTTATTTAGTTTCTGCCTATTCTTATGTGATTCCTGGATAAAAATAGTCTGATGGTTTTCTAGGATTCTTAAAAAAGGGATTCAGCCATCTCTGTTCTTGGCAATCTTTCTTTATTCTTAGATAACAGAAGAAATAACAAGAGTTTTTCATATAGCTGTCAACATTAATATGAGACATGATACAAAATACATGTACTTTTAGTCTGGAAATGATCCGATTCCCAGTGGTTTGAGAAACTGTTAAACAAGATGACTGTCAATATTCAAATGGAGCAGCTATGCTAATTTAATTCTGAAACACAGAAATGTTTTACGATGTTTGGTGCCTTTTTCTAGACTGTAGAAACATAAATATATTTACTATTCAATGAATCTTTTATGCATTTATATAAATGGGTACCGCCAACACCCTCCCTTATTTATTTTTTACTGTTCTTGAAGTGCGAATGTGTTTTATGTCTTACTTTTACTTTATAACATCCTGCTTCTTGATTTGTGAAATGAGAAAACCAAAAACAAAGATATGCACAGAGTGGGAGGAATGGGGGAGTTAATAGGGGCTTAGTAGTTCAGTTTGGCCCCAGGGCTCGCTAGCAGGTTATTATGGCCAAGGAGGACATCCCAAAGTCTCCCAACGATACCAAATTGTTCAGGCTAAATTTGGGGGGAAATGTGTATGAACTGAGCAACAAGAGATATATATGAAATATGTACGAAATGCAGCCATACAGCTAATGGAGTCTTAGGTTTGCATATTTTACTCAGGCTGACACAGAATATAAATAAAACTGAACCTAATGTGGAACCAAACATCATGGAGGCAAGTGAAACAGATTTGTCTGTGTGTTATGACATTCTTCAAACAGCTTGGTTCTCCATGGCAGCCCCCTAGTTTGACCAGAACATAAATATATGATGAGAACCGTTGAAACATACATGAGAACAGACGACATAAGAGAGAAAGCGAGAGAGAGGAGGGGGGATAAAAGAACAAGGGAGACAACAGGAGAGGAGGAAAGAAGGAAGAGTGCCTGTCGCTCATTTATCTCTCTTTGTCTGTTTGTCTTCAACGCTGCTTATTTTTCATCATTTTTCCACCCACGATAAAGATGGAGAATGGATAAGGTGTAGTTAGGATTAAGTAATGTGTCTCTGTCTTGCTATTTATCTGTGTTTTTCTCTCCTCCTTTTTTACTCCTCTCTTTCTAGTGTATTTTACTCACTGCATCTTTGTGTTTGGCTTTAATCTCTCCATCTGCTGGTCCTTGTTGACTGATCCATCCCTCATCCTTACATTCATTGGCTTGTTTCATTCTTTTGTATTTTCCTATTCTTCTCTATTCATCCATCCATCCATCCATCTCTCCGTGCATCTCTCTGCTGTAAAGAACTGATGGTAATATATAATTAAAAGCTGCTAAAAGGGTTTGCAGCAGGGGAAGAGCAGAACTGGCAGCCGTTAATGTTTGAAAAACATATTTTTTTAAAACACAACAATGTTGGGAGAGCAGGGTGGCCATTATGTATCTTGGCCATCACCATGGCAACGGCCTAATGACAGCTCCAAGCTGGTCAGGCTAAAGAGTCCAGGATTGATGTTATGTGCTCATTGTGTGCAGTTGTACATTTATATAGTGATAAAATGCCAACAAAATACCAAAATACCAAAATAAAAAGTCTAAATTAGCTGTTTAAAATCATTTTCCATGTTTCCTGTTCATGAAAACTGCAGTAGCACTGCAGTTGCAAAGTAGTTTTTTTAAGTACAGGTGTTACAGTAGCTGTGAACAAAAGTCTCCATTTTTAGCTCACTTTTCACAAGGTAACAGCTGCCTGTTTCTCCTGGAGGACAAAATGAATCGCTGCCTTGTAAATGAATGATTATTATTCTAAAAAACAAGTTGTCACTGTTCAGGTGAAGTTTCCTTGTCTCTTTATCACACCATTTTCCAGGACTGAACTGGGGAGAATGCAAAATGGCTGACAACACAAGCTGTTACATAAACTATTACATAAAGTCAAAATGTTTGGTCAAACCCCTGACCCATGATGAATGAGCCACATAAAAAAAACCCTCTCAGCTGACTCACAGATTCATGCGCTCTCATGAGGTCGAGCGATTCCCTACGGAGGCAAACTGTGCGCTGTGATTCCTCTGTACCCAAAACCCTTTCGTACTGTCAGGCCTCTTTTCTCACTTTTTAAATGTGCACAAATTACACAAGGAGGGCAAACCCCCGCCATGCAAAAATAGCTGAGAGAGTCTGGGTTCATGGCACGGCTGTCTGTCTGTCTCAAGTGATTGAAGTCTATGCCTCAAATCTTCAGCTGAGCCTTCAATCCCAACTCCCCCATACTGTCTGTGTGAATCAGGGTCTGTGTTTAGTATGCAAAAAGGGATAGGATGTTAAAGTGTTTATGTTACTGTATATATACAGTTGATTCACAGTTATATATATGCACAAACGCAAAGGCTGTACAATAAATATCAATTCACTTCCATTCACTCGTTTTTGGCTATTTTGCACATTTCCTTTAATTTTTAATGCCCTCACACTCTCCCCGTCTCTCCTCCTTCTGTTTCATTTTTTCTTCTGCTCCCTCTTGAAAACTGTTAAGTACAGTCTTGTCCTCGTGAGACCCTCTCCAAGTAACACATCACACACACGGTTGAGAGAGAAAGAGAGGTGGGGGTATGCATACATTGTCAATTAGGACACATACAGCAGCACTTTCTACTCCCCTGCTCAGAAAGTAAGCACATCACAAGAATATATTTCTTAAAATGTCAAACCAAAAATATCTTTCTGCCACTCTGCCCCACAAACACTCTCTCTCTGTCGTCAATAATATAAGTTTAGGCAGCTAAAACCACTTTGTTAAGGCTATAGGAAGAATGTGATCATGGTAAATAATAAATGTACAGTAAAACATGCCAGGGGTTGCCTCACAGCAGAAAAAAAATAAGTGACTACCGTTCATCTTTCTGTGTAAATCCAATGTAAAGTCACATTGCAACAATGGCTGATACCTGATTCAAATACATGCCAAACAAGTGTATTGAATTTTGAATTGAGAAGGAGGGAGAGGAGTTGTGGGGGATAAATGATGATCAGGGGAGAAATAAAAGTATGTATTTTATTGCAAGTGTGCAGACTGTCCATTATACTGCTGCCACTCTATGTGTGTCTAAGGTCCTAGCTTAACCCAAAGGGAGAAGTAGTAGTAGTGCTTACATGCTTACATGCCCATCTTTCTTTCCTCCTTCTTTATTCTCCTCATCCTTCCCCTTATTACCTCTCTGTACCTCCTCTTTCTATTTCTTCTTCCTCCCCTTCCTTCGTCTTTTTTTCTCCCTTCTTACTTCTGTCTTGGTGTATGCCAGTTTTTTTCAATCTTCCTTCTCCATTTTTTGTACTGGAGCTTCTCATCCCCTACCCTTCGATTCTACTTTTCTCTTCATCATCCTCGCTTCCTTGTTTTTTTTTTTCACCCTATTCCATCCCCTTTTTTTTCGCTCTTCTACTCACAGCAGATAACTGTACAGTTGCTCCTCGGGATTATAGCACATCATGCAGATTTGTGTGGATGTGTGTGTGTGTGTGTGTGTGTGTGTGTTTTAATGTATGCATGATGTGATTTCTGGCATAGCTTAATCCCACACAACCTAATGCAGATAGGAGGACATTAGCGTGTAATGTATGAGACTAATCTGAAGATAGACACAAGCATGTACAATATATGAGGTGTATAAGCGACTGTAATTTGTGTATATACTCTGTGTGTGTCTGTCCGTGTGTGAGTGTGTTCATGGTTTCCATGCCAACCACACATCCCCTATACTGCCTGTTAGAGTTTCAGATTCTAACACCCCTCCTCCCTTCCATCCTCTCTCATGTCTCGTAACTTTTCCTCCTCTCTTTCCTGGATGCCAGCAGAGAGGCTGTTTATGCACTAGGTCTACAGGTTGGGTTGATAAAAATGGAAGCTCTCTCAAGTGTCATTCAAAGCTGGATTTATGTTTTTCCATCAAGGTGCTCCAACATACAGTAGAAGCCTCTTATGTAGCAATTGGATTAGGGTTCAGTTTATGGCTGCATGCATTGATTGTCCTAGCAGCATCGCAGCACTAGATGGATGTGTCATCCATTAGCAGTTCATGTTGTGCATTCGAAATTGCATGTACATTCTGGATTGCAGAGGCTTTGCAAGTCAGATCACAAGTCAGAAACTTGTCTAGCTTGTATAAAACCAGAAAGATATTAAATGTCAACATCAGTATTGCTTTTTTAAGATGATTATTTATACATTTTCAGCCAGGCATCTGTTACTTTTTTATTATTAATAAAGAGTAGTAATGAGTAACCTTGATATGTTCCTTTATCATGCCAGTAGAAAGTCACAAAACTCCATTAAAAAATGGGGCAATTCAATTTTGTATATCAAGGGACAAATATTATATGCCTTATGAAACACTGTCTACAATCCATGCTGAGTCTTCTTGTAAATTGTATATTTGACGTAAGTATCCATCTACCTCTAACATGACCATCCAGTTCTTCTTACATTAAACAACCTTTGCTGACTGTCATCACGTTCTACTGCCATCTTACCTCTTAATTATTTTTGTGTATTGTGTATCAATCACCAAAAGTTGCATCTGTAGCAGTATACCATGTAAACAAACACCAGCTGGGCCAACAGATTAGTCCCTAAAATACCCTGAATGCAGCGTGACATGAAGTTAGTTTCAAAGCCCTGTTTGATGCAGTGTGGAGGTGAGAATTTAGTGGCGAGGTTGTGAGACCCTGGAAATAAAACCTCTTTCTATGATAGCCTTTTAGTGGAGAACCAGACAGTGTTATCCAGGTGTTATTTAAGAGTCAGACGGTTTGTCTTGACTGATTAAATTTCCTGTGTAAAAGGCTTTTTTCTTCTTGGTTGCCTTTTTCTCTCACTTCATATCCTGGTCTCGCACCCTTCCACATCTTCTGCATCCTATTTTCTCTTACCTTTTCTCTCTATCACAGCCTAATCCCTCTCTCCTTCCATATCCTCCTATGTCCCCCTCCTCAAACCTCAAATCATCTTATGCATCTATCCATCTCTGTCAACCCACACACACCAGAGATGCAACTTTATTACTCACCACAGCTGGAGACCACTTAGCATGAGTGTGTATGTGGGAGAGACAGAGTGTGTGTGTTTTGTACTGTTTCTCATTACGAGTTCCATGATATCATTAAGAGGGGTAATATCTCTCCCCTTAAGAGCTTTTTATCTCTCTCGCTCTCTCTGTTGGCCTCCCTCAAATTGTTTTGTTTATGTTGCCTCCACTCAGATGAAGAGCTGAACCAAGGTTTTTTCTTTCAGCCTACCTGCTCCCGCAGTAGTGTGCGTGGGTGTGTGTGCCGCAAAGACGGAAAGATTCAAACCAACTAATAACATCTGATCACACACAGCTCTGCACTTTCTAGTATCTATAAACACTAAAAAGCTCGGAAGTCCAATGTTGGCAGTTTTCACACTGATTTATTCCTGATAGTGTGAAAGTAGACAGTGGAGTATTGCATTAACATTTGTGCCATTTTAGTTATTAGATTATCAGCATTAGAGTTTAAAAAGTCAAAGTTCAAACAAGGATTTTGAGTTCAGCCTGCAGTTTGGAGTGCATTAATGTATCTCCCACTGGATCATCCATTATTTAAAAGCAAGTGACATTAATGTTATAAGGTACACTGCCCTAAAAAGCCCAAAAAAGAAAACAAATTGGCAGCTGTTTTTTGCCATTTAAAGAATGATTATGTAACAGAAATGTGAAACTATTGAGAAAACAACATGTGAAATTGGCAACTGGAGCTGAAAACTGAGCCGAACTGTAGTAACTGTGGGTTGCTAAGATCTGACCTCAAACTAAGAGACCAGACAGCTAAAACTAGAATGAGCTACGTGATATCTATTGAGATGGCTAGCTCCAGTAATTAAAAACATTTTGATGATCCTTGTGATTCTGGTTGTATCCAATATTTAAAGGCCATTAAAATGTTAAAGTGAAATATACCTTAATGTGACTATAATCTCACAAGCTCCAGATTTGTATTTTCCCCCATTTCCTCAGAGGTTAGAAGAGCTGTAGCAGACTGCAGTTCTCCCTTTTAGACTGTAATCAAATTACAGTAATCGTGTTTTTTTGTTGTTGACTATTACAAACAATGTCTTGGTCTTTTGAAGATACATGTCCTCCATCTATTTCACTTCTCTTTTGAAGAAAGCATCAAATGGCCTTGTGGTTTGCATTGTTGTTCAAGTTTTACACTTTCTACTATAAACTTTTTTATGATCTCACTTTTACTGTGTGTGTGTGTGTGTGTGTGTGTGTGTGTGTTTGTGTGTGTGTGTGTGTGTGTGTGTGTGTGTGTGTGTGTGTGTGTGTGAGAGAGAGAGAGAGAGAGAGAGAGAGAGAGAGAGAGAGAGAGAGAGATAGAGAGATTTAGAGGTTCCGCTAGAAGCAGAAACGGTAAAACTGAAGTGTGTATATAAATCAGCCTCACTCAAGAAAATGAGTTGTTTGCTGCTGCAGTTCTCTAAGATGCTCTGTCTCTCTCTCTTTCACACACACACACACACACACACACACACACACACACACACACACACACACACACACACACACTCCAGGCACCTGAAAATAATGCCTGAAACAAACACACACACACACGGCTTCCAGTGGTTGTCAATCAAAAGTAGAACTGGAGCCAGAAGAAAATGGAAAGAGATGGAGACAGAGACATAAAGAGAGTCAGTGTCCATTAAGTAATGCGATGAGGTCTCAGCTAATCAAATCAAACTGTCACTCAATCATTCACTTCTATAAGAACTTTAGAGCCACATGCAAACACACACAAACATACACACACTCTGCTGCAATATACAACTTATCCATTAAACTGATTTACAGCCCAATTGATTGTGTTTGGGGCTTTTCAATCAACAATACCTTTTGTTGACCTTTTTCACTCTGCCACTCTCTTTTTTTCCCGCTGCCTTTCTCAGTCTCTATTTCTGGCAGTGCAAGTTCTTTGCTCACTGAACTTGGTATGTGTGTGTCTATGTTTTGTGTCAGTCTTTTGACAGACTGTGGCACTGATGCTACTGTCTGACAGAGGAACAGTCTGGGGAGCAGGTGTCAAAAAGTAACAAGGTAGAAATAAACAGAGAAGGCGAGAAAGAGAGAGAGAGTGTGTATACTCAAGTAATATATTGCATTTAGGGTTGTATCTGAGGGAAGAACAGCATGAATTCAATAGACTAACAAGTTTACAGTCTACGTGTTCTCTCTGGAGGATGTGATTCTGTTTGTTATATGGGATGCTTAAGCAGTTTTTTTGGACTAATAAATGTAAGTAGATTTCATGGAGTGCTGCTTTTTCTGTACAATTTCATGTCATTTTGTGTTTGCATGAGCATTTGTTTGGTTTTGCGTAGTGATGTATATTAAGCAACTTTGCAATTAAATTGTACCCTATCCAGCAGAGGATACTTCACCTACTGGGGAGAACACCCAAAAACTAATTACAGATCTCTCAGAACAAGTTTAACAGGGTTGTGTTAGATTTAAACCTAAGAGCACAATCGTGTTGGAAAATAGCATTACCTACAGCTCTGGTGGTTACCCTTGAGCAACAGAGCTTTACAACCACAATGTTATGCAGTACACGGTACTTATAACACCAGATCCCTTATGGATCTCAAAGACCAACACATGGTTGGAGGAACTAAAACCCACCAGACAAGATTCCCACCAGTGGGGTCACTGGTGAATCAGAATAAATTACCTTTGCAAAAGTAAGAGTCTAGAGCCATGCTAGTGGCTCTGTGAGGCTGTAGTTAGGAACAGCAGTGCTTTGAGCTAAATTCTAATGTCAGCATGCTGACACTAACACCGGCAATGCTAAAAACCCTGGTGTTAAGCAGGCATAATGTTTACCTTGTTCACCACTTAAGCTCAATTTGCTCATTAGATCTAAATACAAAGTACAACTCAACTCGATGGGAATGCATTTCATTTAAGGTAACTGGTAATAAAGGTATTAGGCAAATTAAATTGATCATCATTCAACATCATTAGGACTCATCCCCTGGGAGCCAGGGGTGTCTGTACCAAATGTGTATCTTGCCTGGCAGAAAGACTTGGGATCCTGGTGTGACAAAACACGAAGGCATTGTTCATTAAACAGATGGCGCTCCCATAGAGGTTAGTGTAGATGCTGCTAGCATCACTTACATCAGGACTGGAGAATATTTCTTCATTGAAAGAAGAGCAAACAACAGCACAGAAGGCTGTTGATAAAAAAGATGTTTTTGCTCTTCTGCTGACTGATTGGTTGAAGTTTGTCTGACGGTGATACACAGATGGTTCGTCCAATCATCTGTCGAGTATCTTTTGAAAGTGCCTGCCCTTTTCCAAACAGTTTCCAATGATGGTTACCATTTTTGTGGCAATCCATCCGATAGTTGTTAAAATAAAAATAAATTTAACAAAATAGAAAAGCTTGGCATCTAAAGTCAGAGTTTCATAAACCTTTTCATGTCCTCAATAAGTCACACGCACTAGGCCCTGGACAACCATTGATAGTACCCAGCACCAGTATTGTTGCTCTTAAGTCTCTGTTGTTGGAGCTTCACACAAGAACCCAAATCCATCACAGAGGAACAGTATTGTTTAACAACATAACTGAGTAAGGAAGGGCACCTAATCCTTTATATCGTTTACATATACAGTATTCTTGAAAAGTGACGATGGCATAGAGTTTAGCCTCCATAATAAGCTTTTGAATGGATGCATGAATTTATGACTAAAAGAAAACGAGAAAGGAAGAATTTGGTTTCTGTGATGATGGTCAGAAGAAGAGGAGGTGAAGAAGGGGCTAAAAAAAAAGGATGGGTGCACAGATGGGAGTGGTGCTATAGCCAGTACCAACTATGAATAATGGAATCACTACAGTCAGCATGTGTGTGTGTGTGTGTGTGTGTGTGTGTGTGTTGTCAGCAGGTGTAAATTTGCTGGATTAATGCATACATATGTTTATGAATGCCCCATGTGTTTACCGGGAGTGTGTTTTCATGCGTATCATGTTTGTGTACATTGAGTTGAATTGTTTGTGTGTTTGTGTGTATATGTGGGTCTCTGTATGACTAGTGAAACATGAGTGCATGCGGGGGCTGCTTCGTCTGTCTGTTCATACAAACCACAATGTGAGCAATGTGTATGATGTGCGACATGGAATTATGTGTGCACACATCCACTGTGTATGTGCGTGTGTTCCTTATCACTGTAGATTATTTGATGTGTCTGTGTGTGTATATGCAAGGTAGAATGAGATCTGTCACTGTCACTGTGTGTGTGTGTGTGTGTGTGTGTGTGTGTGTGTGTGTGTGTGTGTGTGTGTGTGTGTGTGTGTGTGTGTATACTCTTTCCCCCCTGAGTGAACTCAGTATTGAGTCATAACCCTTTACATCTCAAATGATCCCATGTATTACTCACACTCTTTCAATGTCTTTCTTCTTCTTCTACACTCCTTCACTCTCTGGCCTCCTATATACGTCCTTTTTGATTTTTCCAAACTCTCTTTTTCCTTTCCTCTCTCATCTCTCTTTATCTTCCTCTATCCTCTTACCTCTGTCTTTCCTCTTTCATCTCATTGTCAACTGAGTGTTCACTAAGCCCCGCCCCCTTTAGTTATTGTCGCTACACCTGTTTCCATCCTGCCACGGCACATATGACGTTTACAGTGGCAGATTTAGCACTCGAAATTCTTAATAATTTTTCTTTATAGGTAAAAACAAAGGCAGGCTTCTCATTTCTAGCCAATAACTGCTGAAATGACAGCTGTCACTGGCAGATTAGCTGGCTAACTTAGCTAACATTAGCTCAGAGAGTTACTTGAAAACACCATCTTCAGCTGACTTTTGAATTTTTTTTTAGCTGATTCCTTTTTGTGTAGAAGGCCGATCATGTAGTGCATATGAAATAAAGTTTGTTGCATCGCAATGTAGAGCTAGTCAGTCCTAGTATTCTAATAGAAATCAAACATTAGAATGTTTCAAACAGTAGGTGTCACCGTCTACATTACACAAGAAAAGGCTTTTAGGAGGAGCTTTAACCAATGTGTTGGATGAATGTAATGCTATCTTGGGTAAAGTTTAAGTTCGGTAAGCCTGAACTGCGACAGCATCCATGATCTGGTTCCACACGATGGAAAAACACCACACAATAGCCGAACACACCTTTTAAAAATGTAACCCTAACAAACTGTAGTTAATGAAATGCTCCCTGGCTTTGGAAGTAACGCTCAGTTACTATTGTGGGTTGGAAGTCAGTAAGTCATACATGCTAATGATTGCAGCTTATGTTAGAGCAGATAACCAAACTGTGATATCCATCCCTTACACTTTTGCTCATGTGGTTTTTTTGCAAAAGACACCACCATCCAAACCTTTATTAGAAACCCACGTACACCGCTTCAATGTGTGGAGAAATCCAGATCTTGACAGGCCAGCTGTAGTTGCCGTTGCTATGATTGGACAATAGCTGCTCGGGGAACTGGTTTTGCAAACTGTCATTTCTGTTCAGTTCATTTGAAATAGAACTCAGTATTACATTGTATTGTTAGTAACGATAGTACAGACAGATGACTGGAAATAATGAGGAAAAGAAATCATGAATTCATCATCATGAATTCTCTCCTCCCTCATCCTTCGCTCTTGTCCTCCATGCTGTATGGTAGTTGGAGGTATTGGTATTCCTCTCGTTTCACATTTGACTAAACAATATTTTTATATCCTTTCCAACATTGTCGAGAGCTGGCCGCTCAACCTGATGTGATGCTGGAAATAGCAAATCCAGCCAGTTTTATCCACTGTTGCTGTGACAGCTCACCAATGAACACAATGCGCTTCCACTTCTCCACACCTCCATCACTCTTTCACATTCCTCTCCTCCCTCCTGTTTTTTCTCTGGTGAACCGAAGACTATTTGTGGTGTCAGAGTCAACATGGCTGACAGTGAAGCATATGATGACACAACCAGGTGGAAATGAACACTCTCTCTTCCTCTCTGCCTGTCAGACACAGATGAAGTGTTGAGATGAAGATTATATACTCTGGGTAAAACAGACCAGAAAGAGCCCACACTGATCCACTGATTCCATAGGACAAAAACACATACATTGGAGTCCTGAACATGTTCAAATTAAGTATGTTGTACAACTGGTATGAATTTTCTGATTTGGTGGTTTAATTTATTCATGCAGACATTATAAGCCAATATCAAAGTTGTGTAGCAGCACTAATTACACAGCAGTGAGTCCGTTCAGTTCTATAATGCAGCCCTGCCTCCTTTTTTACATTATTATATCACTAATTGCTGCCTTGATTGTGTTCAGTGGCAACATTTTTTATACCCTTTTCACAGGTGCCTACCTGAGCACTGTGTAACGGTTGCCTCGAACTGCTGTAGCTCGCATGCCTGGGGTGATCACACGTAAAGCGTTTCTGCTGCTGTCAGCCCTATCTTTCTATACAGAGTTTGCCTTTGATAAATACAGTACAATAAAAGCCTAGTTAACATACGAATGGATTCTGTCCACAGAAACGCGAGAGAGCGTTTAATCTCAAAAAGATACAGGAGGTGTTGAGTTTAAAAAATACATTTCTATTTTCTGACATATTCTACAGATAAATGCATTGAAACAGCAGTGAAAGGTTTATTCACTGTCTAGTTTTGCTGGAAACCACGCGCATGACTCGAGCTGAGACGCACGTCTCACGTGGGCAGTGTGGCTGCTCTAATCTGTTAACATGGGCGCCGACATAAAAAACGTTCCACCACGCACTGCAGAAGCAGGCAGTGGGCTTTAGAGGGGGGAAAGTGCTTTGTTTATCTACAGTGCAAGACTTTGATACTGAAGACCACGGTTCACATCCTGTGTGTGGATAGGTTTAGGCAACAAAAGCACTTAGATAAAGGAGAAATAATGCTTTTGGTTAAATGTTAGTGAAGTATCATAACATGTGGTGTCTGGTGTTTCAAGTCACTTTTTACTTTTTCATTATTCAACTAACACAACTATCTTTTCCGAACTTTAATCAAGTGCTCCTCTGAAAACCATTAATAATGCTTTGGTGGCTATAAGCACATTTTAGATTGCAAGAGCAAATACTGAAGGGAAACAAGTTAAATACATTGTAATAGAATACCAATGAGTACAGCAATGGAACACATTCCAATCAAAATTCAAATTCTGACTCTAAATACACTGACAGATCTGATAACAGTGCCATCTCACCTATTTTGTCAGTCTACTAAGACACTGCTCACCCACACACACTGCTATTTTTGAATATCCCCACAGCTTTTTCTTTTCAATTTACTTGTTAAGGTCTGGTTGCGGTGCTCGTCCCCTCAAAACTCTCTGTGCTGCATTTTTGACTTTCCCTTGGGAGCTCCTAATTGAAAATGTCTCAACTGTAGCTGAACTGCTCATTGCATTGCTGTCAGCTGGTGAAAAATGTTATTAGGGCCTGGGGGAAAGTACGCAGCCTCATATAGTCCCACTGAGCGACGTCAACTTGGACAACCATCATCCTTGCAGAGGCTCTTCATCCTCTTCTACAAACGTAATCCTGTTCGTGTTTTGTGATGTATCTTATTTGTTACTTAATGTTAGCTAATAGGATAGTTTTAGTTGTTAATGAGGATCACCTAGCAGTCCTTGCACGCAGCAGTGCTTTGTGTCTGAGCAACAGAAATGACCTCCTGTCTGATTACAGCCTGACAGGGTGAGACTTTCCCAGTTTTAGTAGACTTCTCTAAACACACTCGCCATGCACACTCTCTTATTATGAGGGAGAGCATAAAACTGAAAAGGTTAATTATCTGGAATACACTCACTGAGTCATCTTTCTCCTCGTTATTTAACAGGAAGATCATCGAGGTGAAGATTATTGATGATGAAGAGTACGAGAAGAACAAGGCCTTCACCATCGAGCTGGGAGAGCCTGTTCTGTTGGAGATAGGCCAGAAACACGGTGGGTGTCTTTGTGTGTGTGTCTGTGTGTTCAGAGAGGAGCCAGGAGAGAGAAGAAAACAAGGACAGAGTGACAGACAGAATCTTTATTTAACCACCACAATTGTCTCAGGCCTCCTGCACACCTATCTCTTTATAAACAGGTTGAGACCTGCATTGATTGTCTGAAACCTCCAATTTAAACTCAGATTAACTTGGGAAACATTTTACTTTGAACTGGGGTGGGTGGTTTGGAAAGGATTTAGAAAACACTGGGTTTGTGCTACGAGCTACTTCCTTGTCACATCATGTCGGTTTGCACAGATAACAGCAATAATAACCACATCGCGATCAGACACTCTTCATTACCATGTACATAAATAGGTTTACCATATACAGAATATACATTTTCAGGAAGCTTCTATATTTGTGTCTGAAATCTCTGTGCTATTGCACTGTGGTCACATTTGCAAAGAATTCTGTAAACTAAGCAGCAAGAAAAGAGCAGACTGAATACAATGTGCAGTTTGTTCCTGCCTAATGAACTATTTTGATCAGGTTCCTTTCTCAGTGGCAGCTCTGCACCGTCATTTTCTACATTCTGAATCCACAGTTACCACAGAGCTCAGTGAATCTAAGACATCTAAGTCCTTCAACTTTTTAAGAATGTAGTAAGCTTTAGTTGAAAAAGAATCGTTACAGCAGGTGGACAGCTAATCTTTGGCAGGTAATTCAAGGCTAAAGCCAACCATAGCTGAAAGTCAATAAGTAGTTCCTGCAGCCTGTTCTGCTTTGACTTTTCTGTTCAAATGAATTTCACAAGGTTGAAAGTTTATGAGATGAAAGAAAGGACAAAAAGAGTAACTCTCCTGTCATTTCACTTCACTCCTTTCTTCACTTTCTTTCTCTCCCTCACTGATTTGCTCTCGACTGCAGCTCTGTGTGTTTGTTTGTGGATAACATCTAACCTCGCACACTGATTCTCTACCTGGGGTTTGGGACCCCTACAAGGGGAACACATTAACAAGACATAAACTACAAAAACATATATCTGCTACACCAACTGATCTCTAATATTTGCTTTTTTCTATTAAATTATTGACTTTGAACTGGTCAAAACGGAAAAATACAGTCGTTGATCCCCCATCAGGTTCCTACTTTAGAACAATAGCAGTTGTGTTTGAAGGGGTGCCCGTTATAAACACCACAGGCTAGGCTAACACGCTGCTCGTGCTACACCACCTGTGGAGACACATTGACAGACACCTGGTGGCGTAAGAGTCTACACTCTAGCTGTCACTTATGAAGAGCCAACAGCCTGGGGGATTTTCATTACTGGGGAAATTGGTTTTTATAACACTGTCACATAGCAAGTGGACTGAAATTTACACACATACTCAGCCACACACACACACACACACACACACACACACACACTGTATAACATACTGTACATTGCTTTGCAATTACAGCAGGTCTACACTGATAACAGCTGACTCAATTAATAATTATCACTGTATGAAGAGTGAGTGAGGATTCATATGGATCCATGCAGGGAGGCATGTGGAACATATGGTAATGAAGAGATAGAAAGGTTGTTTCATGGGTGAAAATATGAATTCCTTGTGGGCATTCATATTTGTAATGACATGCAATGCTTAATAGCTTTGATTTCCCATATGGCACATCAGTGTTTGAATATTAGCATTTACATTATAGACTTTCACAACTGCTTGCACACATTCTTAAAGTGATAACAATGAATTCTATGTATGCTGCTCTGGCCAAAATCAGACAAATGAAAACCTTATACACCGATCAGCTATAATATTGTGACTGAAGTTAATTAAACACTTATTATCTGGTTTCATGGCTCCTGTCAGTGGGTGGGTATATTAGGCAGCAAGTGAACATTTTGTCCTCAAAGATGATGTGTTAAAGCGGGAAAAATGGGCAGTGTGAGGATCTGAGCAACTTTGACAAGGGCCAAATAGTGAGACTAGGCTAGACGACTGGGTCAGAGCATTTACAAAACTGCAGCTTTTGTGGGGTGTTCCCGGTCTGCAGTAGTCAGTACCTATCAAAAGTGGCCCAAGGAAGGAAAAGCGTTGAACTGGAGACAGGGTCACATGCTGGTGCACGTTGGGAGCGAAGGCTAGCCCATCCTACAGACGAGCTACTGTAGCTCAAACAGCTGAAAAGGTTAATGCTGGTTCTGATAGAAAGGTGTCAGATGCCACAGATCAGTCAGGGTGCCCAGTTGGTCATAATGTTATAGCTGACCGGTGTATAATACATGATTTGAGTTCAAATGCCATGCAAAAACTGAATTTAAAAAAATCATCAGCCACATGAAAACTGAAAACACATGGTTACATGATGCCATATTCACCACAGGAAATTACTTACCAAGGAGGAAGTCTACATTTCTGAATAAAAGTTTGTGTAGACATGACCCCAGTATCCTCAATGGTAGTACAAAAAAGTGTCTGTAATTGATTTCCTTTAAGTTGGTACCATAACCTCTGCACAGTTACACCAACCATACTAGCCCACTGACCCATTCATCTCTGTGGTCTCCTAGGTGACTCCAATGAGAACAAGCCATTGGTGGGAGCAGAGGACGAAGAAGTGGCCAAGATGGGATGTCCCAGTCTGGGCGAGCACACACAAGTAGAGGTGATCATAGAGGAGTCCTATGAGTTTAAGGTAAGTGTGTGCGTTTGTGCACATCTCCATGGACATGAATGTGTGTGTGGATGTATGTAAGTGTTCCCTCTCATTTTGTACTTCAGAAGCTCTTCAGAAAGAATCAGCAGCTAATCATTTCAATTTTAAGTCTTGTTGAAATAAGTACCAGTTTGGCAGCCATCAAGATTAGTAAAGTGACTCAAACTGCAAATTCCATCTAAAATGATTCAAAGTGAGAGTCAGCTGCCCCGGTTCAGAGCATAAATTATTAATTTTGTTAGCATGTAATGGATTCTCTAATGAGATGCTTGTCATTTTGATAGCAGACAACAAATAATTTATTCAAAGTGAGCTGTCATCTTGTTTCAGTACAAAACAGGCATTAAAAGAAAGGAGGTTGCTGGTAGACCATTCATCCAGCAAATTAGAAAATACATTGACTCAGTCATCTAGTAAATATTGGATATTCGAAGGAATGCGTTTTCAAACTTGATCAGTTTTCAGTTTAGCCACGGATAATTACAGATTCTTCTTGTGAGCAGCACACAAAACACCAACAAACTAGAGGTGTCCGTTTGATGTTCAGCTTGGTCGTGCTTTGCTTTTATTCTGCTAATTCCCACATGATTTTGCCTCTAATCTGTGATTTTGTTTTTGTAACCAATCATACTGTTTTTGTGTTGCATATTTCATTTGCTCATTTGTCCATCTGTGTTGTGTTTGTGTGTTTGTGTGTTTGTGTGTGTGTGTGTGTGTGTGTGTGTGTGCAGAGAGCAGTAAATGAGCTTATTTGGCGGGCTGACAAGGTTATCTATCTTTCTCATTCTGAAATTGTGCCTGTGCATGCAATGGTAGCTCTTCTATTACTTCTATCTACTTCTGTACAATACTGAAATGTTACAATGGTGTCTGGGTCCAGTATCACATTCTATTAATCTCCAAATTCTTAGACGTCACCCTGTATTGACATCCATTTGTGATTTATCTTATTGTGACTGCTAATATACAGTCAGTTCTGTGTTTTCTATGTCGTCTTTGATTTAGATAGTAAATCATGAATGATTTTATCATCACAAAACCCTGTAAGCTGAGTTATGATAATCACTGCTGGTGCGCTGCTCTATTGCGGCTGCGAGCTGTTTTGCATCAACATCTTTTATTATTCCCCTTCCTCTGTGCTTCAAACCAAAACCTCAACCAGTCTGCCTGCAGGTTTTTCCTAGATTTCACAGGGAGCATCACTGCCAATTTCACAGCATCGTATTAATTAGCACATCCTATACCTCGAATCCTCAGTGTTATGAAATACTGACTTTTGAAATGTATCTTGCAATGTGGAAGCTAATTGAAAGGTTATGAAAAAAAGCATTTTCCCCTATCTGTGTGGCTGCGAGTGAATTAACAACTTGAGGGTTGTGTCTTTCCTGTTGCACTTGCATGTTTGCTTGTGTGTGTGTGTGTGTGTGTGCGTGTGTGTGTGTGTGTGTGTGTGTGTGTGTGTGTGTGTGTGTGTGTGTGTGTGTGTGTGTGTGTGCGCGTGTGTGTGTGTGCAGAGTACAGTAGATAAGTTGATCAAGAAGACAAACCTGGCCTTGGTGGTGGGAAGCAGCAGCTGGAGGGAGCAGTTTGTCAATGCGGTTACCGTCAGCGCAGGTAATACACACACACACACAGGACACAAGACATCATTTTGATTTATGTTGATTTATGAACAGTGGTTTTGGTTGACAACTTTCTTGACTCTACTTCGAAAAGATGATGGATGACGAAAGAGTACATTTCTTAAAAGTATGCATCATCATTTTATTTGGAACCTTTTCATGCATTTCTTTTAATCTATTTATTCAGTTACGGCTGTTACTGAAATACCAATATTTCCTCTGTTAACACTATTCTTTAGTCGTGCTTTCTATTTTGGGAAATGTGCTTATTTGCTTTCTTGCAGAGAGTTAGATGAAAAGATCAATACAGGAAGAAATTTACTGTATGTTAAATTGAACTAGAATTGAACATTAAAATGTCAGAGAGTGATTGGCATTCTACAGGCAGAAGGCAGCAGACTTACCACTAGCTCTAAAAGATGGAGGGAATTCAGATAGAAGAATTTAATCCCCTTTTTTATTACACAGCACATAAAAATAAACAGCAGGAATACCGGAGAGAGTGTGGGCTGCCAATCACTCCCATGTTTTGCGGTCATGCATAAAAATACAAACATTCTGGGACAGGGTTATTGACATTCTTGAGGAGTTTTTATACTAGAAGATTACCAGTTACCATTACCATTGTGTGCCTGGAGTTGATATCCGGTGACATAATTAAACGGAAGGACATCTAATGTATCTCTTCAACATTCTGATACTTGCATGTGAAAAGGCCATCACAAGCAGATGGTTGAAGTCCAGGACAGTAGCTAGACTTTGTTGAGGAAATATACTTGTTTACCGTAGCTTAGCATAATAATTGTAAAGTTTTAAAGATACTCCTGCTAACACCTCTGAGACGGCATCTCAAGTAGGTGCCCAGCCAAGAAATAGCTAGAGCACGTACCACAGTAACACCACGATTAGTGTTGACAGGTGGAAGTTTTTACCTTTGTACGGAGCCAGGGTAGCTGTGAAGCTCTAGTCTAGTCGTTATGCTAAGCTAAGCTATGAATTGTTCTTCTCTTTCTCACTCTGCCTTTGGTTTGTTTAGTGCATAGTATAGTTTTGTCCACTCACCTTTCTCCTTTCAATTGTCTCTCTTCTCTTCCTCTATCTGTCTCTTTCTACAACTTCTGAATCCACTACACCCAAAGGAGACGACGACGAAGAGGAGAGCGGCGAGGAGCGGCTGCCATCTTGCTTCGACTACATCATGCACTTCCTCACTGTCTTCTGGAAGGTTCTGTTCGCCTTCGTCCCCCCCACGGAGTACTGGAACGGCTGGGCCTGCTTCATTGTCTCCATATCGCTTATTGGCGTCCTGACAGCAGTCACCGGTGATCTGGCGTCACACTTCGGCTGCACGATAGGACTGAAGGACTCGGTGACGGCTGTGGTGTTTGTGGCGCTGGGAACCTCGGTGCCAGGTGAGTGGGAGTGGTTGGATGTATGTGTGGAGTGATGAAGGCAAACTGTTTTACATTTCTGTCAGGTTATACACTTCCTTACTGATGATAACATTCAAGCCTCTTTTTCAACCAGAAGAAAGAGTACAAAACATAAAGGGAGATGCATTTTTCCCCCTGATTTTGAATAGGACATAGAAACAAACAAATTCCATCTCATTTCAATAGCAGCTGCTCTCAGTAACCAGGCTGGAAATCAAAATTGAATTGTAAACCGCCGGCTCCATCACGGCCTTCAGCCTGAGCTTGTCTCCGCCTGGAGGGGACGCATTGTCCCGGGGCTTTAATTCAATTCCATTTCTCATTCCTCTCGTCAGCCGTTTTATTGTTGCCCCTCCGTATGATTTATAGAAATAGCTCCTTTGCTACTCTTCCAGGCGGTAACTTTGACGGCTTGCAGCGAGGTCTCTGGAAAGTAGTGTTAGAATCAATTCCCTCAGCAGCCGTATTATGGTGTGTGCTGGATTTGGAAGCTGTGAACACAGATTTGATAACCATTATCAGTGTGTGTTCCCTGTCACAAGACATGTTGATGTTTATTTTTCCCTTTTTCCTGTTCAGTATCTCTTTTATTCTTTATCTTTTTCACTCACGTTCCCAATTTTCTCTCCCTCCTCTCTCAGCCTCTTCATACGTTCCTCCCTCACACTCTCATATCCCACCTGACTTACGCCTGCTCTTGTGCCCCATCCTGGTCAATTTATTATTCTGACTTGGTGTTACCTTACCCCTCTCTCTCTTTCTCTCTCTCCCCTCCTCTTATTGGCTTTTATGTTTTCACTATTGTATCATCCATCATTCTGACCTGTGTGTGCTGTGGTACGCAGGTGTGTGTTTGAAAATGGGTTTGCGCTGGCGAGGTGATGCAAGTTTGCGTGTGGCAAGTCCCACAGGTCATTATAACTTCCACTGGGAATGTGTGCTCCCCTGTGTGTGTATTGTGTGTGTGTGTGTGTGTGTGTGTGTGTGTGTGTGTGTGTGTGTGTGTGTGTATGATTGTTATCTCATTAAAGCTTGTTAGAAACATTTATCTCATCTATCTTTTCCCACTTTCTGACTTGCACCCTTCCCTCCTCCAGATTCATAAGCATTCCTGCTTTATTACATCGGAGACACGCTCGAGGATTATCCAGCCAATTTACACCAGATTTGCCGATTCAGGCAATTAGAGTGCAAATGCTGATTGGAGGCTTGGTTTGTACACTGTGAACTACTAAATGTTTCTGGCTGAGGTTTATGGAGCTCATTTGTAACCATGTGAGGCATTTAAATAGTAAGTGGTGTTTGATATTGCGTTGGTGGTGAACAGGTCCTGCAGAGATCACAGACTCTCATTGGTCTTGATCTCACACACTGGTGCCACGCCGCCTTGAGTCTTGACTTTTTCATTGCCATCACGTTCAAGATATTGCACATGAATGTTAAAGGGTCAGTCCAGCCTGATAAAACATTTCTGCCGCAGTACACTGAAGGCACATAGACAGTTTTATTTGGAACTGCTTTCTACTGAAGAAACAGTGACAGGGTGTTTATGAATTATCCACAGTAACAGGAACAGTGTTTAGCCTGATGATGCAAGTGAATTGCCATTTTGTTTCTCATTAAGTCTAGACATTCTGTTCATTTTACTCGTTATTTTTCCCTAAAAAGTTATTAAATGACATATTCATCACATGTAAAGCCCTTTCCAATCTACTGAACGCTGTGGTAGTGGTTGCTAGGAGCAACTAATGTGTGTGTTGTGTTGTGTGTGTGTTTCTGGCGTTGTTGTTTCAGTAACAGCTAGTGTAAGGGATTCAAGTGAGAAATTCATAATCTCCAGTTGCTAATTCCACAATTGCTCTTTTAATTTCAAATTTGGGGGGGTGGCTTGTTTGCTGTCTTACCAGGAGGTAGATGGGAAATCAGTTTCATCTCTGTGTGAGGGACATATAAGCTTGCTGCAGGGGCTGGAGTTGTGGTAAGCTTCTGTAAAAAAGAGGAGTAATACACCATCTAGTAACTCCAAAATTGTCATAGCCGGCTTGCTACTATAATACACTACTATATAATACATTTAATATTTTGGAAGGAAGGTAATTTAGGACTGGGAAAGAAATATTGATGAACTTGGTGAATGCACAGTGTGCGATGCAATGGGTTCCTAAATTTGGGTATGATCTTCTTCTGTGTTGCCAGCATCAGTTAGAACAGGGTGGGCATCATTTCTTCTTGTGTGGCACCAACAGGATTACCATTCACCCCCCTAAGAAACTTTGAGGGGTATTTTCTTCCATGCTGGGATATGAATTTTCACAAATCTCACTGCCATTCAAATGAGAATTGAGACTCATCTCACCAGCCCGTCTAAAAATAGAAATAAGCCGAGACAGGCGTACAATAACTGGCAGCTGTTTCCCTGGCGTTCCCTGCCAACCCGGTTGTACAGTCTCTGCGCTTTTCACCCAATTTCTCCTCCAGTGTTCAGCACCACAGAGCTCCACTCATGTACACCTACAGCATTTTACAGCATTTACTACATCTGTTCTGTCTTAGGCTTAGTATACAACTGCGGATTACAGAACGGAGCTCTTCCTGAAAACAATCCAAGTCAAATGTATCTATTTAATTTCCAGAATGTAGATGAAAAATAAGAGTGTATATCACGGCAAGCAGCTAAGCCTCTTAAGACAGTTAAGACAAACTTAAATGTAACATAAATTATTTCAAATGTTTGTCTCTAAGTCCAAATGAACGTAAATACGTAGCGATTTTTGCTAACTGAATGGGTATTTACAGGGTTAGCCAACTAACTGCGCTAATAACAAGCATGAATAGTTTAATGTTTATGTGTGTGTGATTCTACTGTCTGAAGTGAAGCTACAACAGCTAATTAAAGGGCCTCTTTTTGTGATTATTTTCAACTCAGAGCCAAGCCTTGGAAATGTTTCAAGTAAAATTTAAGTTTATTTTGAAATAAATGCTGCTTGCCCCTATAAATTGTTTTGTGAATCTCTACAATGGATGCAAATTTAGCACAACCTGCAGTCAGACCCATTGTGAGAATAAGAAAAACAGAATGTCTCTTTAAGATTGGCGAGAAATGCACGAGCACAAACAATTCATTCAATTAAGTTCTGTCTCTTCAGTGTCTCTCAGTATTCTCTTTGCTCTCCTTGCAATTTTTTATCTGTAGGCTGTATTGTTTATCTTTGCCCTCGTTTCTCTGTCTCTAACAGTCATCCATTAAAAGTATATATATATATATATATATTTCATATATATAAGTATAATTATTTGTGGTGCCATGATCTTTCTACACTTCTTTGCATCTCTTTTGCGATTCTCTTTGCGTACAGTCCATGTTTCCCTCAGTACTAGAGAATATGTCACTGGTTTCATGCTCTATTTTACCTTGAGGTTTTTTCTTGAGAAAGACATTTACTAGGGCTGCCCCCGACTAAGGATTGTTCTAGTCGAATAGTCATGCTGTGTCTTCAAGCAATGTACAGTGTAACATCACACAAGTCTTGTGTTATTTAAAACTCAGGATAAAAAACTCCCAACTTCACTAAAACAAATACTCACAAACTTATTGATACGATGGATGATGTATAACGCTAACTCGCTACAAACTCGCTACAAACTCGCTCCTTCCTCCGTTTTATGCCTCTCCTGTCCCTGCCTGAACCTGCTGTGTCTTCATCCCCAGAATAGTCCTAGTCTGAGCTTTCTGGCCTCTGTTGATATGCCCTGCTCCCCTGGCAGTATTCCCCGCTGAAATCCCTCGCTCTTACATTAGTAGTGCTTACTGTCCAGTCCAATTACAGTCAGCTAAAAGGACTGCCAACTAGCTAGTGGCAGCTGCTACTACAGTCAGCAGTAAGAGACTCCCTGTGTTACAAGAGCAAAGGTCCATGTTGCAACAAATCCCTAATGCGTAGTGGGTCGACTATGACTCTTCTCATTTCAACGGTTAAGTCGACTATTAGTGGGCAACAACATTTACAAAAGTTATTTTCATGAGGCTCATTCCATATTATTGCTTCACATTATTTGATTATTTTGACCACAGGTTGGTGGTTTATTTCTATGTTTCCTGCAAAGTTAAAAAATGCCCCATTGGCTTAAAAACATAAAATTAATAATTACAGTAAGAATAAGAATCTTTTAAAATACAGTATCAAAGATGCCGAAGCCTTAAAATTACAGTAAAACTTTTGTCTTCCTCATCCAGACACATTCGCCAGCAAGGTCGCCGCCATCCAGGACCAGTACGCTGACGCCTCCATTGGCAACGTCACTGGCTCCAACGCCGTCAACGTCTTCCTTGGCATCGGCGTGGCTTGGACCATCGCCGCCGTCGCCTGGCGCTCCAAGGGCAAGGCGTTCAAGGTGGATCCAGGAAACCTGGCCTTCTCTGTCACCCTCTTCACCATCCTGGCCGTGGTGTGTGTGATCACACTGCTCTACCGGCGGCGGGCGACGGTGGCCGGCGGCGAGCTGGGCGGCCCGCGGACTTGCAAGCTGATAACGTCACTGATGTTCGTCTCGCTGTGGCTGGTTTACATCCTGCTGGCTTCACTGGAGGCCTACTGCCATTTACCAGTGTTTTAAATGGAGAGGAGAGGGGAGGGAGAGAGACCTACTGCCAATATGAAGAGAGAGAGAGATGGAGGGATGGAGGAGACTTCAAAGAGGGATGCGACAGGGAGAGATGGTTAGTAGAGGTGGATCGACAAGGGCCAAGTCTGACATTTTCATGGAGTCAACAGATCTTTACATTTTCTTTATTTAAAGTCCAAAACAACTTTTAGTGTCTCTGATAGACTTTTTTTCTCTTTACATTTCTTTCTTTCCTGAAAAAGACCAAAACATAAAACTCTCCAATGTGTCCAAAAAATATGTTTTTTAGCATTAGCAGCTCTTTTAGGGTAGGAGACCCACCATCGATCCAGTGATGAAGAAACCTCTAGGATACATAGAGCCTCTAAATTAAGAAATATTTAACTCAACACATTAATGAAAGGTTTTAAAGAGCCTCATCACCAGTGGATGACACTGTTTAATAGTTAATAAAAAGCTGATACCGTTCCAGCATACTGCCAAACCAGCAGGAGAGAGGAGCTGTTAGCCGGAAGGTGAAGAAGAGGTTGAAAGGTAAAAGTGGAAAAGTTGAGAGGAAGCTGGAGGCAACCAAACCAGAAGAAGTCTGTGTCAAGTTGATGGAGAGACTAGAGAGAAAACAACACAGGAGAAAGTAAAAAAGGTAGATGGGTAAAAATATTCGACACCCCCTCCTCACTCTCTCTATCGCTCCCTCCATCTTTACTGTATCTCGTCGTCACGTGAACAGTGGATCCTCCCATTACACCCACTGAACTCTATCTAATACTATCAGTGACTTACTTTTAACCCCTCTTCCCTGAACTGCACACACACACACACACACACACACACACACACACTTTGGGGCCCTCAGGTGAATCTGCAGTGGAGGACCACGCACTAACTTGTGGGCGAACAGGCAAGATAAAGACTGATAACCTCTTTTTGTCTTGATCTTTTTTTTCCTTCATTTCTGAATACACTGTGCAAAATAGTCCTTCCTACAACACACACACACACACACACACACACACACACACCAGATACTGTACACTCCCTTTCCTACGAACACCATACAGACTGTACACACTCCTCTGTCCCTCCCTCTTGCCTTACTCCCATCTCCCCTGTAGAAATTGTCTCAAAGTTGTGATAAAAACGCTGTAGTCACCAACCAACCCTCTTTTTAATTGAGCCAATCCCAAGTCCCTCTCCTTTTAAGCCAATCAACAGCCTTGTTTATCCCACATAGGAAACGTACCCTCCTCCTTTTTTTTTTCTAATCTTTTCAATGGCGTCACGTGTTGATGTTGTTACCGTGCAATTGTAAAAAACAAAAAACAAAAAAAAACTAAAGACAAATATAGTCTGGCGAGATGGAGAGAAAGAAAGTTAAAGTAGTATTTTTGGAGGATGGGGTGTTACTAAGGATGTTGATGAGCAGACTTAAGATTAGAAATGTAAGTCTGAAGGACCAACAAGTAAGCAGTCCACCTAGAGATATTTGTCTTTCTTGTAATGAAGAAGCATTGTGCAACACACATTGTTTACAGTCTAAAGTTGCATTAAATGGCAAGGAATATGTGAACGCCAAGAGACATCAACGAACAAGACAAAGGTGGGACCAATCGGAATGAAGGATCTCACTGGTGACTTGACAACGACTGTGAAGAAGAGGACGATGACAGTGTTGTTGATGACAAATCACAACTATGACCATACCCAGTGTTTCTAATTGTACATGATAATATAAGAAACTGTTATTGATGTGTGTGAGAAAAACACTGATATTTAATTTATGTGAACTCCCCCCTCTTTGTAAGGAAAACCCTGGAGGAGGAAAGGGAAGATCGATGTGCCCCTTTTTCCTCTGAAACACAGTTTAAGAAGACATTTTAAGGAAATCCATCACAAGGGAAAAAAGGCTATACGGCTGACGGTGATCGCAAAACCAGACACGACTGGCAGACGGAGAGAGGAGTTGAGTGCTCTGAGGGAAATGTACGGCAGCTCTGAAATATCATGTTGTAACGTTGTGACGTTTCTTTGTACGCAAAACAAAAATCATAAGCCTCTGTTATCCAAAGATTTAATGGAAGAATACTGTCACAGATCACCATTCATTTTCAGAGTGCAATTTTACCTTGCAGCATTGTATAAGTCCCACAAGCTAAAAAAAAAAAAACTGGCAAGTTTAAATTTATAAAGTTCACACTACAGATGAATATGCTTAACCATTGGTATTATTTATGAGGTTGAGCCTTTATCAAAAGCTGTGCTATTTATTTTGTGTTTGTGAAAAGTTTGTCGATTCAGGCATGGTTGTGAAAGTAAAAGTAAGATATCAGAGTAGCTTAAAACATGAAATTAACCATTCTGTTATTATTTGTCTGTCTGAGAAAGTGTCAAATCCAGATTTACATTATGTAATGTTATGTTAAATATTCCTGCCCAGTGGCTTGGGCTGAAGCAGGACAGAAGGGACGGCATATGGCTTGTCAGTGTAAATGATTGTTAAATGTATTCCCCTTGTTAACAACAGCATAGAAGGACAAACTCTGCAGCCATTTCGCCCGCAACTGCCCACAAAGCTGTTTGTACACTTCTGAGAGAAAATCCTGAGAGAAAACAATAATTTAGCTTTTTGTTATATCCCTTTTCACTAAAATGGGACTGAAAACAACAATTTACCTGCCCACGACCCGTCTTCTTAAATATGGACAAATTAGCCGCTGCTTTCATCTCAGTGTAAATGCAGGCTCAGTCGTGACCAGGCTGAACACACACCAGCTTGTCTGACGCGGCCTTGCTAAGGTCAGTTCTCGTGCAAATAGAAGATAAGTGACGATTTAGAGCATAGGGGCATTGATCTGTTACACCTTCCCTCAAATGTGACATTTTAAATGCCACACCAGTTGCTTTCACTTTCTGACAGCTGTAAAGGAAAGGAGAAAGTGGATTATTCCCAACCCTAATGGTAGAAAATAGGTGAACAATAGTTTTCCAGCTTAGAGTTACTGCATCAGCTGAGTCCAGGCTCAGCCAAGATTCACTGATAGAAGGAGTTTGGCCTCCTGCCATGATGCTCCTGATCTATTTCAAAAGAATATTTCTTGGCTTCAAATATTTAACTTTGCTGTCTATAAATTAGACCCAGATTTCTAACTCACAGAAGAGCTGCTCTGGAGCTCAGAGGGAAGACTCTTCAGCATGTTGGGTGCTTACAGGGCCATAGCCAAGATTTTAGAGGTACTGAGGTCATGAGTCCCCAATGCAACCCTACCTTCCAAATGTATTTTTTATATAATTAATACATTTTTATTCTTTTTGATGGCCTGAAGGTAAAATTTAAATATATTAAGCCTAACATGACTATAAGTCTACAACCAAAACAAAATAGTTTTGAAATTATTTTGTCATTGAATGTCTGCATTAAATTTAATGGAAATTCATTCAATATTTGTCGAGACATTTCACTCAAAATCCCAGATGTCAACCTCATGGTGGCGCTAGATTGAAAAGTTGAACAATCACCAAAGTCAATAGGATTTATCCTCCTGGTAACATGAATGCTTCTACTAAGTTGCATGGCAGTCTATCCAATAGCTGTAGAGCTGTTTCATTCTGGATGTGGTGGACTGACCACTCGGTATTGTCGTCCCTAGAGCTATGCTAGCAACATGACTACAAACACTGGAATCAGAATGTTATCTTCCCCCACAAATCTCTAAAATACAAAAGACATGACCTCAGTGTCTTCAGTCGCAGCTACAGCCCTGGATTCTTGTTGACATGACGTTTGACTCTGTATCACCCAGCTGACTAACCATCCAGATCCTCATTGTCTCAGCTTCCTCAGTCGTTTCTGTAGCACTCAGCACATCCTAAAACACAGTGAACCCACCATGAAGAGGGTCATCAGCCAGTTTTACAAGACTGGCATGGCTCCTGGTCTGCTGAGACGGCAGGACGCACGCCGGTTCAGACTGTATTTCTCAATGACTTAAGCTCCTGTAACAGTTGCCAGTTTAAGAATGAGTGGGCAGGATAATAGTGCTGCTGACGCCACAGGAACACAAGAATACTGGGCCTGATTTAGAAATTCTGGCTTTTTAAAGGTTGATAAGCCTAGCTGGAAAACGGCTGAGTGTGTGTCTGCGTGTGTGCATGCTTTCTAAGCGAGTGAAGAAATGCAACCATATTTTTAGTCTCTTGCCTGTTGCTTAGCGACCATCTATCTGTAAGCCGTTGTCTTCTTGACTGTCGCTGGTGTGTGTGAGACATTGTGTGTGTGTCATTCTCTTTTGATGTTGTCTCTCTCTGCTCGCCCTCCTTCGTTTAGTGACTGTGACAATATAGTTTCTCATTCATTTCTCTCTCTCTCTCTCTCTCTCTCTCTGCGGGTGAATTTCCACATGTATTATCATCATCATATGTTCATTTCATGTTCATCATGTGTTTCTTTTACTTTATGATCCTTGTGCCTCCCCTTGTTTGCATGTGTATCCATTGTGTGTAGATCTGCATGCGTATTTGTGCCTTTGTTTGAGTGTGTGTCGGTTGGTGTTGTAATCTCCTTATAAAAGGGCTCGCCCAGTGTGTCCCTGGCTGAGTCCCATACGCTAGATTAATGAATTAGAATGCCAACCTGACCCACAGTAAAAGACTGGAAATTGGATTCCCTCCCTTGTGTGTGTGTGTGGGAGAGAGGCAGGTAGATTGTACCTGGTACGACTCCCTTGCCAGCCGTGTGTGTGTGTGTATATGTGTGTGTGTACCTGTCAAAAAAGATTAGATATATAATAGATCTGGCTGTCGATCAAGACTGGGAATAGATGGTGCTTAAATAAGTGTGTGTGTGTCCAGTATGTGAGAAACTGTCATATTGAGGTCGCAGACTCCATTGGCTGATGGCTAGATGTGGACACAAGTGTTAATTTATACTAATGTACAGTACGCGCAGAAACACAGATCAATATGGGAATTAATCAAGCCACACACAGACACACACACACACACACACACACGCAGTGCTCGGTAGTGCTGGTGTTTTTTTATTTTTATTTTACAGTGTATTAATGGAAGCTGTGTGACAGAAACTACATATTTCCAAGTAATGTCACGCTTCAGTTTGGTTAAAAACTGACTACGATGGTGGCCTGAGATGAAATGTTTGAGGTATGAAGATTATATTGTGGTAAACCTGGAGGTTGTCATATTTACATAATCCTTTTAACAATGTCTGTTTCTTACTGCGTGTCCTCTGGTTTTGATTTTCCAACATCACAAGAGTGAAATGTCATGAATGCAAAGCAAAACAGATTACAGTGTTTGTCAGATTTCAGAGCCACCCTTAGCCACACTCTTATTGGCGCCACCATCTGTTCTCAGCTCTAGTAGGCTAATTCATGAAAAAAGGGAATTCATCAAATTCCAAACATACTGATGAATAATACTCACCATGTTTATATTTTTAATTGTTGAATGTCACCTTACAATTTGCTAAAACCCCAAATATCCCAAAACAACTACCAAGGACGTGACCTCAGTGTGCGCAGTGTTAGCTACAGCCCCGATGACTCTTCCTCACAGTGATCAGTGCTGCTGAATGCTTTCAGACATGTTGACATATAATGTAAAGGATTTGTTCTCTGAGCACGTTTGTAAAGATCCACTATTTACATTATTTGTACTAACAGACTGGAAAACATCCTCTGTGTGTGTGTGTGTGTGTGTGTGTGTGTGTGTGTGTGTGTGTGTGTGGGAGTGAGAGAGAGAGACATTTAAACCCACATACGTTAATCAGCCACTATCTATTTATAACTCTTTCTTTATTTTGAACCTTTTTTCCTCTCCACTATTAGCCACTCTATTGCTCTCTATCTTATAAATATTTATATATTTTATCACTTAATATTAATTTTATTCATATATCATGCAGCCCTATTTTTGAGGTCACAAAGTGCTTTTGATATAAATATCTGGTGTTTTTCATTTTTCCATGTATTTTATTATTGTTATTATTATTTTGTTGCATTTGTTTCCACTGTTTTGTGTTGTTTTGGTGGTTTGTTTTGTTTAAAAAAGACCCTCAGAGTAGAGCAGCAAATTAGCATAGTAAGAAATAAAAGTGAGTGTGCTCTTATCCTTCTTATCGAGAGTGTGTGTGTGTGTGTGTGTGTGTGTGTGCGTGTGTGTGCATGCGAGTGGGGACGCGTGCATTTCTTCATATCATTCCATCCACGAGTGTGTCGATGCATGAATTAAACTCATTCTGAATACAGTGTTGATGTTGGAAATGTCGTAGTAAAGAGTAAGGTATTTTTAAATGATGAAAATGACATGACATGAAAAATGATATAGGTGTTTACAAAGACCAAACCTTTTTTTTCTCTTGTTTTTTTTCTCAAAGATGAAATAAAACTTGACTGGCAAATGCTCAGAAGAGTGTCTGTATCTTTTCTACAAATGGAGGGGAAATCTTAGCTCAGTTAAGGTTGAGGATATTTTTCAAAATGAAGATGCTAATTTCAATAAATCCTCTGCAATCAGCAAATGGACTGCAGTATGTAATCATTTTTGGATTTAACAAATTAGCCTGTTGGTGAATTAGCAACCGTCCTGTTTTATGTTCGTATTTGCAAGCCTCTCACATGTGACACAGATTCAACATATGGCCAGCTGACCCATGTCTGGACAGGCAGATGTCGGATTTCTGTGACCTTAAAGGATTGGTTCACATCTCAAGTCTGTCTTAAAAAAAACCACACACACGCCCATCTGTACATTGCAACAGTTTGTGATTGTTATTGTTGTCCATACTGGACTAGAAGAGATCCCTTCCAATGTAACCAATGGGGGTCAAATCCACAGTTCTTGTTCTAAACAGCAAATGGACTGTATTTATATATAGCGCTTTGCAGTTTGCCATTCACATGCACAAGGTGAGCCCAATATGCTAGCCTGACCATCAGGAGCAATTTGGGCTTCAGTGTCATGCCCGAGGACAAGAGGCACCAGGAACAGAGTCCTACCTTCTGAGCCACAGTCCACACTACTCTACCTCTTACATGCTCTACCGCTGAGCTGCATCCTCCCATTCATTCTTTGCAAAAATGAAGTTCAGCTGAAGCTTATATGCAGTTTCAGTAGCCTGAATTAGTGAGATTTAGTCAAATCAAGTGATATTTCTTCCAGGTCTTCTTTTTAGCATTAAATTCTGTATTTGTGTTATCACAACTCAGCAAGGAAACGGAATGAAAGGGAACTTACTTTTACACAGAACGAGGACTATGGATTTAGTCTCTCAACCAACAATAAGGTACAAAAGTTGTGGTGTCCTTTCTTATAGAGCCTACAGTATAAATCTCTGAAAACAAGACCAAGAGTCAACAGCAGTGCTTTGAGTTATGTTAATGCCGGCATTCTAATGTGCTGATGTTTAGCAGGTTATAACAGTAGTTTCATTCTCCAGCAGATAAGTTATATATTATAATATAAAAACATGGTGGCGTTCTGCCAGCGTTATCGCATTACACTGGGCTGTTAGGAAAATTACCACTTGACTGAATAAAAGAGGTCACAGCACAATAAAGGACACTGTCAACACAGAGATGATCGCTTACTGTTTGATACCAAGCTTCATTTGATCTGCTATAATGTTCTGAGTCATTTCCACTTCAAATACACTACCAGAATGCCTGTGTTTGTGTCTGAGTCTGTGTTTGTGTTTGTGTTTGTATGCCTGCTACAGTCCAGTGATTATAAATCTTAAATTATCTGAAGAAATTATCTGATTAACTCTCCAGGGAATAAGCAAAGATTTGGCAAAACAGAATATCCTGATGTCTGGCTATCTTAGATCTTTTTTTGTCAGCATCGTATCAACAGTTTTTACAACAAGATGACACATGCGTGATCAGGAGAGCCTGAGCATGAATGTCATGAACAGGACCGAATTCTAATTTACTTTCCAGTCTCAGGGTGTGACATAGTGATGTTGCCAGCTGCGTGAACACTTGAATAAACAAGATAATGAGCAGACACTGAGGAATGTTAAGAAAACTAGGCACAAATATGTTTGCCTCAACAACTTGTTATTCTCTGTATGTTTCTGAGGGGGAAACTAATAGTAATTTGTTCTGCTTAATTCAGTGTCTGCAGCGTGTTCACAGCAGTGCAAACATCTCCAACTCCTCGACCAAATCATACATTTTTGTTACATCTGGCGTGGCTTAACCTGGCTCAATTTGTTTCAGTAAGAATACACAATTAAAGGGGTACAGTTTACACATAAAATGTCAGTGTGTACAACTCAGTCTGGGTAAATAAAGTTGTATAATGTATTCTGTGGCTCATAAGGGCGCTTTATAAAGTTAGAACACCTAACCCTGATGATGTCGCAGTCATGGCATTAGGGTTATCTTGGTTTGGTGCTCCACAAATAATCAAATATTAATCATGATCATGATTTCGGCTTCCCACAATTAAATGAACGTGATTGTCTACGTTGTTGATGTTTAAAATGCGTGCTCAGCTCATAGAAAACTCTGCTGTATATCAAATCAAGCACTTCTTAAACTAATAGCTAGCCACCATGGGTGATCGGGATGTTCTAGTTTCACTTTTAGGGAGCTGTCCTGTCTGATTCCTGAATTTGCAGCTTCACATTAAAAGCATTTAACTGGTGAAACCCCGAGTTGATTTTTATGTTAGTGTTTGTCAGTTGGCCACTGTCATTCAACAAAAATGCATATAAACAAGACAACAGTCATTTTCTGAATTTTCTGCCAGTAAATCAGTTTGAAATATGTCAGAGAGTAATGAGACAAGAAGGAACAGCCACAGTGAGCTGTTAAAGGAAGAGCTGCTGGCGACACACTGCACACCTCCAACTTCTCAGCCAGGAAAGCAAAGTTACTTTCACTGTCACTGTTCACAGACTCATGCTGTCTGCAGCATAAAATCAGACCACAGTTGCTCACAGAATGATGGAAAAAGAGCAACTATTGCTGACTACTTTATCAAAACAACAATAAGCCATTTTGCTGCCTCCAGTGTTCTTAGCCTGTAGTATTAACCAGGTGTTAATGCACAATAACGGTAAACCTAATATAATACAATATAATATAATTGAGTATTTATAGTATATGATTTAGAGAATATTATAGATCCAAGATGAAACTGATTGAAGGATGGGACTGAGAGAAAAGCTGCAGTTACAAATGCTATTTCAGCACCATGGACAGAGCCATGGCTCTATCAGTAAACAGCACAGTTAGGCTGCTGATATTTCAGAGCCATGGTCGGGGCCATAGAGTCTAACTTGCACAAAGGTCAGTCAGATAACAGATCATCGAGTCAGACAGACTAGACAAATATATTCAACTACACAACCACTCTGCCCTGCACTCTCTGCTATAGGGGATGAGGAACAAGGCAGATGACAGCTTAACAAGAGGGATGCATTTTAGTCATCTTGCAAACACAATATCCCCCCTCTGTTGATTACACTCCAGTATTTTTGGAGCTACTTTGGTCCAGAGTGAAGTATATCACATTACATTACATTACATTTTCTACAGACATTCACGGTTCCCACAAGAGCCATCCCACTGATTTCAGTGTGTGAGTTTGTATCTAGCAACGCCATTAGACCTACATTTGTCCAATACTTTAATTTATAGGCCTAATATCTGCAGAACTAATGATATTCCCATCAGCATCAGCTGTGCTTTGTGTTTAGTGCTTATTAGTAAATGTTAACATGCTAACACACTAAATTAAGGGTGACATAATCTTTTTTGGGGGGAGTTTTTGCTAAGAACAGCGAGTATTGTATGCTGTGTCCCTTGAGGCAAATTTGTGATTTGCGATATTGAGCCATATTAATAAAATTGACTTGACTTCCAAACATTTGCTAATGATGCATTTCAGCTGAGGCCAATTTGAACTTACATTGTGTTGTATGAACCGTGTTAGGCGGAGACAAATTTTACGGTTGTCTAAACAGGGGATTAGTCTAATTTCCAAGCATTTGCTCTCTATTGAAACAGCAATGTAAAGGTCAAATCAGCATCCCAAGGGCTTGAATCATGTGGGCCTGTCTAAATCAAGCAAAAAACGAAGCTGTGAAATAGCTGCGGGAATGTGACCTGGCCAATCAAAAGATCACAGGTTCATGACCTCATGCCAGCAATTGTCAGTCTTTGAGAAACACAACAATAAACTGTGTTTAAATCTTGATTACAATTGCTTAAGCTACAAATACATTTCATAAAAACATGTGAAGCTGCAACGTCATTTTTAGTCTAATTAAGTAATGTGTTGATTGGCTGCAGTACACTCATACCCATTTCTCTTCTTTTGCATTAATCAATTTTCACAACTGGTCAAATGTGTAATGTGAAAGGAGTCACTAGAAGTCGTGCTTGTAGAATTATCTCCTGACTCTAGCAGCTAAACATACAAATACTTTCCTCACAACAGAGCGAAGATTTAAGTATGTTCAGCACCTTTTTTTGAAATCATAATGGCAAGGACTGAGAAATATAATGTCTACACATCATGTTCAAATGTAAAAAAGGTGACGGATTCTTGGTATCACAGCAGTGCCATCCCAAAAGTACAAACAGTGGGATCTGCTTTTGTGTTCATCAAAGCCTCATGTCACAATATCACTTTAAAATTAAATGTTAATTTGAGTTCACATAAAACTTTCACCTAAACTGAGGAAAGCTTGCTGGTTAGGATGAGGTCAACCTGCAAACTCTCCTTGTTTCTGCATTACTTTTTACATTACTTTCAGTAAACTGACAAAACTACCTCACACTTAATTATCTAAGCATTTACCTGAGGCTGTTTTTTTTAGCTGTTATCTAACCTGGCAACATGAGAAAGAACACCATCATATTTATAGCACTGGCTAGAGGGGAGTAGTTGTTGGAGATTAAACACTAATGCAAACACACACACACACACACACACACACACACACACACACACACCTGGGACCTGACCAGCATTACTCTGTTGGCCAATAAGTAGCTCTATTGTGGTTCCCTGATTTGATCCAACACACTTTGGGAATACAGACAATGGACAAGAGAGGAAGGGTGAGAGTGCTTTCACTTGCTTGCATTATAGTCAAAGAAGGCATTCAAGGTGCGTGTGTGTGTGTGTGTATTCATTACATTAATTTTCATGCTGACCTAATTAAAGAAAAAAATCCAAACTTGAGAAGTTTATGTTTTGCATGCTTTTTTACGTTTTTTTTCCCCTTTTCCTGTTCTTCTCTGTCAGTTATCTGAACGACAAAGTGGCAGCTGTTATTCCCCCAGCAACCCTGCACCGGTAACCACGGCGGCGAGACACGTCTCCATCCTCCGCTGGAGGAGAACGAGACGAAGAGACTAAGAGTAAACACAACAGTCCTGAGGGAGAGATGGAGGAGTGGAGACAGATAGAGACAGACAGGAAAAAAGATGGAAAGCTACAGAGTGTGTGGGGAGGAAGACAGAAAGAAAGGAAGACAGAGGGGGAGGAGTGTGAATGTGACCAGAATTTGAGACAAACTGACACAGAGAGAAAGCAGCAAACAAATTGAAGCATGTGAAAGGAGTGATGGAGTTGGTGCTGACACAGATTTATCCTGTGGGAAGAGGGAGAAGACAGGAAGTGACACGCTACATTGATTGTCTTCCCTCTCCTGGGTCCCAATATTTGCCTCCACGCATAAACTGATTTTGACACTTCTTAGTTGGTTAATTGGCTCTGCGGTTTTAACAAACAACTTTGTATTAGTATGCACCAAACAAAATGTTGATTCTCACCAGAAGGAAAAAGCATTGAGTTCTGTTTCATTCATTTAGAGACATGAAAGGAAATAGAGGGAGCATTACAATGTGTTCCATGAAACAGGAAAGGACAAAGCTGGGTTTTCTTTAAGTAGTTTTGAGGTTAAGCAAGATGGACAATTTTTGCAGTAAAAAACATGTATCCTACTGTCTAGGGCTGCAAAATATTATCAAAATCGCCATATGCCAATCAAAAAAGTCAAATGTGTGACAAAACAGCATTATAATGGAGTACTGTAGGACTGTAGGGAGGCCCTGTTCTCCCGATGTAAAAAAGTTTGGTACAGACCCTAAAAGTCTTTACATCGTCATGATTTTAATCCTTTTTTTTTTCTGTGAAAACTTTATTTGTGATGCAGAAATGATCATTCCCACAATAATCGCAAGTCATATCACAATCGCAATATCTGTCAGAATAATCACAATATGATGTTTTTACCATATTGTACAGCCCTACTACTGTCAGATAATAACGTTTCATTTGAAACTTTTGAAAAGACTGAAACAAACTATGATCCCAAAAATGTCAGTCTTGGTAGACATTTATCTACCACTACAGCTATTTGAGTATTAAAGCACATTTTTTGTTATGATGTATCTTACATCCTCTTACGTATATAATGTTGCTCATTTGATGCATATAGAAGGAGATGAAAAATGTTCACTTGATTATCGCTATGTATTGCAAAACAATATTTTCTTTAGATTTTCTTATAAATGTAAGATGTTGATCTTGTGATAACTATCATAAAGCAAAAATCACCAGGAGTTCCGTCTGAAAGCAATATCAAATACAAAAGAACTTCTGGAGAATTAAAGCTATATGATTTTTGGCCACTTGGGGGCAGCAGAATGAGCTGTAAATACAACACTGACATAATATCTGTCATAGACATATTATTTCTCCACCAAATCCTGAAGGAAAATGTCTCTTTACCTGCTGAATATTCACTAGCTAGTCACTAACTTATCAGTGTCTGTTTGCGGCAGCCTGTCGTAGTTGAAAACGGCGCTGATGAGAGCAGTGAGACTGAAATAAGAGCTGAAAGAGGCAAAGAAAAACTCCTTAAAGCTTAGCGGAACTGCAGAGATGGGTTTAGCTTAGTTAGCTCAGAAAAATGTCAGAAAGTGGATCAAATATTTAACATCTACTTAATATTTATTAAAGGTAGGAAAAAGAAAGAGACAGAGTGATAGGCCAAGTCATTGAGAGAAGAGACTGAAGTCTACAGAATGAAAGAGGATGCAGTTTAGAGAATTGTGAAAGGATAAAAAGAAACAGCAATGTCAGCGAGGATAGAGCAAGAGGACAGAGAGAGACAGACAGACTGGAGTGAGACGATGAGGGGGATAAAACGGCAGAGAGAGGGAGGGATAAAAAAAAAAAACAGATGCAATCAAAGAGAACAGACAGTAGTGGCTGCAGCGGTGAAAGGACAGACCGGACTTTTTGCAAACAGAAGGGATAAAGAGTTGGGGAGGAAGTGAGAAAGATGAGAAGAGGGGAAAAGAGAAAAGGGATGATAGAGAAATAATCAGTTTTTTTCTTGGTGGGATTTAAGTCTGTTTTGAGAAAGAGGAGGGTGAGTGTTTGGATAAGAGGCTAAAGAAGAAGGATTTCGTTATGCCTGAAAAGAGTAGGGGCATGAAAGTGGTGGAGAAAAAGAAGTAGAAGAAGTGAAGGGATTCAATTGCAGAGATGAAGACAATTAAAGAGAGAACAATGATTTTGTGAAATAGGAGATCTAGTTGAAACAGATTTCCCAGGCGACATGACAGTTTATTTATGAGGTTATGGACTTTCTGAAATGACACAGGTGATAATCAGAATTCATTACGGAGCTCGGATGAAATGTGCATAATCTCCCAAACCAATTGCCTCCTCTCAGACTCCATTGTGCCTCTGATTACTGAGGATTTGCAGCAGGTAGTCAGCGATCTGTGATGGATTATATTCTCAAACTAACCTTTCCGACCCCGCCGAGGAGCAGTAAGGGATGAGAGATGGATGAGTGTGAGAAAAGAGGAAGAGAAGAAGAGATGAGAGTGTGAGGATAAAGCTCCCGCCTGGTCTATAAGCTGCCTGTCGGATACTACGCCAGCTAATGGTGTCACTTCCTTTCTTCGCTGAGTGAGTTTACATGAGACACATTCACTATCACAACTTCAGCATGTGTGTGTGTGTCTAAGTAAGTCATCACCATCATATTGATTGAGGACGCAAAGCTACCGTGGAGCTACAGATGGACACACATACTATACAGTAGAAATATATAGTATAACACACACACTCTACTGATACCCCCAATCCCCCTCAGGCTAATGTGTGGGGTTTTTTCTTAATCAGTCTTTTTACTTCAATCAGATCAGCCACATCGTCTATGAGACAATCACTTTGTTGCTGGGAAAATTTTTTTGTTTCTCTGCTGCCGTCGGCTGTTGTTTCAGTCCGATTTACTACTTCCACCCCGATTCATCTCCCAGACTCCTCACACAGTGTATATCTTCAACTTTTCCTTTTGTGTCCACTATTTATTTAATTTAATTAAAATTTTCTAATTACTCTTCAAGTTGTATCTTACAATTTAAACCTCAGCAGCTGAATCCAAACTATTTTAAAGGACCACTGTGTAGGATTTAGTGCCATCTAGTGGTGTAGTGGCAGATTGCAACTCCCTCACTTCACCCTCCCCTTCCAAGTGCAAAGGAGAAACTACAGTGGCTTCAAAACTCATTAAAAACAGCCATATCTAGAGCCAGTGTTTGGTTTGTCCGTTCTGGGCTACTGTAGAAACATGACTCCATGGGAAGGTAACCCTCTCCCAGGCGCAAAGGGGGCGATGACCTGTAATGGGCCCTTATACAGCCCATAGGTGAAATTCTTTTTTTTTATTAAACAGAGACCTGCTGTTATCTAAGCAGCACAACTAGTCAGTCAGATAAATGATACAAAAGTAAGACCGACTTAACTAGAGTCTGACTCCACAGTTGGACATTCAGTGATGTTGGATGCTCATACAGCCACATAATCAACCCACACATGACTACAAACTACAGGAGTTCAAGCAGCAACGTATTGTCTGCCATCACTACACAGCAACAAACATCATTTTTGAAAAAAGCCACCCAGCTAGCGTCTATGACAGCCTGACATCATCCGACACTTACCAGTGATTTTTCCTTCCAGGAGCTGTCACTTTTAATCCATCCAACAAAAATGAATGAATCCACTGTAGCCTGCATTAAATTGCCAAAAAACAACTCATCTGAGCACGACAAACTCAAACATAATCCTCCATCTTAATCTTTGTGGTTGCTTTCATTTACCTGCACAGAGCAAGCAGCGTGCTCCTTGCAAACAGTTTCACCTGTTGGGCAGGTAGCGGAGCCAGCAGCAGGGCTCCTGGCAGACATGGAGGGTTGAGATGTTGAGTGAGACGTTTGTGAGCCGAAAACGAGGCAACTAGATTCTTCCTCTGCTGTCTGGACTTTTCTTTTACACTTAAAAATAAATGTTAAAAAAAAGCCAAATCAAAGTGGCTGGTGGGGGCCCTGTTAAGGGGGTATTGAGGGGGAATCCATGACAATGCAAGTAGGCCACAGTGCCCCTGCTGGTGCTGGTTGTAGAATTCAGATTTCCTGATTTTCCAGAGAAACTTCCTTGAAAGAACTACGTTTTTAATACAATGTTGCAGAAAATTATTCTGAACTGCAAACATAATAAATAAAATATTATAAAATCTAAATAATGAAAAAGTTTGACAGATTTCATCTTGTTATTTGGCAGTGTGGGGGAGTCATGACCTCAGTATTTGTTTTTAATGAATGTACAGTTGTGTTACACACACCATTAAATTACATTTGAATACAGGATACTGCATATCAGTGTGCAGGCTCGGGGAGTAACAGATTACATTTAACTGAGTTACGTAATCAGGATACAAAAAAAGTGTAATTGTAATCCATTATAGTTACAGAACAAAAGATGTAATCAGATAACAGTTACATTTACAGTAGACAGGATTATTAAAGTATATCTGATTCTGATTTAGTAAAAATGGAGATTAATTAGCAAAATTACAATTTTAAAATAAATCGTTTTTTCTTTCAAAATACACTGGGCAAAGGTCACATTTTAGAAATCTTTAAATTTTTTCCGTCTCCATTTTCTTTTCTAAAGTTATATTGTTCTTTTGTCTTATACTTCTTAGTGTCTTTTCTCTTGTTTTTATTTACATATTTGGTGCTGAGGTAATCCAAAAGCAACTTAAAGTAATCAAATTACTTGGATTAGGTTACTGACAGTTAATTAGTAATTGTATCGGATTATATTTTTAGAGTAACCCTCCCAACCCTGTCAGTGTGTACAGACACAGTTAGTTTCTGGCTCAATGATACTTGAGCAAGAGGGATACTGAAACCAGTTCCTCTGACAGTTCAATCTCTCTACTTTCTGAAATACTGTCTCTGAATTAAAGAGAGCGTGAAAGCAACGCTGGGCCCTAAAACTGAGTCTGTCATACCCAATCAACTCTAAAAACACTACATAGCAAAAAGTGTTAAATAATAGACACTTTTCATTACAAATGGATCAGAGGTTAAGTGCCCAGAAAGCCTGAAATGCTGGTAAAAACAAAATCACTCTGAACATGAGCAACTACATACATGACTAAGAAACTGAAAGCAGAGATGAAAATGTTTCACCGATATTTTGAGGGGGAAAAAGAGAAGAAGAGAGTTCAAGCCTTCAGCACACGCACAAAAAACAGCCGAGGTTCAGCTCCGTAAAGGAAGTTTATTACTGAATGTTCAGCCGTATACTTTTTATTAATTGTGAAGTAACAATAAAATATTACATCTGGATCATTGTATAGTATTCCCTTTATATCCAGCAATCATAATATACACTAGATATACAGTGTCAACAAACCTCATTACATATCGTCTCTAATGCATGCTTCCTTCACTATCTGAAGTGTACAAACAATGCTGCTGCTGCTTTTACATAATTTAACTAATCCAAAAGTAAAAGATGGTCTCATTATTTGGTGAAACTGAGGGAATGGAAATGGGACAGAGGGGTACACATGGGGAGGAAAAAAAAGAAGAGGGAGAGAAGACATGACAGCCAGAGTCCTCAGGGTGGGCCCGAGGCAGACTAGTCACACCAAATGTCTAATAAGAGTAAAGTCAAGGAGTGTTTGTGTTTGTAATGCTGAAGTGAGCGCAGTGTCTAATGGTACGCTGCCGTGTTTGTGTCAGAGTATGATATTGTGCGTGTCCTTTTAAATGAGTGTTTTCAACCTAAAAAGGACAGAAATAACAGAGGTTAAAGCTCACGGCTGACAAGAAACAACCCCCGGGCTCCATTCTGGTGGGAAGGAAACTTGCTAACGGCGCTAGCACACTGATTGCGCTTCTCTCCGTGTGCCAAAGAAGCACAGGCCAAATCTAAGCATAAACCGGGGGAAAGAGAACCAATGCTGGCCTTTTTGGTGTCATGGTTCCTGATTAAAACTGATACCTTGTCTCATTATTATGTTTTAAAGGGGCTATACTGGCTTCTTGGGAGTTTGACCTATTTTGCACAAAATCTGACAAAAGACTGACTCGGAGTTAACTGTGTGACTGGTAGGTAGCAGATATGTTTCCAGTGCACATGCTATAGATTTAGCATATGTGGGCTAGTATGTAAAGGAAGGCATCACAGAAAGAATATAAACCTTCATACTAATCCATGAGATAAAAGTGATAAACTTTTCAAACAGTTGCTTATATACACAACAATTAGCAACATTAGCATTCATTCTGTCATATAGTCCAGTATTCACTTTCCTTTGAGCTGTTTTGGTTTCCAACACCTGAGAAGCTGTTGAACAGGCCACTATTTCACCAACTAACTGTTAACTTTGTCTTCACATGTAGTGCGCACTGAGTTTATTGGAACAGCTGCAGTCAGAAACAGACTTGATGAGAGCACTGAGACTCAACCAAAACAGTAACCAAAAACCTGGGAGAGGCTCAAACACTCAGTAGTCAAATAAAGAACTGTGGTATTTAGTTTTTTCAAACTGATCTGTATTTTGGAGCATACGAGTCATTATTTCTAACTAACGATCCTGTATTAAAGCAGCCCTTTCATATCCCACTACTTTCCAGTCTCAGAGCTAACAGTTCACTGATCACTCTGGTGTCAGTTCTTATAAGGTCAAACTCCTTTCAGGATCTACAAAGTACATAAAACTTTATATCTTATTTTAATTTTAAAGCTACTGGCTGCCATCTAGAACCAATAATCTGTATTTTTACTAAAGAAAAGGGTCAAAGACTAAAAAAGAAAACAAATTTATAATATCTGATATACTTGTGGTTTGTGGCATTTTACACATTAGACATATATATATTATATCTTTTCCTGATATATTAGCACCTGTGGAAATAGTCTGAAACTATAATACAGTATATAACTGTACTGTAGGTGCAGTTATTATATTGCAGCTCCACACAAAAACTTTTGTGTAGAAATGTGACTCCAGTGCCAGTTAATGCATTTGTTAGATTTAACGTGTCTGGTAACAATTTAGTTACACAATTTATCTATTTTATCTATATTTATCTGAAGGACAAAGGTTTTTGTAAGTGGTAAAATATGTTTCATTCTCATTTATGTGATTACTTTTAACACACAGTATAAAAAAAGCTTTTGTTAATACAAATAGTACCAAATACAAAAAAAAAAGCTCAAAGTGCAAAGGAAAAAAACCCTTTCCTGTCAAAATGTGCTCAAGGACTCTTTTGCAAATGGCCACTAAACCATAAAATTAAACAACTGCTGTTCACACAAAAAGAAAAAAATCATGTGGTTGTATTAATATCCATGTCAAAGGAACAATAGACTTTTACAAGCAACCGAAACAAGACAATGGTAAAAGTGCATTTAAACATGAAAAGAGCTGAAAGGGGTTGCACCAAAATGGGCCGTTTTCACCTCAAACATAATGAAAAAACCCTCTGAGTACCTGGTGATAATGTACAAATCTTACAAATGTTATTCTGAATACTTGCCACTGGACTTGGAATGGCTTGGACCACCTTGACCCTAAAGCAGACAGCCTGCAAGGAATGCATCAACTTTTTTCAGAAAACAAACCATTTGATTTGAGAAGACTGGTGGCAGTTTCACCTCCGCCTCTTCCCAATAAAGTACATACTCACACTGTATACATTAGCGTCGGAAATGAGACAGCTCAGCACAACATTTACATACTGTAGTGCAGTGTGGCACACAGAGAGCAGGACAGCCAGAGGTGAACAGTCTGGCAATCTTTAACTGTTAAAATATCAGAGACTAAAAGGTCAGTGTATTCATTTAAAGAAAGTGCTGACCCCAGTGGGTGTACGTTTGCTGTCCTACGAATGTCCGGTAAGTTAAACCAACAATTTCATAACAGTTATTGTCTTTGTGTTGCTTTCTTTATAGTGTTTAACCTGAAAAACCCTGTGTCAAGACAAAGCAGAGCTCCATTAAATTTCATGCACATTAAAATGCTTAAAGATACTGAATTCATAATGAGCTTGATACATGAAAACCTTTAACGCTCTGCAAAGCGTTAATTGAATGAATGGATACAGATAGTTTCTTCCATCAATTAAAACTTAAATAACCACAAAAGAAAAAGTTGTTAAAATTCAATTTAAATAGATGATAGTTTACAAATTGTGTGTGAGGGGGAATAATCAGACAGACAGGCAGCCAGTGCTCACAGAGGAAGGGAGGCAGGAGAGGATAAGACAGGACTCGCTGAATCTAAAAACAATCTTTTCTTTGAGAAAAAGTAAAAATTAAATTCACTTGTGTTTCCTCCCTCAGCCTCTCCTGACCTCCATTCCTCTTCAGCACTTGTGGTCAGTAGTAAAATTCACATAAAACTAAACATATACACAGAATACATATACACAGAGTGCCATTATTTTACCCCTCAAAGTAGACGAGGCAGGAAAGAAAAGAACCATTTACATTTTGCTGTAAAAAAAATAATTGAAGTCTCCATTAATGGATGAAAATAAAGAGAGAAGAAGCTTTGATAAAGAAAAAAAACAAAAACACAGACTTTTAAAGTACCATTTAGTATGTGCACCACATTCAACATTCGGCTTGAATGGAGGCTTAAACACACTGAGGGATATTTTAAAGGGCATATTCACCCTAAAATAAAATTTACACAAGCAGTTCCTATGTCCAGTGACAATTCTGGAAACAAGAGAACTGAACTAGTTTTTCATAGCAACGCACGATTTCCCCTCATGGCAGACCTGAAGTAAAAGTTGCTGCCCATGTGGTTACTTTCTGAGCTGTGACACGATTTCTTACCACAACATTATAACACTGTACCAATAATAATTTGTCAAATTGAGCATTGAAGCAAAACCCTCATGTGTTTGCCTCACTTTGATGATTTAAACTAAAAATTTGAGTGCATTTTTACATTAAAATGTAATAATGCAGCTTTAAGACATAGTCTGAAGACTGTATGAGGTCTTTTTCCAGGCTGCAAAAGTGTCAAACTAACTGCAACAACATACATGGACACACACACACACACATCCACAGTGCACTCTTTCCATTTAGTACAAAGTATTACTGTCCCGAAAAGCAGATGTCTCATCAAGAGATTAACTTCTGGCCACACACACACACACACACACACACACACACACACACACACACACACACACACACACACACACACACACACACACACACACACACACACACACACACACACACTTTAGTAATCTGTAATATTTGTAAAATTACTGAAGTTCTTTCCTTGTGTGTTTGTGTGTGCATTCTATTTTCAAGCGGGATAGATTGGATGGAATGAGGATTTTAGAGACTTTTGGCCTCTGAACTAATAAGCTGTGTGTGTGTGTGTGTGTGTGTGTGTGTGTATTTATGTACCACTGTGTGTAGATAGAGCGCCTCACCATAGATGCCTCAGTAGAAAATACAGTCAAGCATGTGTGTGTGCAAAACTGAGTGTTACATCACTTAAACCCTCCATTATTTACACTCAAAGACACACACACTCGTTTTGTAGCCAGATGGTCGTCTGCTGACCACCCGCAATTCAACCTTGGCTGGGTTTTGAAGGGCCAGAGACTTTATCCCGACCAATGACGTTGCAAACCCTGCCGAGACAGGTGTGTGAGCAAGTACAGTGTAATAGGATAATCAGGCTGGCATGAATGAAAAGCTCAAACAACCAATTTAACATAAACAGTAAAGGCTGCAGCACCGCTTGCTGGTCAGCTACTGTCATTACGGCCAAAACATAAGCTTTTAAACTTACTTTTTTAAGTCTCTAAAAAATCTGGATAAAAATTCAGCCCTCTTCTCCTTTATATTCCCTCTTGACACTCAATTCTGAAAAATACTTCTCTAACCTTGATTATTTTTACTTTCAAAGGTGAAAAAGATTTGGTTTTTGATATTTATTTGTAGCACTCACATGTTGGAAATAGTTGCTCATCTACTCATAGGACATGAGGCCATTATGAAGCAATCTCATTGGTCAGATGTTGCTACAAACAAAATATCAAACTTTTGTAGTGAGAATTACTTATTACCATAATGGTAGTCGCTTGGCCCAACTGTATGTAAGTTACAAAGTTTACCTTTACAAAGGCAGTCATTGTCTAACCCTGTTCCTTTCTCTACAGTTTAAAGCTTAAAAAAAATAAAATAAAAAAAAAGTTAAAACTGTTAAAAAACAGTGTGAACATAAAGTGCGTGGTGTCACAAAAACCACAGCAAAGCTTACTGACCAGACAATGGGAATGCTGCACAGAAAAGGGTATGAAAGGATATGACATTAAAAGCAAGACAAAAAGACACAAAAATGTATTAAAAAAAAAAAAAATGGTTATGATTCTTATGAAATCTTCAAAACGCATCATGTGTCATCTGACAATAACAGCAAAATAAAAAATAATATAGCTCTGTAGACACGAACAAAAACAGTCTGTAATAAAAAAGGAATAAAATTAGTTAATAATTAATATCATTACTATCCCACATTATAATCATTATAGACCCCAGTTGAATGTATGTATTTTCCTTTTTACAGGTAATAATTTTAACTGAACGACATCTCCGCCTCCGACAGGACGGGAGTGGTGGACGAGGAAGTGGAGTCAGCCAATGAGGCAGTGCTATTGTCCATGGTCCTGTTCCAGGTGCCCCGATTGGGCGTTGACGGGTAGGAGGGCGTGGAGCAGTTGGAGGGTGGGCCCGAACCGGAGCTGGGGCTGGGGCTGCTGTGATTGGACAAGGACGAGAACAGGGCATCCTTTCGGAGACCTTTGTTCTGGAGCTCCATCTGAAGGTGCTGGCAGATCTCCTCCGGCAGTCGCTGATACTCCTCCTCCAGTTCCCTCTCCAACTGAGTCTGGAGCTGGATAACAAACACCAGGAAGTAATAGTTTGAAATACAACGTATGTAGTAGTATGTAGCTACAACCAGGAAGTGATTGAATTAGCTTAGCTTAGCATAAAGACTGGAAGCAGGGGCAAACAGCTTCCAATTTCTTTTAAAAATACACCAATTAACATCTCTAAAGTGCACAAATTAACACATTGTATTTTGTTAATTGAATCCATACACAAGTAGGAGGAGTTTTTTTTTAAACAAATGACATATAGACATCATTTTTCATTTACAGGTATAAACTGCCTCTGCTTTTGAATGGGTTACAATGACAGCAGTTCAGCGTGTGAGTCGCTGTGTTTTGTGCTCACCATTGGAAGTTCCTCATCTATGTGTTGCAGCACCTCCCGCTGCCTCAGCATCAGCTTGTCCTGTCTCCTGGTCTGAGCCTCCTCCAGCTGGGGCGTGAGAGAAAGAAGAGCAAGAAGGGAGGAAGATTTTGGAAGGAAGGAAGGAAGGAAAAAGGTGGAAATGGGATGAAGATTTGAGGGGTTTCACACAGGAAAGGCAGGGAATAGAAATGTATGAGAGATAAGGGATGGAAAGCAGTGAGTAAGAATGAAGAAGATTTTAGGAGGGTAAAAAGAAAATATAAGGAAGAGGGAAGGCAGGATGGCAATGTGGATTAGGAGGCAAAAAGATAATATTGAAGTAAATAATAAAGTTGATGACAATGGCACTGAGTGTGTGGGTGTGCCACAGTGGGTACTTACCCTGCGGATTAAGGCGACAGAATCTTGAATATGTTTCCTGTTGATCTCATTCAGTTCCCTGCAGAGAGAGACAAACGGATGAAGACAAAGAGTGAAGAAAATAAAAGGAAAAAAAACGAATGAAGATAGAAGTGTGAATAAAAATAAGATCTGACTGAAATAAACATCTGTAATTCCAGTTTCTCACATTTCAGCCTTGTCTTTTTCACGGCTCTTGGCTTCGCTGATGCTGTTTTGTCGCTTCCTGTCCAGGATCTTCTGGAGCTCTTTCTTCTCCCTGCAGACACAACATACAGCCGAATGAAGACAAATTGCAAGTTTTATAGAGAAATTTGCCATTTTTGTAAATGTTATTAAAACTGAGATGTTTGTTGTGAATCCAACCTCTGGGAATCAGAGTCACATGGTGTAAAAAGGCACAAAAGTCATCTTAAAATCAAAACTATTGCAAAAAGTTAATACCATAATCATAATTAAAGCAGAAAGTCACTCTGGCAGTGACTTCTGTGTCCTGCAAGGTGAAACAGCCGCACTTACTTCTCACACGTCTCCCTGAGCCTTTTCAGCTGAGCTGCTTGGCATTCATGGGCCGTCTCCTTTAACTTCTGGAAGGCCTAAAAACACACGGCAGCAGACGACGACCTGTCAGCATGATCACTGTGCAGATGTACCACAGTGCCACAAAGTTTCTTAGAGGTCAGCTAATGAGGAATGTGTATATATTTAAGAATTTATAGGAGGGACGCAGTGTTACTCCCGAGTGTGTCACCTTGAGTGTGCATTGACGCTTTTCATACGTAGGTGTGTGTCGTTACCTCCTTCAGGTGTGTTTGTTGCTTCTCTCTCTCGGATGCGTGAAGCTGCTGTCGGAGCTTCAGCAGCTCTTGCATCTGCCATTCCCTCAGCTGGACCGTCTGCTTCTCAATCTCCTGATTCAACGCTGTCAGCTCACTTTGCACCGGCTCCGGGGGCTCGCTGAACACACGCACGCACGCACACACAGACCCACACCCACACACCCACCCACACCCACACACAGCCACACAGCCACACACACAGCCACACACACACAGCCACACAGCCACACACCCACACAGCCACACACACACACACACACAACACACACACACACACACACACACACACACACACACACACACACACACACACACACACACACACAGAGTGAGGTCAGGTTTAGTTGGTTAGTTTAATTAAAACAGACCTTCTACCCATTAACACACTGTTTTCCATCCATCTATCCAAATATTTAACCATTCTTTTTCCTCCATTCCTTCCTCATTTACAGGTACTTCTTTAGATCTTTTTCCAAGATATAAATCCATCCATCCTTACTTTTTTTTCATGCTACGTTTGAGGTGTTTCTCCATTTGACTGCGTCGCTTCTGGGTCTCATATTCAATCTTGCTACTCCGACTCTTCTGTTCCTTACTCAGATTCCACACCTGCTAATACACACACACCCACATGCAAAAGGAAGTGATTTTTCTGCATGTAGTGGCAACATAGTTGGACCCAGACGTTTTCTATGGAGAGGTGAGAAATTACATGTACCTTCTTGAGGTGTTTCTTACGAATCTCTTTGAGTTCTTTGCTATGTTTCTTCACCAGCTTCAAATAACCCTTCTGTTGCTTCAGCTCCTCTATAGACTGGGCAGGGGCCTCTGGGACACAGAAAAACACACAAACATAGAGTTATGGCCAATAACCAATGTAATTTATCAGTGTAAATCTTGCTGAAAACTGGCCACTCCTGGCTAACGGTCATTAAATACAGAGTATATCACACACACATATGATTTCACTAATATCTGTGTGGAAATGATGCTGGAATGACCTTACCTGCCAGAACAGTGGCTATGAGGTCTTCTCTCTGACTTGGTGCTACTCACACACAGAAAGAAATAAAAGAGGGGAACCACACAGACAGTATGTGTGAAATGGATGATGGGAAAATTAACCAGACATAAAAAAGCAGAAATGAACTAAACAGTTTAACATATATGTAACATCTTGTATTGAAAAGAACATGTCATTAATGGAAGAAACTGGGCATGCTAATACGATCTGAGACATGTGAAAAGATCTTTTTGAGATGTTTGTGAAGTGAAGACACATGCATGGACATATACACTTCCTTGCAGCAGGCTGATACAAATATACATGAGAGGTAAGGCAGACTCATACAATTTAGCAACTCTTTGCCTGCTACACTGCCCACAGCCATAATGCAGGTGTAATAGTTTTTGTTTTCTGGCACATCACATATGGCTTTGTACCACCTCTTGGAAAATGCTCAGAAAAAGAGACCAAATGGTGCCTCTAGTGTCTGATTACATATTAATTTAACAATAAGTGAGGGTAAGTGCAGACGTATGCATGTAGACATTAAGACAACATTCTACCTGGCGGTGATAATTTGATGACATCAGGAGAATCATCCAATGGGTAGGGAGGGAGGGCGTGGAAGGGGGGTGGGAGGCGACCTCCTGGAATGACGTCACTCTCTCTCCTGGTCTCTCCCTCTTTGGGCTGGTTGGTGATATGCTGGAGAAAAGCAACAGAAGGACGGATTTGAGTGATTGAGAGTCAACAATCTGGAAGACCATCACACAGTTAGTGACTTACTACCGACTAATTGGGCAACAGTGAGGGGGTTTGGGGAATGTTTATATCTTCACATCCACACGCATGTTCTGACCTCCATGAAACTTCTTTTTTTCTTTGCAGCTGGTTATTATTATCCAACACACAGATGTGTCTTACCTCACTGTTGTCCTCTATGAGAACAGCCAGCTGTGTCTCTCTCTTGTGCAATTGACTGATGTGCTTAATTGGGTTGGTCAGAGCCTCCGCGTACTCTAAGAATACACACACAAACATACACACACAGAAAAAAAGATAGTGCCTTAATGTCATGGACGTGCACAAGTTCATATAGATCTGGACAAGTGGCAGAGATATTTGAAGTCTTTTATGGTTAGTCCAAGTCAGAAGTCTTCAAGCTAATTGCAAGTAAAAGGTACTTCACTAACTTTAATAGCACTAAGTGAACTGATTTGCAGTGTGGGGCTCCCTTCAGGTCTCTGAATGCTGGCCATTACTGACATGGCATTTCACGAGACCGTGGCCTTTTGATGAATATGGTTCTGGGTTTTAAAATGTAATTATTTAGCTTTCAAGTCTCAAGTTGTCTTTAAGGAATGATTTAACCTTTTAGGAAATACACCTATTTGCAGAAAAGATCAATACCACTCTCATTTTTGTACGGTAAACATGAAGCTACAGCCAGTTAGCTTAGCTTAGCATTAAGACTGGGAACAGGGGAAAACAGATAGCCTGGCTCTTTCCGACTAACAAAATCAGCCAACCAACACCTCTAAATCTAACCAATTGACATGTTATATCTTGTTTGTTGTTAATCTGTTCAAAAAACAAAGCATAAATACAACATGTTGTTGAGGTTATATAGTGGACCATTTCTTGGCTGGGCATTGGTTGCCTGGCAACCTTGCAGATAACCCTTTAAAACCACAACTTATACTTTTTGTACTGTATGCATTAATTCAATGCAATTTTATTTGTACAGCGTCAATTCATAACAGAAGTTATCTCAGGACACTTTTCAAATAGAGCAGGTCTAGACCGAACTCCTTATAACATTTACAGAGACCCAACAGTACCACCATGAGCAAGCACTTGGCGACGGGGGCAAGGAAAAACCTAGGAAAGACCCTTCGGCTCTAAGTGGGCGGCTGTCTGCCTCGACCAGTTGGGGTGAGAGAGAGAGAGAGAGAGAGAGAGAGAGAAAGAGAGACAGAGAGAGAGACAGACAGAGGTGCACAGCAACAACAGTAGCAACAACTACACTAATAGTAGTTACTGTCTCAAGTCGTCATATGGGTTGTGTGGTGCATAGCGCTGTTGCTGGTGTTCTTACCCTGGTGTTCATTGGGGATGTAGTCCTGAGCTTCAGTGTAAACCAGCAGAGAGGGCAGGAGGAGGGGCTGGTTTAGCTCATTCTTCAGGTTAATATAGTGATAGCCTAGAGGGAAGGAAGACGGAAAGAAAGAAAGAAAGAAATGACTACTGTCCATTGGTGCTGGACAGTAAAACAGCTTGTAGATGACTGTTGTTTTCCAAACATACAGTACATCAGTAAAGGGTTAAATGCTTGACAGCTGAAAAGAGTGTGTGTGTGTGTGTGTGTGTGTGTACGCGCGTGTGTACTGACCAGGTCTAATGGCCGACACAGGGAGAATCCGGTGTCCAATGAACTTGCCGTTTTCTTCAAACACTGCTATCCTCAGAGAGGCCAGCGTAGGGAGGACCACCTGGAGAGAGACGGGTTGTTGATGCCATGGGAGTTTAGAGAGCATGGAGTTAACAAAGGACGGACAAAGAAGGGTGAGAGAAAGATCTGAAAGACATCTGAATTGTGGTGTGTGTGAATTAGTTACCTTATTAAACACAAACATTTCATCATCCCATACGGGGTCCAGCGAGTTCCCATTGGATGTTTTGGTTCTGTACTTCCTCTTTGTGTCAGCAGGAAGTCCGAACATGTCCACTTCCACGTACACACCAACCTTTTTGTCCGACAGGAACTGGCCTGAGATCACCTGGTGGATGTTTATATTATACATTTTTGTTTTACCAACCTGTGCAAAGAAATGTATGTCCAAATGGTGACACGTTTTGTTCTCACCTTAATTTTGACAGTATTGGCCACTATACCATCTACTATGTTTTCTGTAAAAGGGTCAAAGTGTTTGTCCGTCCTCCTCATGAACTCAGGTTTCAGCAGGTAGCCGCTGCCGCCATTATACTCAAACACACCCATGTTCAGCTGCATAGGGAGGTCTGGTGGATAGGAATGGAGAGATGAGGAAGGGAAGGGAGGTGTAGTGGGGGATGAGAAAAAGCAAGAAAGGATGGGAAAGGAGGGATTTAGAGGGATAAAAACTGAGATGCTTTAACTTGACTCCTGAGTCTTGAATTATTTATAAAGCCCAGGAGAATCCTTAAATTTTCATCTACCCTACAGTATCTGCCAGCGACAGAGAGACCTTTAAGACCTTATTTATGTTTCCTGGAATTGAATCGAAAGCCTAAAAACTCTGCTCTGAGAGGAAATGAGAGGAAAAACAACTTCTCCTGGTAACTGTGCACAATTTATGTACAAGTTATAAATGTCCCGTGGATACTTTGTACTTTACATGCCCAAGTTAGGCCATCTGAGGCAGAAATAACAGGACTTACCGAGAGTCTGGAAGTTTAGCGCCACCATCTGGCAGCCGACATTCCAGAAGAGTTGAGGCATGTAGTTGGAGCTGTCCACCCGTGTTCCTTTAGGGTAGATCCGGCTCAGCTGATTCTTATTGTACCTGGAGGAGTGCTGTTAAGATCCAAACACTGTATATGTGGCATATATGTGCACTGACCATTTATCACATGTTATAAATTGCAGCAGATAAAAGGCAATCATCACTATTTTTAAAGGTCAAAAGTCGAGACTAGGCAAAATTTTTTCAGCTTTTAAGGCTTTTCTTCTCTCACTACCTCAGACAGTTTTCAGACCCACCAAAGCCTATGCACACTAAAACTGTTATCCACAAAATAAGCTCAAGTTTTCAAGTGATGACAAGCCACCAGGGATACTCGACAAACTCAATGGGGGAGCTCTTCAGCGTGTCCATGCCTTTCGTTTCCACGAACGACGACATCTCAAAGAATTTCTTCCTCTCTGGTGGAGAGAAAGAGTGAAAAACTCAGATGAAGAATAAGATTGTGATAAATATGAGAAAGAAAGACAAACGAAATCGACACAGGTACAGGAATTGATTAAGATAATCTATGTGCGACAGGTCTGCGCGACAAGACTGATCATTAGCCACAAATGAGTCCACACAGACGGCCTCTCTGCCTAATGAGCTACACAGGAGAGGTGCTTAGAAACTAACAGGGCTTGTCCATCCCCTTCACACACACACTGCTTCACACCGTCTCTCAGCACAAAGTCACTGCATCTTCCTGTCTCCCTCTTTATCACGCACGCACACGCACACACACACACACACACACACACACACACACACACACACACACACACACACACACACACACACACACACACACACTTACTGTTCGCCACCTCGAAACTCTTGAATTTGACAGGTTCAATGTAGTTGACGAGAGTCGACATCTCCTCTGTGGCGTTCACCTCACTGCTGGCTGTACCCTGAGGAAGGCAGATACCACCAATCAATCAATCAGCCCATCAACCAGTCAGACGCCCCCTGTCAGTCCGGTTCTTGATGGCTCTTACCTCGTCAGAGTTCGGCTTTTTCAGCTCTGCCGCCGGTTCGTCCTCCTCCTCCTCCTCACTCTCTCCTTCGCCTCCTGGTAGAATGTAATAAAAATAACTTAACTAAGCAAAATGTATACCATGCTGGCACCCTTTTCTGTTAATTCATTTCACTCTTCTTTAACCCACCTAAGGACTTGCGAGGCTCAGAGTCTTTGACCATCCTCTCAGCCAGCTTCTCCTCCCCGTTGGACAGGAGCTGACTTCCATCACTGTCATTCAAAGGACAGTCTGCACAGATAACAGCAAAAGATCAGCTTCAATTTGGTACCTTGAAATCTTTTTGTTTTTGCACATATATGCGTAGGAAAAGGTCTCTGTCACCCTCACTTTAAGCTTGTGTGTTCGAGACCCGATGTAGCTGTGAGCTATATGCCATCTTGGCCTAAAACTAACTACTCCAAACACTGTGTGATGATTTGATTTCATTATTACAACCAAACAAGCTGCTGGAGTGCTTAAATACAATCTAAACCTGCAGTTTCTCAGCCCTACATGCCACCGCAAGAGACGTAGGTAGTTGTCCGAGCTCACCATTGACGGGCGATGACTGCTCCTCCTGCTCTCTGCGTCGTATGCTGCCACCACTCGAGGGTCGATGGTGTTGGTGCTTCTTCTTGTTTTTAATGAGAATCTTCCCCAGCATCTCCTGTGGTGAGGGGAGCGGTTGACCAGGGTCGAGCTAAAGACACAACGATGAGGAACAAAATAATGCTAGATTAGGTAATTTAGGTAAGACTTTTAAATGGTGAGCAGGGGTAGTTCAGCAAATAATCTCTGAACAGATACAGAACTCTTTGACAAGATAAGACATCCCTTAATTTAGCATCTGAGATGAATAACTTGTTCTTGACTTAGAGTAATCATGAGGCGCTCTGAACAAGGTCTTAGTAGACTTGTGGACTGGCAGCCACAACATATTTTCAAATTTAATGCTACAATTTCACAGGAGTCACAGGACCAGGCAAAGTGTTTTATAACTGCATTCAAACAGTCCTGAAATCAGATCAGTCTAAAGCAGCAACAACTTTGCAGTCTTAAACTCTGTTTAGTTTAGTAGTAAAAGTGATTCACTTTCAAACTGATTCATTCCTGCACATCGAGCTGCCCTCTCCAAAACTACAATCATAATATGGGTCAACCTGCATGATAAAAAGGTTGCAGGTTCTGGCCATGGTTACATATATTTCTTATGAATGAACACAATTCTCCGAAATATCTAGCCCTTGTGTCTGCCATCCTGTTACCCTTGGGTTGGGTCAAAGGTCATTGCCCAATTTAGAGTTTCTTTTAAAGAACTTGATAGGTTGAAAAAAAGGAGTCAAACTACCTTTTAGGCAACAGTTATGAATACAGAGAGGTTTATGAGGTCGAAAGCATCACGAGTTGTGTTTTATTACACAACGATCAAGATCATGAGCTGATGGGCATATCACAAGCTGTTTGATCATAATTGATGGTTTTACAAATTGATTAACACCATGACTTCGGAGTGAAATTATATGAGTGTGTTTTTTGTTTTTTCTTGAGGAACAGCAGTGAGATATCACTTAAAATGCATTTATTTCAGACTAAAAACAGAGCTTAAATTAGTAAATTCAGTGCAACACATTGGCAAATTTCATGTCAGATCTGACTGGAGATCAGTCTTACCGGATATTTCTCCAGTGGATCAATAAGCAGGGCGTCTCCAAAGATAGTCCTGCAGTACTCTGCCATTTTGGCCTGCTGCTTGGCCCTGACAGAACAAGAGAAACACGTTAGTTTCTGTTTTACTTTAACCTGCCGCAATGGGACGGGGCCCTTAAATTAAACCCCCACGACTTACGAATCAACATGGTTTTCAAAGGACAGGATGAGGGGGTATGGCGAGGTCTTGAAAGCACTCTCTGCTATTGCCTCGATCACCTCCTACAGTCCGGGAAAGAATGACAACATTAAAAGGAGTTCCACTGAATAAAATCTCTTAAGTAGCCGGTAAAATAAACATTTCCTCAGATTGCTGGCAGTTTCATGAATGTTTAGATATACCACCTAGTACCTTATAAATCAAACAGCACAACTTTTTTACACAGTTATGAAGCAAATTATTTTTTATGATGAAAATGCAAAGATTTTCAGCTTCTGCTTTCTTCTGTTTGTTCAAAATGTCTGTGGCTGCTGCCTCTGAATTCAGCATGTCTGAATCCACTGCACAAAGAACTTGCTGACCAAACCACACAAATACACCAAGGTTAAGAGATTCCTTTCATAATTCTTATATTTTTAACAGCTGGTGGAGGACAAGTATGGCTTTAAAACTAATATATAAGAAATTTACTTTAATTCCACCATAATCATAAAAATACAGCCCTTCCTGTGATCAGATGTAAAAACTCTCATGAACTGGTGATTTATTAAATCACTTTTATAGAGACAGAGTGGAAAACAGACATTTATGTAATGCAGAAACTCACATGAACATTTCAAACTCAAATGTAGTGGTATAAAAGAGAAATATCTTACACTAACTCAACCTAACCAAGGTGGCACAATCAAACTAGACAGAAACATTGAGAAGGGACAATCCTGGGTGATTGAATGCACAACAAAATCATATGTGAATGCCAAAATACTGTGACTACCACCTTAAAGGGGATCTCAGTGGTCATGGTGAACCCGTGGGTGATGTAGGGCTCCTCATCCTGCGGCCGGCCCTTCCAGCAGTCCAGCTCTACACAGCGACAGCCAGTCAGCAACACCTGCCTGTACATCTCCACTGACGACAGGCCGGTCAGCTGACCCACTGCGGGCAGGCAAGATAAGCAAAGCGGAGGGAAAGTTGGTTTCGGATCCAAAAGATTAACTATAAAGCTAGATTTTGAGCATTAATGTCAATGTGCGTGTCTTTTACCTGTGAGGTACGTGTTGTGTGAGGAGTTGATAAAGTAGTGAGACAGCGGTTGGTTCATGTCGTCGATGACATCCAGCCTCTCTGGAGGTACTATGCTGTTTTCCTCTCCTCCCAGATACCGAGTGAAAGCCTGCAAACTGATCTGATCTACAAGGGAGAGAGAGAGAGAGAGAGAGAGAGATGAGGACAGGTTGTGTTTGCTGACAATAAATTTCAGTTTAAATGGACAGACCAGCATCCATCTGCTCAATGGGCGTAACTGCTTTAGTGAAAGGACTGGAAGATGCTATACTAAATGTGCTCAAACAGTAAACTGATCCAAAAGAGCATACGGCTGTTGTTTTAGGACAGACACCAACACACTTAAAAGGGAGCTTCAGGTTAGTTCTGAACTGAACTGTGGGCTGGATAGTGGATCATCTTACAGATTTTGGCTTAACAGTATCCAAGCAGAGCGGCTCACGGTAGCCAAGGCTGTGTTTTCTGTCCTCAGTTTTGTACAGTTTATCCACTGACAACCACAGCAAAACATGTGGAGGACATTTTCATCAAATTTGCAAAGAATTTCCTACGTTCTGGCTTTTAAAAGAGGACAAGCACTTTGCTGCAATAAAAGTGAAGGAAATCAATCGAAACCTATAAACCTGTAATTATCAGAGTACTGCTGCAGCTGATAAACCCAGCTTTGGGTTAAACAGATACAGTCTAAAAGAAGATAGAGTAGAATCTACACTGAATCCTCATTATCTAGCGAAAGAATATGATTTATGTGTCTTGAATCTCTTTGAGTGCAGTTATGTGATTCAGCAGCTTTAAAAGGTCACTTTCTTGGATGACCTTTGGAGAACACATTAAAGACAAAAAAAACCAGGGCCGATTCATATCCGCTGCTTTATTTCATCATACAATCTCACAACTGAAGATACAAAATAATGGTAAGAAAAGCACACTGACCCCTCTCCAGCTGGCTGGTGTTGGTCTCATATTTCTCCATGATCTGTCGGACCTGTTCTCTTTTCAGCGGGGGGTACAACACCTCGTTCAGTCTGGAGTCTCGCTGCCTGCGGTTGATGAAGTCCATGAGCTGGTCCAAAGAGATGAATGGCTTCCTCTTGGAGCCACTGGAGGAAAGAGAAAAGCGTACTGAAAAGACTGTGTGCATGGGCACTGAGGTACATGCTGGGAGCTTTACTGGGAAGCCTTAAAATATAACAAGAGCATCATTACGAAAGGATTTACAGTGGGGAGTTGACATTTTAGTCTGTCAAAAGGCAATAAACATCATGAAAAATGACAGCATGTGTTTGGGAAAACTTTATCTATGTGTATCATACCTTTCCTCAAAGATGCTTTGTATCTCAGGCCGGAGACAGAGGCTGTCGAGAAACTTCTGGAAGGCCTCCCACGTGAAATCATCTGGCTTGAGTCCCTCCGACTGGGAGAGAACAGAGAGGATTGTGTATAAAGATACGGAAGGAAGGAGAAAGAGGCCTGGTGGTTTCAGAGACACTTTGATCCTGTTAACAGTCAGTTGGCCTCCAGCAACACTGGAGGATGAACACTGATGACATTGTCAGTCGTGGCTCCGATCCTCCTCAGTCTTCTCCCATTTTCTTTGTTCTTCATTTTGACCAGCAGGTGGCACCAGAGCACAACAATACAGAGAGAAATGCTGACAGCGCAGTTTGCACAATCTGCTCTCTTATTCAAAAAGGCAGGTCTTGTGACTCCAAACTGATTTTTAGGAAAGATTGCACAGACTAATAACAAACACGAAACCTTGTTTTACCTACCAAACCACAAATCCTGTGGTTGCTTACAATGCGCATTAAAGCAAAGATTCTGACAATACAATAAAAGAAAGCCCATGACTAAGTATTTTAACTTAGTTGCTCTTTCTAAGGTTGATATTGTATTTATATTGTTTTTTCATAAAATTAAATTGTCAATGTTCAGGTTGGTTTGGTCAAGTTTTCACTCCTACAATCACTTGTTGTGGCAGAAGCTGAACCCTTCAACTTCATTGCTTTTAGCTCATTATTCATCCATTACTTTGATACTGGATTTCCACTGTTCATCCATTACACTTGGCTTACCATTTCCACTGTCTATCCATTGTTTTTGACTAATGAAATAAAATGCTTTATCCATTAAATGGTAAATGGACTGCACTTATGTAGCTTACGCCTTTCTAGTCTTCTGACCACATTACACCACATGTCACATTCACCCATTAACACACAGTCATACACTGATAGCAGAGGCTGCCATGTAAGGCGCCAACCGCTCATCAGAAACTAAGTAACTCACACACACTGACACACCGATCTGCATCTTGCTCAAGGACACTTGGACATACAGAAGAAGGAGCCGGCAATCCAACTCCAAACCTTCTGATTACCTTCTAAACCTGTGATTTTAATGGAAACATGTGGCTTTAAACAGATGGTTTGATACTGTCTGCGTGGTAAATATGAAGGTATGGCCAGCAGACAGGTAGCTTAGCTTAGCACAAAGACTGGAAACAGCTAGTCTTTCTCTGTAACAAAATCCAGCAAAACAGCATCTCTAAAGCTCACTAATTAACACGTTATTAACTTGTTTGTTTAATCTGTTGTTTAATCTTGTTGAAAGTAATTTAAAATGTATAGATGTATATTTTTACCAAAGAGCCTACAGCCTTTTTTTGTGCCTTCCTTAAATTGCAAAGGCATGCAAAGAATGCTATGCAACACCCCAGGGTGAGAGACTGTTAGTTATACAGCTATTATCAGGTATGAACCAATACAAGGTACACATATCTTGAGTAGCCCTGTGGTCAGTGATTGCTTCTGATGATTACCCTGTTATTGAGGAGGCCACACTGCTCCAGAGCCGTCTCCACTCTCTTTTTATCTGAAAACATCTTGAGAATACTGAAAGAAAGAGAGTTTGGAGAGATATTTTATCATGTAAGTCAGTAAATGCATTCACCGTTTAAAGATTATTGTTCTCAACATTAAAATAAAAAGACAAGAAAGCAGAGTCTGAAAGGATCAACAGTGAGCCGTGATAAACTAGAGATGAACTAAAGAAGAGATGAGAGAGAAAGTGGAAGAGATACAGAGAAGAGGAAAGGAAAGAAGAAGTTGAGGGCTCTGGTGTATGACTTTAAAAAGTGGTTGTTTGTGTGTGTTTCTCACTTCTTCACAGGAATCTTCCCATCCTGATTCACCTGCAACTTTAACCTGGTGTACCTGAAACAGACATAAAGCTTTAAAAATAATGATCTAAAATCTAAAACAGCTGTCTCATGTTGAGATTAGACACACACAACTTCTTACGCTTTGAGAAGGAAGGTGTTCCGTGATGCATTCTGGGAAAGTATGTTTGTGGCCAAAGTGAACAGCTCATCTGTCCAAATCTGGAAACGCACACAGACCGGAACGAGATGATAAAAACAGGGTTGTTTGACTGTTTGTCTGATGCTAAAACCGAGTGAAAAAGTTTCTATATACAACACACACACACACACACACACACACACACACACACACACACACACACACACACACACACACACACACACACACACACACACACACACACACACACACACACAACACACACACACACACACACACACACACACACACACACACACACACACACACACACACACACACACACACACACACACACGGAATAATCTGTCTTAACTCCTAAACATGCAAATGCCACTATGTCAACATCGTAAAGTGAGTAATCAGCATATGGCCAGAGGAAACAAGGAGGCAAGTAGAGGGGGCTAAGGAGGAGGGAAGGAAGGAAGGAATGAAGGAAGGAATACTATGTGCAAATGTAAGTATTGTGAGTAGGTTATGGGATGGTGGTGGCGGTATCCATGGTTACCTTGGCTGTGTCTTCCTGCATAGCCTGGAAGTTGAGGAAGGACGTGTTGACCAGGTCGTTGCCATGGACGACAGTTACCAGCTTTCCTTCGACGTGGTCACCCTTACCGAAGCCCAGCACCTCTCGCAGCTTCGGGTCCTGACACACACACACACACACACACACAATATATTGGACACAACAGTGGTTTGACTTGTGCTTCTGAACTCCACATCCTTCCCGCTCCTCGTCCATCTCCCAGTCTCCTGAGAACAGTAAATGTGATGCATGTGGTGTAGCACTCTGATCTAATTAAACGAACGACTCTTTCCTCCTCTTTGGACAACTTTCTCATCCACTAACTCTCTCCAACAATCAAAGTCTCTCTATCAATTAGGCATGCTCTCCATCACTCCCTCTCGATTGTGTTTCTCTTTCATTTCAATTGAATAAACTAACTTGGATGACTATTTATCGAGCAAAGTACTGCCAAAGCAGTGCACAAAATGTACTATGTCATTCAGCAGCGAGAGTTTAAAGGATCAATTCAACGCAATTATGAAAAAACAAAACATTGTTTTCAGAAACAGCAGTGTTACTAAAGAGAATTCACAGACTACGTTCTACCAAAGAAATAGTCCTCGTAAAACTGCTGACAGTGAGTTCTGTGGATTTTCCAGAACGACAGGAACACTGCTTCTGGATATAAATGTTGTTGAACATACTACAAATACAACATCGATATATTATCATCTTTTAAAGCTCATACGGCAAACTTATTAACAAACGTGCTTATTTCCACCTCCAGCTCATACCGCGCTACATTTGGAGTATTTATTTGGAGTTCTGCCCACCTGACAAATGTAAGTCTAATATTCATTCTCCTTTCAGCTCTGGTCTGGGCTCTATCAACTCCTGAGGGAATTATTTGGCTCTTTAGCTGATAAATGCTCCACTGTATTTACCAGCTAGTTGCTAACATTGTCTGTCTGCAGTTTGCAAGAGTAAAATGAGTTCATTAGAGATACTTCTGCAGGAAACAGCTGCAGCTTAAACGACAGAAACAACAACTAAAACAATCAGTTAAAGAACGCAACGAATCACCCCTTTCGCATAGTGGTATGATCCATTGTTAATAGGAAAATCTTGATTATAGCAGCTTTAAAATTAATTTTACAAATCTGTGGGGTGGAGGCAGAAATCACAGAGACAGATGTCTAAAAACCTAGCCACAACATCTTTCTTTTCACCCCTAAATGTCACACAGTAACTAGACAATATTTCTGAACATGCAGTTTTGGTAAACCATGGCTAAGGCTTTATTGCAGGCATCTCCTCTCACACTCTCTGATTGAAAGCAGAGCCAAATTTTAGTGTTCATTACTTCAATTACAGAGTGTAAGTGAAGTAATAATGTGAAACGCTACCAACAGTCTTTTATTGTTAAACAATCTGAGCCACGAGCGCGACATGAACACATCCACACGTTTGAACTGTTAACCACCAATATATCAGCGTCTCTGTCGGCCGCATCTACACTCTTACACAACGACTTCCTCGCCAACAGTCACTGCTTATATCACTTCCTGTCTGACAGTCCATCTGACTGTCAGCAGGCTCATTAGCGCTCTGTCACCTTTAAACCATCAGCTGAGAGAGAAAACACACGCATACAGTGGACACACACACATCTTTTGGTGACAGTCACACTTGAGCATCATTCTGATCAGAGAATGAAGTCATCAACAGCAGGAGGTGACAGCTTTCACACACACACACACACACACACACACACACACACACACACACACACACACACACACACACACACACACACACACACACACACACACACACACACACACACACACACACGTTACCAACCTTTGGCAGTTTGGCGTATTTTCCTGTTCTCGTGTCCCTGATGGTGCTCATGTCGAGTATCTCCACCTCCTGAAAAACAGACAGATGTCAGTCGATCACTTGATGAGTAGAAGAGTGTGTGCAGGACAGAAATTCAATATGAGCATCAGTAATTGTAACTTATATGAATATATTATAGTGGCGTATTATTCAGTATCACTGTTGAGAATCATGGAAGGAGGAAGAGATTTGTTGTAATGCTATGTGGGGGAAGAGTGGTTCATCTGCTTTTTTTTTCATCTGTCCCTTAACTTCCCCTGCCATCATCAGCTGAAAATTTCACCACATACCTACAAAACTGGAAATATCACCATGAGCCTCAGCCGTACTTTGTGTTAAGCGCTAATAGCTAGAATGCTAACACATTAAACTGCTACCTGCTTAGCATGTTGATATCGTCTTTGTGAGCATGTTAGCCCACTGTCGTTAGCACTGAGCTCAAAGCACAGCTGGATCTTATTACGGGCTCACAGAACTCTTAGCCTTTTCCTTCAGTTCAAACCTGTGATAATTAATGAAGCGTTCAGAAGATAAGTGAACAGGAAATGCACTTTAACTGATAACTATGTTTACTGACCATGGTGCGTGACATTATTTTTTGCGGTTTGCAATGTAAGACGTAAGATGCAGCAAGTGAAAATGATCATGGAACAAAAGTGTGTTTTTGGATGGATGTGAAACAGAAAAAAAACCTGAATAAAAGCTCTCTGTCGAAATTAATTCCTCAGGCTAAAAGCTTATACTCTGTCTAGGCTTTCTCCTCCTTCCATTAAATCCACTTATCTATTTTTTATCAGACACACACACACACACACACACACACACACACACACACACACACACACACACACACACACACACACACACACACACACACACACACACACACACACACACACACACACACCTTTGGAGTAGATTTGCATGCCTGATGCTGCAATACAAATACACATATTCATGCATGCACACTCATGCAAACAAGTAAACCACACACACAGAAGATAGGAAAAGAGTTGTACTAGCACAACAGCGAGGGAGGACGGCAAGGTCTGTGAAAGCGCAGATGAAGCAAGATACGAAAATGCCCAGGGATCGACTAGCGGAGGAGAGTGTGGTCATAAACCCCGCAATAAACACAGAGGAGGACGCACTGTAAATATTTGTTTAGGCCTGCACTGGTTCACCCCAAGCTTTCTTACACCATCTGTGTCACTCATCACGTCTTCTTTCTCTCCATCTCTGTGTGGCTGACCTCACCGTGGCATTTTTAAGATGTTTCATTAATTAAAATGTTTATGTCTCTCTTCCTGTTATTCTTTGTCTGAACCTGTGAGTTGTCAGTTTGTCAAGTTTCCTCACCCTTGTATTATCCATGTTCTAGATTTCCTTTCCAAAAATAACAACAATGACAAACTTGTAAAGTCTCTGTCCTTGGCTTAAGTATTGAAACTCAGGTCTTCCTCATTCCTGCTTTCATTACTTCACTATAGCTGAGATGTCAACACCCTGCCTGCTGTCCACTCCTCTGGGACTGGCCGCAAGTAATAAAGGTCAGAGATGTTGGACCAATTGGATTAAACTCTGTCTCAAACTTTGTCCTCTGATTGGCCTGTGGAGAATAGCTTACTTCCTGGGGGAATAAACCGCTTCTGGGTCTGTAGGACACACATGCACCGCGCACGCGCACACACACACACACGCACACACACACACACACACACACGCACACACACACACACACACACACATTTCCTCTCCCACAGGCCATGGTTTCATTCTGCCATTGCCATGGTGACTCCTTGGAGACCACAGTAATGAGACTACAACTTTGTCTCCGCCTGTGTGTGTGTGTGTGTGTGTGTGTGTGTGTGTGTGGGTCTTTGACAGTTAACATTTTCTCACTGGCTTGTAATGTAAAACACACACACTCAAATACACACAGTCACAGCAATATAAAGACAGGCATATCCTCGACATGCAGGTCCTGACTTGTGAAACATCCTGACCTGTTGAGCAAGACAGGGTGTATGTGAGTGTGTGTGTAGGTGTGTGCATGTGTGTGCGGGAAAGCACAATAATAGATGCATGTGACACAGGAGCGTGAACATATCTTCACGAGCAAATCTTCACTCAAGATGAGTACAAATGTGTCATCATGTGATCAGAAAAGTGTACGAACGTGAAAGTGATATGTGCATGTTTTTGCACATAGTTGTGTATTCAAGTACACAACGTGGTGCGCGTGTACGTGTGAAGGTCGGTCATCTGTGAGAGCACATTCCTAACATATTCCGGCCTTCTGCTCAGTTAGCGTGTGTGTATCTGTGTGTTTCAGTGTGTAATATTGAGCTAGTCATGGCAGCTGTAGCGCTCCATTCATCTCTTAATGCTAAGCCCAAACACAGCTCACTCCATTTATCACTTCAGACTCAGCTGCAGGCTCATTACTGCTTCAAATGAGTCTGGGTGAGAGTTTTCCAGGAGTCATGTTGTGATAAAGTGCTACAATTTACTTTAATTTGCTGTTTTTGGTGGACTGAAGAACTTTCCCTCAGCCTGCCTCAAGTACTTCTGCCTCAGTGAGTGATTTCCTACATTTCCCAGAATGCAGTTCCTTACCACTTTTAGAAAATGTTGCACTCACATGGGCAGATAGCCGATAGAGTTTCTAATTTAGAAACCCTTTATTCAAAACATAGCATATTTGCTGGTGCAATGCAGTCTGGTCTATTGAGTCTAGGGGCCTGTCCACACGAATACGTTTTTTTCGAATCCGGATAGATTCTCTCTCTCTCTCTCTCTCTCTCTCTCTCTCTCTCTCTCTCTCTCTCTCTCTCTCTCACCCCAACTGGTCGAGACAGACGACCACCCACCTAAAGCCGGAGGATCTGTCCTAGGTTTCTGCCTTTTAACAGACAGTTTTTTCTTGCCCTTGTCGCCAAGTGCTTGCTCATGGTGGTACTGTTGGGTCTCTGTAAATAATGTTTTAAAGAGTTCGGTCTAGACCTGCTCTATTTGAAAAGTGTCCTGAGATAACTTCTGTTATGAATTGGCGCTATACAAATAAAATTGAATTGAATTGAATTGAATGCTAGATGCGTCATAACAACAACAACAATGGCGGACGACTACTACTTGTTTGTAAACAGCGCATGCTCCATGGCTTCTCTTTCGGGTTTTAGTGTATTGGTGTGGCGGCGTCACAGCGCCACAAACAGGCCTGGCATGTGTACTGTACAGCGTTTTGGGTCGTTTCAGTGAATCGCTAGATGTTTTAGATTAGATAATTTTTTCTTTCTACCAACCAGAGAAGCACTGATTTGAATGTGATGGAAACAGATAACCAATCCCCCCACCAACACCTCTCGAGCTCACCAATTAACATATTGTGTTTGTCTAATCGGTACAAAAGTGTAAAAGCAACAAGTTAAAGTTTCTTTGAAACTGAAAACCACAACTTGTCATTTTTACACTTTAACAATATAAGACATTGTTAGTGAGCTTTAGAGGTGCAGGCCGATTTTTAACTTTCAGAAGTCAAAGTCAGGCTACCTGTTTTGTCTGTTTCCAATCATCATGTTAAGCTAACCGGCTGCTAGCTGTGGCCTTATATTAGTCTGACAGATAGGAGAGTGGAATTGATCACACGAGAATCCACCTTCCCAGGCTTTAATCTATATGTTTGTGGCCGAACTACAGTGGCAACAGACCAGTCAGCTTCCTTACAGGAAGTACTGGCAGTGACGCACCCTAAGGACACTGTTCCTTAACCAACAATGGCTGCTCCCATAGAGGTTAACGAAGAACTGGAGGGTATTTCTTCATTGAAATAAGAGCGAAGAACAGCACTGAAGGGTTTTCTCCTGACTGGCCTCAGTAAGAGTTTGGCTATGTTATATGGTTCCTTAATATGATTGGTGGAAGTTTGCGTGATACGGTGATAAACAGATGGCGCATCCAGTCACCTGCTGAGTATGTTTTGTAAGTTCCTTTTCTAAAAGGTTTCCAACAGCAACATCCCAGATGTTTCTTTGTAACAAAACATCTGGCGTAGTCATGTTAGTAATTATCTGCAAGAAAGCAAATTATAGCAAACTATTGCTTTGAATAAAATTATTTCTTTCACAGTTTCTTTATGGTAATTTTTGTGCTGTGCTGCAGTTGCATGCATGGGTAGTTTTGATGCAACAACAGTTATTAGGTTAGTCTATTTTTAGGCACTAAACACAATACGGTAAACGTTAATACGATTTGATTAGTCCCTTGTTTACTTACTCCTTTCCTTCCTTCATTTTTTTGATTGACTTGTCACTTCCCCTCCTCCCTCCTGCCCTGCCACTCTCCTCCATTCATTTTCTTAAAGATTAGAAAAATATGAAAGGGCAACTAAACAATCACGAGAGCACCACTCCTTTCCTGTGACGCGCCTGTGCGTGCGTTTTAAAGATCACCACAGCTAAATATGTCTCAAATGACCAATCACGGCTCCTATCAAATGGCACATGATGACGGCATATAGGAAACTGATCCTCCTAACACACACACACACACACACACACACCAACATGCACAGTGCCAGGACAGCACAGGTCTCCACCCTCTAGCGCTTGGCTGCGACCCAACCAGCCAATCAGTGCAGAGGAGAGGAGAGGAGAGGAGAGGAGAGGAGAGGAGATGTAGGCTTGACAGCAGAAGACTTTAAAGGACACAAAAAATATCGGAGAAGTAGAACAAAGAGATCTTCAAACTGTTTTATGGCGGCGATGGGAGAGTTGGCAAGTTGTTTAGAGAAAGAGGAGGGGGACACTTAATACCCCTGTGAAGCATGGGACCACTCTATAACTCTGTCTCTCTGTCACCTCATAATATTTGCTCTGTGCTGTACATCAATGAGATAACGCTCTGCCTCTCCAACCCCTCCTCCACTATCACTCCCTCCTTTATCAGTTTATCTCGCTCTTCGTGCTCACTTAGTTGTTGCATATTTCTGTGGTCTGGAGAGGGCGAAAATGAAGAGGGAGTAAACATTTTAGCCACTTAGCTGACAGACTGATCCGGAGTGATTTGTAAGCAGTGAAATATTAGAGGAGAAGAAGAAAAAGAAGAAATGCTGGGAAGATGGAAAGAGAAAAAAGAAACAACAAAACATGAAAGAGAAAGTCCAAATATATGAAGAAGGAAAAAGACCATCATTCATGAGAGGAAAAGAAAAAACAAGTTGAACATCAATAAAATGAACACATAAACAACATAGTCAAATACCAAATGTCACAAAGCGCAAATAAATACAGGCACAACTGGCCAGAACACACACAAAAAAAAAAAAAAAATCACACAAAACAAAAATAGTTGCAGTAATCATAAATCTTTCACAAAACACAAACACACACAGATCTGCGGTGTGAACTTACAACACAAACCCGCATGTGCAGCTGCCTGCAGCACACACACACCAAGGAAGGAATGTAGGGTATAGCACCTACAGTGTGTAGTTAAATATGTTTATTCACCTTCTTGCAGAGAGTTAGGTGAGAAGTTCAATATCAATCAATATCTATGCACTAAATATTAGGCTAAAGCACGAAAGCAGTTCGCTTAGCTTAGCATATAGAAGCACCAAATGTTGCCATGACAGACGGAGTTGAGCTGCTCTCATTGGCTCCGCTGTTTGGACTCACACACAATGGTCACACACACAATCTCATATTCCTCATATTAAAATATATTTGTGAAACGATTTTAGGTGAGAAACAGTGAACGCAGTAACAGAATCTTGCTTCATATTTGATCAGCACTGCCTAGTTTGACAGTTTGAGTTTCATGCTGTGTGCTAGACAGACTCACTGAGAGTGACCTGTCAATCACAAGGTAGCTACAGCCAAAAACATACGCTGATTTATCATCTATTTTACTCTAAATTGGACCATAATTTAATAAATCAACATCATAATGTATGGAAGAGGACTTGAAACTAGCTACTGAGACCATAAACTCAATGGGAAACTGTTTACTAAGCTAATAAATCAAGTGAAGTGAGAAGTTGAGTCATTTCTCCATTAGAGTGAATGGTATCGGGTGTGTTATTGCAGCCAATGGAGCTCACCCTGCTGGCCTTTACATAGAGTGCAGGTTTAAGACACGTCCGTGTTGGCTTCACTTCACTGACCCGGAAGCTCTGTCCATTATATATACTGTCAATGGGTGAGATCAACAAGAGTCTCAGCTGCCACACAAACACACACAGACACAAAGAAAACCACAAAAATGATCTGTGCATATATGTTACAAGCTAGATTACAGCTAACGTCTGTACACAGTCGCTACACTACTTAATGAAAAACACGAGGCTAAAAGTTGCTTTGCTTTCTGTCTGAAGACCCAAAGGTGCCATTTTTAACCTTTGCACAGAGCCAGGCTAACTGTTTCCTCCCGTTTCCTCCCTTTATGATAAGCTAATTTCCTGCTGACTCCAGCTTCATATTTAGTATAAAGACTTTACAGTGGTATCGATCTTCTCATTTACGTCCCAGGAAGAAAGCAAATAAGACTATTCTCAAAAGTTTGTAAAGAATATTTTCAGTTTGGCACAATTTCTGTCTAATTTTCGTATTTTTGTCCAGCAGAGCACGACAAGAGGTTGTAAACAAGCTGTCAGTTTAGCCAGATTACTTTTTCCAAACTATTTCATTCATTTGCCTGTTTGCCCCCTAATTTGGTTTCGTACAATGTTATTAACGATGGCTGAAACAATGACGATAAGATTGTATTAAACTATGATTGTCCTTCAAGGTTTAATTTCTAAGCCGCTCACACACACACACACACACACACACACACACACACACACACACACACACACACACACACACACACACACACACACACACACACACACACCACACACCCACACACACACACACACACACACGCGGTGGCAGTTTCAGTAGCTCAGCAGAGAGATTAGTATGTGGTGTACAAACACAGAAACACCCACATTTCGGAGGAAGCATCTGCTTAGACAATGGATTTGATACCATGCAGTGTCTCACTTCTTCAAACAGTGAAGAACTAAATGTCTGTGCTATATGAGTGACTGTGTGTGTGTGTGTGTGTGTGTGTGTGTGTGAGGGAGAGTGAAAATGAAGACTGCTCTGCCATGTGCACTAACAGATAATGTCAACAGAAAATAAAACATGTGACCGAGTGAAATAAAGAAACCAGAAGAGAGGAGAAAGAGGGAGGAAGCTGTCACATTATCGACTGACACACTCAACTTCCCCTGTCAACTGCTCACTGGGTGTGTGTGTGTGTGTGTGTGTGTGTGTGTGTGTGTGTGCAAAAAAATGACCTCCTGCACGCCTGTGTGTGCATTATGTAAACCCCTTGTTCCAAGTTAATTCCTTCTGGATGTCAGACTTGAGCCAAGGAGATAATCTCTATTAGATCTCTACTTACACCTGCCAACAATCGTTCTTCTAACAATTGGCTCTTTTACACACGCATGCGCAGACACACGCTCTCACACCCACATACACACACACACACTTACACACTTCCCAGCCTGGCTACACCCAGTATTACCAGTTCAGTTGGGTATGGCTCATAATGGTAGGCAGTGAAGCCATTCAAAATGATAATTTAAATAAAATTGTCATACAATAGAAAATGCCTTTTGATACTACAATAAAGCCTATAGGGACGGACTTGAGTTCGACGGGCTACTTTTAATATATTCTTACAATATTAAACTAACTCGTTGAGATGACTTGATTAGAAGGTCTGCATTTCCATTGCAGCTTTGCAGTTGCGTGTGACCGTGATGTGTGTAACAAAAGAAGAAATAATTGGATGCTGCCGTATGTGGATTCAAAAGTATCACAAGTAAAATGAATATGTTCAAGCAATACTTAAGAGAAAACAAACTCATCTTGTCTTCAAGCGGTTGAAAAACTGTTTCTTCTCAGCGTCCTCTAGTCAGTCACACTTTGCTTCTATCTGACTTTGGACGCATCATGATTTTCATTTTCAAAGTTAAAGTGGGACATCTTGTAGTTCTTTATTCAAAAAACAAAAATGTATCCTACAGGTATCAAGGAAAACTGCAAAACATTTGCTGGTTGGCTTCCAAAATCTTTATATTTGTTGCAATTTTCCATTTTATTTTGTTGTTCATTTTAATATGTTTACGTCAAATATGCAAATGGATCAACCCCTATTTGCAGTCTTTATGCTAAGCTGAGCTAGCTGTCTCCTGACTGTAGATCTATATTCAACTGACCGATATGTGAGTGAAGAAAGCAAAAAGAGCGTTTTACAAAATACTGAAAAAAAAAAGCCCTATTTAAAACCCAAACCACTCACAGTAATAGCGGCCACTTCTCTCTTCTCATACTGGACTGACACAGTTCACTTTCACACCTCCAGCAGCTCCAGTATGTGGTGACACTGCAGCAGCTCCCCTTGGGTTGTTTGTTAAACTCACATCACAGGTAACACCTGACACACTACATTAAGTGTTTGTGGGTTTCTCTGCGTGTCCCGCCCCTCAATCTGGTCAAGGTATGTGAAATCAATTCCACACCATTAGAGGCTAAATTGCAGTTCTGTGGTAACACAAAGACACCCCTGGGGGCAAATGGCTTAAAGACCAGGTGCTATTGACATGACCTGTACACCTTAAAGAAGGAGGGCGGGAAGGAAAAGACAGGAGGAAGGACGGAAGGAGAGAGAGAGAGGAATTTGGGGAAAAAGGGAAATGTGGAGGAGGAGGAGGAGGAGGAGGAGGAGGAGAGAGGAAGAGGGGGCAACAAAATTCCCCAGAACCCCCTTCTCCCTGTCTGAGTAACTTCCTGCCCACTTTCCCACGCCAAGACAGAGAATGAGGGGAGATTAGAAGTGTTATTGCAAGAAATTAAGTAGCAATAACTCTGGTAGGAAGGGACCACGTGAGAAAATGCATTGATGAGACCAAGAGGAGGGGAGCAGGGGGTGAGGTGGAGAAAGAGAAAACGGAGATAGCGAGGTAGAAGATGAAGAGCAAGAGGGGGAGGAAATGTCATCCTTCAGTTTATATTAGAGGGACAACTTTTGCCTCATCTCTCTGACGGCTACCAGCTGCCTTGAGACAGAGAGACACTGGGAAGTAAAAGGGGAGGGGGGGAAGACAAATTGAAGGTGGATTAGCAGTGTAGAAACAGGGCAAGATCCAACAGCAAAAGGGAGAAGCAAAGGATAGCCAAAGTAAAACAGAGGGACGGGGAGGATTAGCCGTAGCAGCGCCAGGTGCATCTCAGCTCATCCCGCTGTGGCAGGTGAGGCTGCGCTCCGCCAGGATTGGCTTGACCGCACTAAATCAAACGGCCCTGTTAGTTTATTGGAAAGTACAACTTAGCTGACAAATCATCTGTGCTGGCAACGGCAGCTTGGAAAAGGATTGCAGAAATGTTCTGAAACAGGCAAACAAGGTGCCATGAATGATAGCTGGCCTGGTTAGAGCTGTACGGCTGTGCAGTGGAGACCAGGCTTTGCACGGTCTTGAGCTTTAAAAACCACATGCATCATCAGATCACACCACATTCTTACATCCTGCGTAACCCAGAAATTTACTTTCCAGTGAAAGAAGTGTAAGATGGAGATCTGGTTGACAAGAACAAATGAGAATCCCCTGATTATGTGCAAACAGCACTATACTCTGCATTACAGGGCCATTTAAAAACAGGTAGAAAATGAACTGAGTATAGAAACTGAGATTCACATTGATTATCCTCTCTTTTTGACTATACTGCCACAACATGCAACCGCAGCTGGGTTGCAAACTAAACAAACAGGGCAAAAAAACTAAATGTGTCACTACATGAACCGAAGAAATGTTTCAGGAGTGGTTCAACAAGTTTCTGTGGACATTCTGAGGACTCTTGGTCACCACTGTAATCCACTATAGCTGCTTTGAATTGAAGCCGAATACAGCTGCTGTCTCCACATAAGGAACAATCAACAAACTCTTCCTTTAATCAGCTTGTCGATGTGAAATGATTGACACCCCTAGTTAAAGATCCATCTCAACCTCTTTAGAGAACGCTTTCACCGCTGTCCTCCATCTGGCTGTTACTTAACCTCCGACAATCTGTTAAAACATCCAATTTAGGCTGCAAGTGTAAAGGGGAGCTGGAGGAGAGTTTGTCTGCCAGAGGACAGAAAAAGGACACACACAGCAAGATTAGCAGGAGGGCGCAGGCATATGTTGTAACAGATGTGTGGATCTGAGATATGCATGTGGATCTTGTGTAACCCTCCGGCCACTAGCACGTACTTTGCATTCAGCTTGTGGCCTCAGTGAGACTCGACCCACCAACCGGCACTCAGGATAGACACTGGGAAATCGGTTTCCAAACTAGGTACCATGGGTTCTTACAGGTCACTGAAGGGGTTACAACAGGTCCCAAACAAAGGAAATAACAGATTTTTACTGTATGTTAATGTCTACAATAAGAGTTTTTCCTGGACAGGCCGGCCTTCAGGAAGAGTTTGGACACTGGTGAAATATGCACTGTTTAATTAAAGCGACCACTTGGAGTAAACCTTGCCTTTGGACGGTATGAATTAGCAGTGTGGGAGTATATCTCTCCAAGGTACTAGATCAAACAGTATCAACCATATTACACTAACATTTGGCGAGTCCTGCATGTTACGCTACTGAGTCCTGTTGTCATTACTTTTAAATATTTTTATAAAATTCAACCCCTGTGTTCCTTACTCGATTTATGCTTGCAGAACACCCAAGGGATAGTAACAGATATAAATCACAAGAGTGTAGCTGCACCACAGTTAGATAAAGAGAACTCTTTCAAGCAAAAATGTGTTACTGGTCATGTTAATGGCAATTTTATCTCAAAGAGATTTAAATAAGTCAAAAAGGGAAAGACTGAAAGAACTAGAGGACGGTGAGTGAGTGAAAGGGAAAGAAAAACAGTGCAGACTGGTGCATGGTGGGGTGTGTCTCTTTCATTTTACTGCCAAGCCACTGTGTGGATGTGGATGTGGATGTGTGTGTGTGTGTGTGTGTGTGTGTGTGTGTGTGTGTGTGTGTGTGTGTGTGTGCGTTTGTGTGTGTGTGTCTGTCAGCGACAGTTGGTTGTTATCGCCACTGACTCAAGCATTATGGGAAATTCTGGGCTCCGAGTACACACACACACATACACACACACGTCAGAGGTCTTGTATGCTGAACTTCTGAACATTACACAAAGATGGAGAGAGGGCGATAACTGAGGGAAAGGATGAAGGAAGGGGTTGAGAGGAAGAAAGAGAGAGAGAGAGAGAGAGAGAGAGAGAGAGAGAGAGAGAGAGAGAGAGAGAGAGAGAGAGAGAGAGAGAGAGAGAGAGATTAAAGATTATTATAGAAGAATGGAGGAAGAAAATATCAGGCACAGCTGACTTGTCGAGCAGGAAGAATACCGTTCTCAAGAAAAGGAGGGTGAATGCCGTTCCAAAGAAGAGGTGTCAGGAAAGTGACAGAAACAAATGAAACGCTGGAAACAGAACCGAACATGTTAAACAAAGTGAGGCCTAAAACGAAGGTGACATGAAACAGATGGAGATAAGTCAAGAGAAAGAGAAGAGATGGAGGACGTGATGAGGAGGAGTACCTGGAGAAAAGGTGAAAGAACACATATTCAGATACTGTAGATATACAAAAGGAGGAAGGTGAATGAGATAAAGCAGATTTAAAGAGGAAATACTGTAAAACAAGTGTGAAAGAAAAGTAAGAAGAAGGAGGCAGGTGATCCAAATAAGTGTAAGACAAATGATGGATGGAGCGAGAGAGAAAAGGCCAGGGTGTACTTCTCTAGGTTGTACATTGGGGACATGCAGAGAGGTTGTTCAGAGATATTCATTTCTTTTGTACTAATAGATATCAAAGGGAAACGTCAGTCACAGGTTTTTGTGTCTCGGTGATTGATGGGAAAATCATTTTTGAAATTGAACGAGAGTGCTCAGTCAGCAGCCATGAAGCGGGTTACAATTTAATTCAGGGTACTTGAGTACTGTCAATATATACATTCTCTAAAAGTCTCGCAGTCATTATGTCACTATGTTCAAAACCACTAGACTCCATTGACAAAAGCAATAACTTTACCCAAATGAACACACTGTTTTATACCAAAGTCACACAATACCACGAAGGAAGCAGTAAACCAGCAACACCCGTGTTCTGTGAGGTAAAAATGACGATTGGCTTTGAAAAGAGCACTATAACTGCAGGCCCAGTCCTGTTTTAAACATACCTTAAGTTCCCTTTAAGTATAACATTTATGTGCCTTTTTCATTACAAACCCACCTCTCAACTCGAGTGCCACCAATCAGCTTGCTTGACATGCTGTTGAGATTTGGGAAGCGTGCAGGTCAGTCTACAGTATTTTATATCATACACTAAACTGATACTGATTTTCTGGGCCTTGTTTATGTGGCTAAAAAACGTTTTTCTGCAGCCCCTGTCCACAGCAGTGCATTGCTCTGCTTACCTGCTGCTTCTCCAAACTTGGGACAAGCTGACCTCCGTCTACTGCAGATAATACGCTGACTAAGGCTAAATACAACCCCACCGCAAAATACCTATTCCTTTAAGCGTATATTCAGAGAACCATAATTCCAGCTAAAGGGAGAGACAACACAACCGAGTACTTAGACTAAAATCCTAACAGGTTTCTGCTTTTGGAACACAAATCTGGTTTGTTTACTGTTTGACAAAGCAGAAATTATTGACATTTTCACAATTACTAAATAAGCTGTGAATTACAGATTTTTATTGACACTAAATAAGGTAATTTTGTGCACAATGCAGATCTTACAGGACTGAGTTTTATTTTGCATTGCATCATTATGATGATTTTGAAATTACATTGATTTGCAATTGTGGAAATGACTTAATTCTAATGCGGTTTACAATGTGGTTTCCTCTAAAACTGTAGTTAAATTTTTTTGGGGGAAAAAGAGTGTGTGAGTTTAATTTTATGCATATGTGTGTCTGTGCTTAATAAAATGCAATATCAGTGCTGCATCCTTCTCACCTTGATAAAGACAGTTGACTTTCTATCCTCTCATCTAAAGTTGAGCTTTAAAAAAAAAAAAGTTCTTGTGACATTTTTGGGTTATAGACTTTTGGCCCCCTTGCATGTCTTTGCTGAGATTCTAAAAATTACTTTAGTGAGCCATCTCCAGAGCCACTCACTGACCATGGGTACCCTATATTTCACAAAGCAGATACAATACATCTTGATCACCTCAGGATGGAACGACTCCTTCAATAAAAGCTGGACATCGTTAGTTGAAAACTCTGCATCGTTTGACACCTCAAGTAATAAAAGCAGAGCAGCAAAGATAAAAAACTGCACTGGAGATTAAATATTTCGGGTACCTCTATTCAGAGAAATGGGTTCCATCCAGAATACCCTTGTCATCTGTGTAAAAGCGTATTTAACTGTTCTCATTAATAATAGCTGTGATATCTGTGTTGCCGTGTCCTCTTTCTCTTCAGCTCTGCTTGGAAATCTCCTGGGGAGCCATAACGCTGAATTAAAGCTTCACTCTGGGATCACTGAAGTCACCAGCCGTTCACTATGAAATAGGACTTCTGTAAAGCCTCGGTCCATATTCAGGTGTGCCTATTTCGACAGTGAAGTGACGCTTCATTAGACCTGAAAAGGCGGTCTGTGCAGATCTTCTGAGCCAGATTTAAACCTGTGTCATTCTAGAAATGTAATACAGAGAAAAGTTGAAGAAACAGACGTCACAGCACCGGCCACACAGTCTGACAAGTGATGTCTGGGAAGAGCAGCTCAAAAACAGCACAGTGATGACAGGAAAGGGGCAATATAAAACTTTTTGGACATTGAAATAACAAAACGGAACTACCATTATTGGTTACTGCCAGTCTCTGACCCGGTCTCTACCAGTCTAAATACCCACATTTCCCTGTATTTGGCCTGGGTGGTCTGGATGTTTTGAGGCATATATCATTGGATGTGGCCAACAGCGAGCGGCATTCCCGCTACTGAAGTAAGAACAGTGACCATAATCCAGCTCAGTCACGCCAACAACAACAAAGATCAAAAGCAGTAAGTAAGCAAGTAATGAAAGAAAAACCAAACATTGCAGCACATAAGGCAAATGAGGTGGCACTGCCTTTTCCTTGAGTTTTCAGGGAAGCAGCGCGGAAGTTGCATTGACTTAGGAATTGTTTTAGTTTCTAGATAAAATCTGACATATGAAAATGAATAATTTGCATGGCTGGAGCCAAGAAAGCAAACACGTCCCAGTAAGATGAAGAGATATTTCACCCAAATTTCTGCTATCACATTCAGTTTATAAAATGCTGATCTGAGGATCTGACCTTCAAAGGGAAGGGAACAGAAACTGGTGGGGAGTAGGTTGCACGAGGGTTTGCAATAGATTACCACAACACTTTTGACTGTTTACACTACTGGTATTGTGTATGTTATTTCTGTGCAAAACTAATACAGAGATTTGAAAAATGGCTGATCTTAACACATGATTATGTTCTCCTTTTCTGTCTTCATCTGACTCTACAACTAACGTGTTCATATTCAAAACAACACGCTTGCTCCAAGTTGCGTGTGTCTATAAAACTGCTGTACCATTGTGCAGAGGGGCTTCATCGTCACGATAAAAAGATTTAAGGACTGACGGTCTGCCGCTTTGCTAAACAGTGTCACAGTTGCACCTCCGGCGACAAATGGCCTATTATCTCAATACCACATACCCCCGCGCATGTGCAGGCAATAGCAAGACATCAGGATAAAATGAGTATTTAAAGCATCTGTCTGTTATGTGAGTGCATGAACACATGCTGACACACGTGCAGACAGACAGGGTGACGTGTGCTCTGGCCCAGATATGTACATACACACATATACATATGTACACACACAGAGACACACACGGACGCAACGCAGTGATAATATTGGCTATCAACAGGTCATTCCATACATGCCTGTTGGATAAATAGAAAGCCAGGAATAAAAAGAGGGGCCGTGTGTGAGAGAGCGAGAAGGAGAAAAACATAGAGAGAGATGGGGGAGGCGGGGTGAGTTAATTGAGCTGCTCTGAAATGTAATTTGATCCAAGAGGCCTCACAAAATGTCCTGACCAGGACAACATCACACATACAGTAGATGGACAGATGAATGGAAGGGTGGAGAGGAGACAACACGAAACAAAGTAGTAGAGATGGAAGGCAACAACACAGAGGGGGATGTTGTATGGATGTGCATACAGGATTTGTTTATGAAAATGCAAAGATTAATATCATTGAATTTGGTATTGAAATGAATATTCAAATAAAATACCGTTAATATATTTGCACTACACAACCACAATCAAAATCTCAAAACCCTACATCCTGCTGACTCACTGCCTATTGCTTCTCTCTAATTATGTCGGCTAAATGCCCAAAATCCAATATTACTAAACTAATGGCTTAAGCACAGCCACCAAAGATATGGAGGGGAGGGGTGGGTTGTTGGGAAACGCAGATGGATGGAGTTAAAGACGGACAGCTAAAAGGATGAAGACCACAAAGACATCAGGGAGAAGCAGGAACAGGGGAAAAAGGAAGCAAACAAGTCCGGGACAAATTGATGAAGCCCATTTTGGCTGAACTAATGGACTGGATAAAACCATGATAAGAGACAAAGAGACACAAAGGGAGAGGAAGAAGAACAGGCTATTCGGAAAAACAGTCGAAATAGCTGAAAGAAGGAGGAGTGCAGCTATGTGGCACAGTTAAAGTAAACAAATAACAAGTGTAATATCCATATTGGCACTGATGTTGGTGCATTAAAAGTCCATTGTGGTTCTGCTTTAGAGTGGCCCATTTGTATTTGATCATGTCTGTTGTTTTTGTGGATACTTTGTGAGATGGGCAACAGTTCATTTGGCCTCCTTTGAGACCAACCAGTGTGTGTGTGTGTGTGTGTGTGTGTGTGTGTGTGTGTGTGTGTGTGTGTGTGTGTGTGTGTGTGTGTGTGTGTGTGTGTGTGTGTGTGTGTGTGTGTGTGCTCCTGTGTGTGTCTCACCAGGTTGGACCCTCCAGTCCAGTAGAGGAAGAATCCATCTGGGTCAACTTTCAGGGTTACCAGGGTGGGGGGCCCGCTGTTGGGCTCCTAGACAACAACAGAAATGGAGATGTTAGTGGGACAAACACACAACAATAAGAAAAATTGAGCCCCTAATTTTTTAACCAGTAGCCAGTGCAGTTAAAGCTCTTTAAAGGACAACTTGGGTTTCATTTTCAGAGTTTTGGCCATCAATTCTGTTGGCTATGATAACATTGTTCTACCCAAACTAATTGCTGTTGTCTGGGAACGTGGCAGTGTCGTTAGAAGGATGTCTAAACATGAGTTTAGCCACATAATCTAACTGAAAGTGAACACACCTCAATGCCACTATAATCTATCATCGATAATGTATATGCACACAACTGTGAAGTACTGTATGTTACAATCAAACCAGGAAGTCAGTCTGGAATTTGTGTTTAATTTGACTGCTATTGTCTCTTAACCAGTCTGGTGACTTTTTAACAATGTTCTTACATTCAAGCAATTATTTTGTTAAGAGCAGGTAATGGTTGTCACATTACTGTTCGAATGTGAGAGAGAAAAAAAGCATTCAATCTGTAATGGCCTGCTGGAATTCAGAATACAGCGTATAACAATAACGGGCAAGGCGCTCCTAAAAAGCACCGTGCTTCTGACGGACTGTACGCCCCGTTGTCCCTTTAGTAAACAAAGCTTTTGTTCTCTTCACAAACGCTGAACGGAGAAAACTGGCAAGGCATGCTGCTGAATAGATAAGCAAGACCATCTGAGTCGTATGTGAGGAAGTACTCAATTCAAGTGATAGTAATAGGGCCAAACTTGTGAAAATAAGACCCAGGTTGTATGAAACCATAATCAAATTTAAGCACCGAATCCCTCAGTATTTCTGAACACTACACACTGGATTCCTGAATGAGTCATGGGCTCCTTTCTGCTTGGCCACCTTGAACACCATTACATTTAAAATGAGACGTAGTCTTCTTGTGATGTCCAGCAGGTTCCTCGAGGAGCCATGTGATCCACTTTGTTCCCGAGCTGTATTTAAGAAAACAACTTAACTTCTGGTGTAGACAAGCTGTATTACAGCAGCTACTCTCCTCACAGAAGTCTCACAGCAATGTATGAGGAACGTGTGATATGAAATAAGCAGTTTATGGCAGCAGTGGCTGTACCTGCTGTTTTATGGTGCCTTGCCATTATGGGATTGTAGATGGACAGAAAGACAGACAGGGATATTGTGCGTTCGTGCGCACGTGTCGTGCAACAGCTGTTTCAATTCTGGAAACCACAGAGTTTGGCCAGCATGACGAGCTCATTCATGTGCAGCATAATGATGGCACAGGAGCCAGCATCAACATGTCATTAGCATCATCATTATGGAGTCATACGCAAGATACCATGACCACACACACACACACACACACACACACACACACACACACACACACACACACACACACACACACACACACACACACACACACACACACACACACACACACACACACACACACACACACACACACGCTCTGTAATTACAGTAGTAAGCGGTCATACTCTGGCCCAACACACAAACGTACCGTCCAGACATCCTGGGAAACAACGATGATGATCCAGATTGTTTGTTATTACAGTGACACATGACTCATGTACACATGTCGTCATGAGCATCAATATCAGCATCATCGTCGCCATCAAATGGGAAGAGAGAGAAAGATCTGCCTGGCAACCCACAGAAAACTTTCCCTACCAACATACTATGAGAGGAAATACAGCACGTTTACAAAAACACAACACGCAACACACAAACAACCAACCACTGACCACATACAAACGGTATTTCTTAATGTGGGGTAGAACAAATAAAATGACTGCCATATGATTTTAACAAAGCTCAAATGGTCAATGTTGAACATTTGAATATTCATTCAAGACTGAATGAGTTCAGATTCTGCTTAACAAACACAACCCCGAAGCAAAGACAAGAGATTTCCCCAGCAATAAATGATCACTTTATATGACTCCATAAAGGACTATTCTACTCATGTATACTCACAATAATGATGCTTGCCTTAAATGGAGGGATAATCATTGGTAGGTTGTAAAACAGGTACAAAAATCAATTAATAACTGCATCCCTCAATTAAAGAAATAAATTGTGGAGAGAGAATACAAATGATTCTTCTATAGTGTTATAAACTAATAATCCAAACAGGAGGTGATGTGGGAGACAGACGGACACCATATCCAAAAATCTTGATGAAAATGATCAACCACGAGACTGATATTGTATTTAATGTTCATATCTCATTGGAAATATAGGTTTTAAAGACACACTTTGATAGGAACACAATGCAGGTTAGCTTAGCTTAGCATAAAGACTGAAACTGGGAGATAGCTAGCCTGGCTTTGTCCCAATCATGGGTCCCAATGTAAGAAAATCTGCCTACCAATACATCTAAAGCTCACTAATTAACACAATATATTTTGTTTAAACCATTATGTGTAACATGAAGCATATTAAGTATTGAAGTTAGCCGTTTCCCCCAGTTTCAGTCTTTATGCTAACATGCTCCATCTATTCCACCACAAGAAATGTGACCTATTCCTTACAGAAGTCTTCTTAGTTTGAACCTATACCCCATTCCTTGAGAAATATACATTTTAAACTAAACATACCTTGAGTTTAGGCTCCAAGGTCGGCTAACGGAGGAGGAGTTAGCAGGAGAGGGAGATGTTTGGATTGGGATAAGGACAGAAGAAACAGAGAGAGAGAGAGAGAGAGAGAGAGAGAGAGAGAGAGAGGGAGAGAGAGAGAGAGAGAGAGAGGGATGGCGAAAGACAAAGATGGATGGGAGTGGGATTAGAAGAAAGGGTGAAGGTTGAAAAAGAAAAAAAAAACAAAAGATCAGAAGCAGAATAAGAGAGGACGGAATCCAACCACATTATGAGACTTTAATAAGCAGCAGTAAATTTAGGGGCATCCAGGAGACTACTTTGATACAACAAGACGCTCCGCTCACCAACCAGCTGGGATGTTACTGGGATTTGTCGCTATGCTTTCATATAAATTCCAGTGATAGAATGACAGCTTAACTTGGAGTTTAAATTCAAATGTGAAGCCGACTCTGCACTTTAAATGACTGAACTTGTGACCTGTGTTTACTCACTGCAACCAGTGGAAAACTGTACAACTCCAATTTCACACTGTGATTATCATCTTAAAGCTGTGACCTGATGTCAGACGCTCTTTTCAGCTGGTGTCACCAGTTTTTTAACTTGCAGCAGTATACCCTGAGTTTGCATATCGGGCAGCGATAATGGCTTATGTTTATTTATCTTTTGTCTGCTAGGTTTGATTTTCTGAGACAACAGAAGGTGAATACAATAAAAACTGCAAAGGTCCAGATGTTCCTACAACCAAAGTGCTAAAAAAACACAACCAACCTCCATCCTTATTATCAACTGTGCTTCAATCATTTGCAAATCAAAATGACTGGCTTGGGCGATGGAGTCAAATGAGACTATGAATTCCAGGTATTCTTTGCTGTAACTGGTCAACACAAAAAAAACGGAATACGCATTACCCACGCTCCTCTGACAAAGTCAACTCTAATCCATTTCAGAAAGGGCTTCGCTCTACTTTAATGGTCGAGGATTCTCCAACATGGCCAGTTTCCAGTCTTAAATTTAAAGATGGTGATGACAGCTTGTAAGTGGAACAGTATGAGCAACCTCACGTCACATTTTTACAGCTGTTTCCTCGCTATAGGCAACCTTATAATGACAAAAACCCCTCATCTTTAACAATTTGTTAAACCGACAAGGGTCGAGTCTTTAACTGATTAAACAGTCTCAATTTAATACTGATGCCTCTATATGACCTACATTAACAAACAAGATCATCAGCAATTGGATTGGATATTTCTATACAGTTGATTCCTGCCAATCAATAAAACAAGGTGGCGGAAACACTACCACAGGGGCCACCAGAATCAACACGAAGTGAAAGTTCCTTGTAGGGGCTTTGAGTAGAATTGAGTAAATGGTGCCCATACATACACACCCTCATTCAGTGTAAACAAGCTATAGCAAGACTTCTATGTACAATAAGTACTACAGGGGGAATAGAGAAGAAGGGGAAGAAGAGCATCCATCAGTGTCATGAGGTCAGTTCAGCAGAAACAAACAGAAGCAGAAATATCACTTTCACACATACACCCTACGTTAGCAGTGTGATAATATGTTTTCTACTTCAGTTTGACCTTACATGGACAAATACCCGGTCACTGATGAGAACATCCAGCACTTAAACTGTGCTGAAGATTCAAAAACATCCCTGCTTTACCAAAGGACTATACCCAATCTGAAAATATTCAGGACTTACTTGAGCTCCAGCATTCAACAATCGTGTCCTAGTAGATTTGAAATTGATAAAAGAACAATTTATAGTTAAAGGTCCAGTGCGTAGGATTTAGTGGCATGTAGCGGTGCAGTTGCAGATCACTACTCACTCGCTTCACCCTTTGCCTTCCAAGCATGAAGGGGAAACTACGGTGGACGCAAAAAGCACAAAAAAAAAAGTGTCCTATCTAGAGCGAGTGTTTCATTTGCCCCTTTTAGGCTCCTGTAGAAACACACCAAAATATTGCGACTGTGATATGAATCATGCTTTCGATATTATTTCCATTAATTGTGCATCCCTAGTTAGTACACAGGAGTTTAATGTATTGAGCTAAGTTATATATGAGGCGCCCTTTAATGACTGTTCAAATGACGTCTGTAGGAAGGAGGCCAACGCTGTGTCTCCTTCTCTTAACTCCTTGTTCCCCTTGATTTGTTTATCTGGACACACTAAATGTTGTATCTTAACAGTTCTACTACAGACTCAGTTTATGTTACTTGTTCTCGTCTTCTCTCTGCCTTTGTTTCCTTTATTCTCTCTTGGCAATACTTTGACTGCATATATCCAGTGTCAGTATACACTACTATGGCAGTAGATGGGGAATTCCATTGGGACCAGACACACAAACACACATATACACATTTCCCCAGAGGAATGTGATCTATAGGTCCATGTGACCAGTAATATAACATCTCCCATAGAGCTTTACAAGCCACATGGGCAGGAGGCTGAACACCGACACATACAAACACATCATTGTGGTATCATATATTTGCATGTTAGGCCTACAGAGTTTTACATACATGGCAGTTGCTTTCTAATGCTGCCTTACATACACAGATATCTGTTACACTCCTCTTGCTTGTCTTTCGGTCTTTCATAATTCATCCACTCTTTCAAACTCTCCACGCCTATTGACACATTTACTCATTTAACTTTTATCATCTATTAATCATTTAAATCAGACAAATATGTCAAACATTATCTGCTCTATCAAATGATTAATCAAATTAATCAACAGGTTAATGATGAAAACGAAAATAGTCATTCATTTTTTTTTTTCCTGTTCAAGGTCACTATAACTGCTCTGTAGAAGTTCCCAAGCACCCTAACTAGGAAATCATTATTGCTTACCATAAACATGCACCCTATGGTGTGTTTTCTGTGTGAGAGTGGGTGGTAGGTCTATAATTGGACCTCACCCCACTCCCTAATTAACCGCCATATGTAGAAACCTTCTGAAGTCTCGCTTCCTTCCTTCCTTTCTTCTCATTCTTTCATGTCTGTCTTTCTCTCTCTCTCTCTCTCTCTCTCTCTCTCTCTCTCTCTCTCTCTCTCTCTCTCTCTCTCTCTCTCTCTCTCTCTCTCTCTCTCTCTCTCTCTCTCTCTCTCTCTCTCTCTCTCTCTCTCTCTCTCTCTCTCTCTCTCTCTCTCTCTCTCTCTCTCTCTCTCTGATTAAAGCCTACTTCTCTTTCTCCAGACCCCCTCCAGATGCCCTGACCCTCTGACAAACACCTTCATTACCTGACTGTAATGTCAAACATAAACACCCTCTGAGGCTGAGGTCTTACATGGACATACACCAGCTAATAAGCCCCTCTTGAAGAATCACAATCTCTCAGGGCAAGCACATGTAGAAAGACAAACACACGGCTATTCTGCCGCTCTTCCTACATACTGTCCTCGCCACAAATTAATGTGTGTGTGTGTGTTGTACAGTGTGAGTCAGGAGAAAGCCATTAGTGAGAAACTGATAAAAAGGGTTGCTCCAAGTGCACCTTTGGTCTGCTGTGCGGTGTGTGTTCAGCGACAGCTAACGGGAGTGGTGTGAGAAAGAGGGTCTGTGTGCACTTAGTGCGAGTGTGTTTGAGCTGCTGCTTTGGCAACATGGTAAAAGTTGATGACAGTAGGTAACCTTTGGACTTGAGAGAGAGGAGGGGAAAGAGGGAGGAGTGGGGCCAGAGAGGGAAAATTAGATATAGAATGTAGTACAGACAGAAAGAAACTAGCAGGTCAGTCAGGTTAATATTTAGTATAGCGGTAGATGTATTTATTAAAACAGATTTGTTTTGTATTACTCCCAGTGCTGTCTGTGTGCCCTAAACCTTTCCTGTTCTCAGGTGATGAAGCACCTACTTTCTCCACAAGGGTCATTTAACCTTCATCTGATCCAACATCTACTCAGGAAATGAACCACTAACCCAGCCAGTGGTAGCAATGTTTTACTTACTGAACAATAACACAGTGTGTACAGGTTTCATTAAGCTCAATAAAGTGGCTAAATGTATTTATTTTTCTTCCTCATTCCCGTCAAATTTTCCTGCACTAATGTGCTCATCACAGCCACTGCTGGGGTGGGAGGGCTGCATGAAGTGGCCCTGAATGCTGGAATGTCAGTTTTGGAAAGTTACAGAAATTGTCAGACACAGGCCCCTGCCCCCAATTCTGACATGGGAGAGGGGGGCAACATAAAAATCTCAATTTTTATTACTGGATTTTTGGACGTGTTATGAGTGTCCACTTCAGCTACAAAGAGCAGGAAGCCTTGTTGTCAAACTGAGCAACACTGCTATTAGAATACCGGTTTGGTGATGTGTTATCACTTATGAATGTCACACAAATTAATTAGTGCATGTCAGGGAAGACAAACATAATTTGCCCACTTTGGAATTTAAATGGCATTTTAAGTACACCTGTACACAGAGAGAAGCAAAATGTTGCTGTTCAACAAAAACCTACAGCATATATGCACATTTGATGATTTTGATTTTTTGTTGTTCCTTCGTGGGTTGAGAATTTTTTTTTTTTTTTTTTTTAGCTAAATAAACAATTTAAAAATACTTTGGGGTAAAAAAAAAAAAAAAAAACACCAAATCATAAGCCTGAGGGAGATATTAGAGATTGAATCGTTGCCCTAAAAAAGAGAGTAAAACTATTTATTTGGAACAGTCAGTGTGCAGAGCTTTCCGCTTTGTGTCCAGCAGTGATATTTTTTTTGTCTTGCACCTGAAAAAAAAAAAAAAACATTGCCACAAAGCTGAAAATAAGGGTATTTCCTTATGAAAAGTTGATGTTTTGGAAACACATGGTTTTCACAGGATAGTGGCAAAAAGCAGGTCAGGGTGTGGTGACAAACAAGCCTTCTACCTCAAAATGTGGATACTTCATAAACAAATATTTTAAAAGGAGCAATTTCGATAAATGTAGTAATAGAAGACCTTTAACCCCCTAAGTGTTCATACACAAGACCTGACAGACAGACAGAAAGGACAGAGAGGAAATGAAAACAAAAAGACAGGAAGCGGACCAAGACTTACAGAAGGAGGAAGATAGAGTGATAGAAAGGTGACAAAACAAATTGCAAGATTGTGATTAAAACTACAAATGTTATAATGCGAGTCAATCATCTACACTAAACATGTAGAATAATTTCCCCTATAGTATCTCATGTGAGAAGAAGGAACCCCAGTGATTAGACATTATAGATGTGGTGGTGTTTCGCATCAGCAAAGATGTGGTGTCTTTTGTAAAAAAAAATTATATATTTTTTTTAAATCTGAGATTTTATTTTTAGCCCATATCACCGCCCTAAATGGGGAACAGATCACAAACAAGTTAAGAGACACAGCAAGGTTATATGTGTGGTGAATGGAAGTCAAGGGAGTGAAAGAGGAGCAGAAGGGTTTGGAGCAGTCCAGATGTCAGTCCCACACTTCACATGTGGCTGTGGTTGACCTTCCACCTCCCTCTCTCTCTCTCTCTCTCTCCCTCCCTCCCTCCCTCTATCCGTCCATCCATCCCTCGTTTCTCACTACTCTGTCAGGATGTCAGCAGTGTTTCTCGCCACGGCGTCAGACCTTCACACGAGCCCGCATTTGCTCCCCTCGGCTATCTGATAATGACAACTGGAGGCTTGCTGCTTCCGTGCGTCTATCTAATGCTGAACCGAGGCAGACGCTTTCTGAACGTACTGGCAAACAGGAACAAGTGGCACGAAAATGGAGCCCATTGTGTTTTTCCATAAGGTCACAATGACACGGCACCTCTGCTTACAAAAGAGATCTGTTTCTAAAGAAAGAAACATTTTCATTTGTGATATATTGGGTGTCACTACTCAGGTGCCGTTACGAACATTTGCCGTGTGTTAGGACTTTCAATGCGTCATACGTCCAATGTGGCAGTGAATGCTGACACAGCACAATGCAGTTAGGGTGTTCTGAAAATATCCTTCTTATTTATCTTATTTAAGGAGAGCATTCAAGGCTGCTACAGTGTTTTTATCAGTACTGTGGCATCATAAAATACATTCCTTGGCATGATATAAAGTGTTTATCAGCTATAGACAAGCAGGAACACAAAATAAGACGATAAAAGGAGCTGCTCAACAAGTCCCAACATGCCAGGGGAAAAAGTGTACAGGAAGAAAATCCGTAACAGGGGTTCAGCTGACGTGTGCTGAAGATGTTTGATCCATTTTCTAACAATTGCTCATGAAATGCAGTTCTTTAAAAGTAATGCAGATTAATAGAGACATTTTGTGGAAAACGTCTAACTGTTATAAAAATTGATTTCAGTCATTACGTCACAGAGAAACAAATGCTAAGAAAATGTGCTTTAGAATAAAACATAGGTCAGCGTTGAATGGAAACATTAAACTGATACTGAGGTTGACAATGGCACCCTTAAACACACAGTTTGACATTTGGGAAACACTAATTCGCTTTCTTACTGCAAGTTAGATGAAACGATTGGTACAGCTAGCCTTTTTTAGTTTAGCAGCTGTAATTTTTTACACTTTCTGAGCAGACTGAACAAACAATTTAGAATTATTGAGCTTATGTCTTCAAAGGGTGCATATATATGCAAACAATCTGGGTGTCATTCTTATTTAAAAATGAGCCATTTCCCCCCTTTTTCAATCAATTCCTGATTTTAAGCTAGACTAACTGGCTTCCTATTTACCATTCAGACATGAGAGTGGTATTTACATTCTCATCTAACTCTCATCAAGAAAGCCAATAAACAAATTGCACAAAATGCCAAACAGTTCATTTTACAATCCGTTAGCATCTGCAGTATAGCTTGATAGCAGCCCGTGTGTCGATGCGCGGACTTTGTTTACAACCTGATGCTTGGTGCTCAAACACAGTCAAAGTGGATGGACACTGTTTTAAGTGACACAGTTTCTTTTTAAATGAAGATGAAACCATATTATCATCACTATGCACTGCAGTACTATTTCCTGTGCTTACACATACACATGTATATAAATAACTGTATATATAATTTAATTTTTGTTTGTGTGTGGTATGAAGGGACTGCAAACTTGTGTTGTATAATGATAAATACATTTCCTTGATTCTCTGATAGACCATAATTTGGCTTTAAATGATCTCCAGTGCCTCCAAACCATGTTGAGAACTTCCTATTTGACTGTCTTTGTCAACTTTTCAACTCAGTATCAACTTTAATGCACGGATCACTCAAAATCCAGCACATAGGAACTTAAGAGAGTCTCTATAAACTAGCTGAGGGTGGTGAAGACATTAGATCCAAAAATGCCTGCTCAGGATATTTGTGAATGGGGAACAAGTGTCTGCAGTCAGTTTGGTTTGACAACACAGTACCGATGAACACTGAGGACAACAACAGCAGCACTGAAGTGTCTTTACCGCCTCAGATGTTGCCAAGATTATAGTTCTAAGCTCCTCCAATGAACTGCGGTGCGGTCTGTAAGGTCTAACAGGATAATCCCCCCCCACCAAACAACCTCAAAATGCAACATTTTATGGTGCATCATGTGTCGCTCAAGTTACAGGCATTTGGAACTGAAGACAAAACCTAATCTCACAGGGATCGCAAAACTCTGTCCAATTAATGAACAACCAGGGATCCCATGGGACTTTGTTTATGAGCTCTGGTTTGCTTGTTAATTGTGCAATGAGAACATAAACAAATACCCCAAAAAAAGTGCAATTTTCCCATATGAATCACACCAAAAAGACAAAAAAAAAAGTGTTTATTTTGCGCAAAAACAGTGCCTGTTTTGAAAGACTCTACATTCATAGGCACATAGCGTACAGGGAAGTGGCACAGTGGAAGAGTATTTGAATACCAGGTGCAAATACAATCCAGCCGAATGAAAGCTGGAAACAAACTGCAGAGTCAAATTTAACAAATGTTAAAGTCAGGCGTAAAGATTATTATTTGTTTGATCTTTGTGTACTTTTAAAATCCATATCAAGGCACTCCATGGCACACTGACAGCGAGGCGAGCTGCTCTGTAGACGAGCTGTCTGTCTCTGTTTGTTTAATTGGTTGTTTGGGAGGAATTTTAACTGAATTCCAGTTGGAATTCAGTTAGATTGAATTGTGGCCGGGCTGCAGAGGGCGGTGCAGCAACAGACTGAAGGAGGGAAGGAGAGAGAAGGAAAATGGTTTGGCTCTGGAGCCTTACAACAAGCTCAAACAGGAAGTCACACACACACACACACACACACACACACACACACACACACACACACACAGAACAAAACAACCACACATGCATATGTGAGCACAAGTGTGTACACAAGCCGAAACACAGAAGAAAGACGGTCAATTTGGAATGCATTCCTCCTCCTCCTCCTCCTCCTCCTCCTCCCCTGCATGAGTCAGTGTGTGTGTGTGTGTCGTCTACCTACAGTAGACAACACTAGAGGCTCAGTGACAGATGAGTACAGGATTGGAAAGTAAAGGAAGAAAAAGAGCGGCTAAAGGATAAAGGGATGCGAAGAAGATAGCCATGTGGAGGGAGGACACGGTGATGGGGAAGGGGGGTGAAAAGAGTGGGATGGGGTCAAAAGTGGGGTTCATGTAAACACACTGCACTGCCCTCAGGCACTTTCTGTGTGTGTGTGTGTGTGTGTGTGTGTGTGTGTGTGTGTGTGTGTGTGTGTGTCCTAATTCTTTTCTCACTTTGCTAACTCCTTAAAGGAATACACCAAGTTTTTGGGACAGTGGCCCATTGGTCAACTTCCCTGTTAGAACACAGACAGACACTAAAATAAACCAAGTGTCCCCAGTAGACCATTATTCCTGAGCTCCACGAGAACACCTTAAAAACACTGCTCTGACACTGAGCAGCTCTTTTATTAGATTTATTATATGTCCAGGTTATCAATACATCTTAAATATTAACCTTAATACATTCTAAGCAACTCACTGTGGAAACAAAACCAATTGCTTCTGGGAGTTTAATTATTTCTGTGGCACAATTTGGGTAAATTTCCTTTGTTTGCTGCACAACAAATCCAGATTGACTCGTGCTTAAATTAGAAATGGATGACCTTCAGTGTCCCCAGAGAACTTGTAAAACCTGCATTTTCGTGCTACGTACCCTGGCTACAGAATAATTTACAAGATTTGGAAACACTGCCTTCATACCAGGCATTCAAATGCCATATTAAGAAAAGGTTTCATGAAGAATTCAACTGTGTTAAAGAGTTGAGCTCTCTCCTTTATCCCTCCTGTGTTTTTATGCTATCGCTATGTGAGAGGTTTTTTTTTTTATGTAAATCTGTGTTAACTGCCATTTTGGCTAGGTTTATCTTGTTTCTCTTGTCTTTGTGATTAAATAAGGGTTAAACATAATACAAAATAAAATTCAACATTTAGCTGCACAGCTTATTTTCTCGTTTTTTAGATATTGGTTTCCTTAGGTGTTTCGACGCTGCCCAGGAGCTATACATCATTAATGGATTGATTTTGGGATAAGTTTATGACAAAAGTGAGCATATAAGGTGATTATCAAGAAGACTGACAGTCTTGCTTTTACACTCCATCGATGTTATTGATTTGGCTATTTTGCAGAAAACAGGATTATTAGAAGGTGTATTTCACTGAGCAGGATTACAATTGTAATATTGGCAGGATAACTGCACTGTGGGGCTGCAACTGCAATTACTTTTATGACTGTCCATAAACATTGGAGAAAAATGCAATGCAAACAATTTCCCAGAGCTGACGGTGACATGTTCAAGTTTCATAGTCCAACACTCAAAAGATATTCAGTTTGTAATGAGAGAGAACAGCTGCAAATCCTCACATTTGCAAACGTTAAGCATTTTACCTGAACAACTTAAATGATTAATAATTTAAAATGTTCACAGTTAATTTTCTGTGAATCAAATAAGTGATTGTTTGAACACTACCTTGATGTGCAGAGAACAGTCCAGTCGTCACCGTATTACCAACTTACTTACTGACTTAAATAATCAAATAATAATTCTTATTCTTACTCACAACAACTTAACACAGCGTTTACTTTATGGATTTGGCAGGAAATGTGCACGATGGCCTAATGGGACAAAACAGAAGGATCTACAGTTTACTCAGTTCCTTGTCAGGAAAAGTAGAAGCATTGCTTTTGCATTAAACATATCTCATAAAGGAGGATTACAAAATGGGTTGAATAACTCAACTTGGGTTATATAAACGCTGGAAGAGCTCTTTGTACACAACTTTATTCGGCTTCCAGGTTTAAAAAGGAGTTCGAGATTTTGCTATAGACTTGATTGAAGACTGTAAGCACTTATATTTAACAATGAAGCATCTTTGATATCTAGTCCCACAACATGGGCCTCTCTTTTTTCTCACTCTTATCTGCCACATCCCTCCTCTCCCCAAAGTGTTCTCTCTCTCTCTCTCTCTCCCTATCAATTCATTTGTTGATTTTAGTGGGAAACAGCAATTGGGGGGGGGGGTTTGAAAGATAGACAAGGAGAAAGCATGTGAATGGTTTTGAGTGTTCACACACTTAATCACCAACATAACCATTTCCTGGGAATTCCCTTTGAGAGACAGAGAAACAGAGAGAGTTAGTGTGTGTGAGAGAGGGAGAGAAAGAAAGGAAATCAAAAGGATATGGTATTCACTGTTTGCGTGACAGGACCCTTTTTCAGAGGCCAGACACACACACATCACTTCATCATTACAATGTGTGTGAAGCTCTGTTGTTAATAAGTTGTTTTACTTTCAAACACGCGTGTTGTCCATTTTTCTTTGTGTGTGCATGAATTTTTAGTATCAACGCCACAGTTGACCTTCTATTTGCAAAGTGCATGTATGATAACAGGCTCACTGGGACTATGGACCTTTCTCACACACACACACACACACACACACACACACACACACACACACACACACACACACACACACACACACACACACACACACACTTGCATGCAACCCTATTGTAAATCCAAGACAGGGGTTTCCAAATGGAAGACACAGGCCTACAGCTCAGAGCCAGATCAGCCAGCAACTCAGTTAATCATTGATGGCCACTCAGACACATGGACACACACGCCTACTTTCTCTATGGAGAAGACTGCAGAATGGCCCTGCACTCTGTCTCTGAAAACCCCAACACACACACACACACACACTCACACACACTAAGGTCAATGACACGGGCAGGCGCATGTCAGGGCTGCTGCAGAAATACGCGGAAAGAAAGGTAGAGCAGTGGAAATCATTCAAACCTTTTGTTTTGACAGGATTTAAAAAGTCAGAGAATACACACAATTAAGTTAATTAAATTTAAAAAAAAAAAAAGGGGTGATATTTCAGAGTGTGTTTTACAGCTCAAGATACAGTGGAATCCCTCACAGAGGCGCAACTTCTACAGAGCTCCACTCAGACAGGTGCTCTCCTCCTCTTCACCCGCTGGGTGAGCAGGGTGGAAAGTACAGACAGAGAGAGAGAGAGAGAGAGAGAGAGAGAGAGAGAGAGAGAGAGAGAGAGAGAGAGAGAGAGAGAGAGGGGACAAAAAGGAGGAGAAAAGAGCGTGTTAGAGGGCGTCTGAGCTGAACCTGAGCCCGAGAAAAACCGGCTCGACGAGAATTCAACACAACACACATTCAAGCACCGCTGCCTGCTGGTAACTACAGGGGAATTTTCTGCTGGAGTATCTGATTAACACACACACACACACACACACACACACACATAGTGGGCTTCTGTGCTCAGCGCAGGACCGAGAGGTTACACACACCTGCACCCTACCTACACACACGATCCGTGTCTGTGCATGTCTAACACACACACACTCAGTCAGTCTCGTGTGTCACCTCATAACAGTGGGCCTACTGTCAAAGAGCAGGGCTGTCATGTCTCCTGTCTGTCTCTCAGAGTTGATCACATCAGGAGCACTTCTTGATCAGGAAGCAATCTGATTCATTCCACCGTAGCGAAAGTGCCGCCTGGGAATAAAACAACACACTTGAAAACATGTCACTCTCACCTCGTCCCATTTGATGAATTTGCCCCCCTTCTTCAGCGCTTCGTGGACGGACACGGGTTTGAGCTGCAGCGCATGGACTCCCGGCTTGGCCCCGGCCATGGCGAGGGACTCCCTGCCCAGGTGCCAACGCCTAAACCCCGGCTACGGCGAGCTGGACTCCTCGGAAGGAACAAAAGCGCTCTTCCTTCCTCCACTTCCACCCCGGAGCCTCTTTTATTTAGGTTTTTTTTTCCCGGGGAGAGAGCGTTAATTGGAGGGCCGAGGGGAGGGAAAGTTTTTCAGACGCTGTCCTTAAAAGTTAGTGAACCTCATCGAGAGTTTGAAGAACATGAGGAGTAAAATCCAGAGAGAGAAACACACAACTTGGCTGTTTCAGCGCGCACCGCCGCTGTCTGGCTTGTCCGCGTCCACGCTACGCGGTAGCGCGCCTATAACTCCCCTTTTTTTATTATAGGCTTTGATTCATATATTTGTTTATTTATGATGAATCCTTTAATCGCGCACTTGAGCCCGCAGAGAGATCCTTTCCTTCCTTCCTCCCATCTGGTCGACCCCTCTCCTCTCCTCTCGCCCTCTCGCTCCTCTACCAACTTTCTCTGCTTCCTCTCTCTCTTGTCGCCTCCGACGCGTTTCTACTTTTCTCCTCCTCCTCTCCTCTCTGCATGTTTTCTGTGGAAAAAAAGAGAGGATTCCGAGAGGAGAGTGTGAGGGAGAAGGACAGCGTCAGATAGCGCTGAGTGAATGAGCAAAGGGAGAGGGAGGGGGAGTCAGAATTTGGGTAAAAGGGGTGTGTTTTAATTCTGTTCCTCTGTCTGCCACACTGTCTGCATGTCTCCTAAAATCTACAGTATCCACACATTCAAATGACCGTGTGTATCTTCTCTTTCTGAAATGACATAGATTTTTTTCCTTATACCCTATTTATGCTGACCATTGCAACAAGTTTACACACCTTTTTTGTTAACTTCATCACTTCTCCAAATCTCTCCAAATGCAGTCAGACAGTCTGCTAGCACTTAAAGGGGTCCTCCAGTGATTTAGTATCGAGCCTACATAAAGTTGGGCAACTTGTGAGAGGCAGATTAAACAAAGAAATGTAAAAATCAAAGCAGCAGAGGCTTTTGGTGCCTTGTATAAAGTCAAGCTCCCAAAAAGGCTGGATCCTACACTTCCCGTGATGCATCTCTAAGGTGTCTTTCGTTAAACATAAATGCCACATGTCTTTCGCAACGTTGTAAAATAGGCTTTCTGTTAATAAAATGTAGTTTCCAAGCCTTCATATTTACAGTATCGTCATGAAAGCAGTATCAGTGTTCTCATCTCTCTTGGTAAGAGGGGCCACAAGCCAAAAATGAAGGGATACATTAAATAAACCTGTATCTCTGTTTTAATTCTTTAAATTGCAATAATGTTATTAAAAACATGCTAGCAGTTATCACCGTCATTGGAACTACAAAGTAATCAGCCTGAACTGAAATTTTGAAGCAATAGGGGATAAGTGGTTGGGTGCCGGCAGTCAGATTGTGAGATTAAAGATATATTTTACAAATGAATATATTAAATCTGAAATAGGTAAACAGGAAATAATTTAGAAGAAGGTAACTGAAGCCACTGAAAGTCATCAGGTAACTTTCCCCTCCAGCTCAGGGGCAGCGTATCATGTTTTAAGAAGCGTGAGAGCAAAGGAGGCTGCACAGTTGAAGTCCAATCCCGACCAAATCCCGCTGCCAAGCAACATTACAACTTGGATTTCTCATAAAAGAAATAAAAAAAATGTTACGGAGCAACAGATTTTTTGGCAACCGTTGCCATTCTCCAACTCCCTAACTACACCCAAAAGGAATGTCTGCTATGCTGCAGCCTGCTGACTGACTGACTGACTGACTGGCCGTGTGTTTTTCCTTGACCAGAACCATAGCGGGGAAGGTAAAATCCAAAGAAAATCCACATAATATAAACCTGAAATAATCTATGAACACATGATTCCCTATTTGTGTCCAGAAACTGCTGGTGTCAGGGTTACATGACCCCGAGGAGGTGCACACATCCTGTGGGAGATAGATTGTTTAACAATTCAGCAGCTAGACAGATTGGCATTGAGGTAGTTGTGTGTGTGTTTGTGTTGTATATCTGAGCTGTGTGTCTGTGTCTCTGTGTAAATCCGTCCTGTAACTGAGTCCAGACACTTGTTGATTAATCTGATCTTGAACCACCACACACAAACACACACACACACACACACACACACATACACACACACATACACACACATACACACACACACACACACACACACAAACATCCAACCTCTCAAATAACAACAAACAAATACAAGATGGACACATGCATATGCATTCTTTCAACAGCGCAGAAGACATGCATAAGCAGGGATATTGTTTTTCTCTTGTGCATAATAAAATGCACACACACACACTATCTCTCATATGTATACACACACGTGAATAATCTTTTTAGTCAAACACTGTTGTGTTGAACATTATGTTTGAAGTGCAGGCACCTGCAGTGTCAATAGACCGCCTCCTCCCTCCCTGCAGCCCTCTCTCTGTTTCCTCCTGTTGTCTCTTTTTACAACTACGTTCTCTCTCTAGGTCTCTCTGTTCCAGTTAAAACACTCCTTCTCTCCTCCTTTGTATTTTCCTGTACCTCCTGCTCTCTCATTCCAACAGGTGTCCAGTTCCCATTGGTCAGTGTGACATATGAACATGGCACTCATCTGAATAAATATGGGATTAGGCTCTGTAACAGGAGTAAATGTGGTTCAGCAAGCTCTTTTTACTTTCTTCTCAGAATCAACTTCATATTTCTTCTTAATTGTTTGGCTTCCCACTACATTCAGTCCAGTCAGAGCTCTTTTTTTCTGGTGAGGTTTTGCATTTGAAGATCCAGGGTCCATCATCTCCATGGTCATATTTATATATATATATATATATATATATATATATATATATATAAGAGGGCTGAGGCTGCCCATTCCCTTGTCAGTTAAACGAATGAAGTCTATTCCTGTAGTGCCACCATTTGATGGACATTTGTGAGGGTTTTGTTGCCATTTTTTGACAACTATGAATAGTTTGCCATAGAACTTGGTTTACACATTCATGATCCCCAGACAATGAACCCTAAAGACTTAGACGATTCTCTGAGTTTTCCTCAAACGCCACCAGCAGGTTAATGTTTTAGTTTTTAGTGACAACTCCTGACAATTATTGGATGTGTTGCTATGTAATTTGGTACACATCTTCATGGATGAATTGTAATAACTTCAGTAAACCCTTAACTTTGCATTTAGTGCCATCACCAGGTCACACTTGTAATTTGTCCAGTACTTTGATTTATAACCAAATACCTATAACGACATTCCCATCAGCCTCAGTTGTACTCTGTGTTTAGTGCTATTCAGCAAATCTTAGCATGCTGACATGCTAAACTAACATGGTGAACGAGCACCGCTGTTCCTCACAAATACAGCTTCACAGATCAGCCTGCATACTGTTGCATGTTACTTGTTGCTGGTTGTATTTTAATATTCAGCACATTGTGTTCGTCTATAATGAGACGTGCTACTTAAATAAACCTTTCTGACACAGCTGTGGTGCCCTTGCGAGCCCCCTTTGATAGGACCACAAATGAGGCGAATAAAGCTGAGAGAGGAACAGAAGCAAAAGAGGACAAGCACAGCAAAAGGAAGTAGCATTTAATAAGAGAGATACAGAAAAAAGAGAGGGGGATTTAATGGATGAGGAAGGGGAGTGGAAGGGATAGTTTACATTCATGGGTAATGTAACCGGAGTGAGTGTGAGATCTAATCAGACATTCTGCTTTTTTGTGTTCAGTTTAACAAGGAAGACAAGCTATTTAGTTGTTCCTTTTCCCTGTGTCATGTACAGTGAAATAGAATTGTTAGAAAGAAAAGAAGGAAGGAAGCATCAAAGGAAGAGTGAAAGAAATGGTACAAGGAAGGAGGAAGAGTTAATGGAGTTAGAGGAATAAGTGTAGGCTGTCAGAAAAAAGGAGAACTCATAATGGCCTGTTAATAAAGAGGGTCATGAAAAGACACGGGCGGGGGGGACAATAGAGGTTAAAAATGGAACAAAGGTACAGAGACACATTGAAAAGATATTACGGAGAAAGAGAAGACCCCCAACCACTCCTCTCTCTCTTCTCTCTCTCTCTCTCTAGTAACGGCCAGATCTCTCTCTCTCTCCAACGCAAAGCCAAGGACTCACAAAGACACATTGTATAAAGACACACAGGCATATTCACTGTCTCTCCACACACTGTCCCCTCTCCACACACACACACACACACACACACACACACACACACACACACACACAAGCATGCACAGTGCACACTCTTGCTTTAATAAGAAAGGCCTGACTCAGTCAACAGTAGCAATAAAAACTTGGTTAGATTACTCTCCACAGCGCTGCTGAGATTTTGTCCTGTAGTGGCTGACAGTTCACTGGAGACTGGACCCATCTGTCTCCATAACATCGCACAGTTATTGTCGCTGTGTTTTGGAGAAAAGCTACCATGTGGGCGTGTGAGCAAAGTGCAGATTATGGTTTTTCCCCAGAGGAGGCATTCACAGAAAATGCAGATGGATGTAACTGAGAACTAAAATTTACTCTTGTTAGATTGTTACATTCATTACAATCCACTCTTTCTAAATAAGTTTAACTCCAGCTGTCAATCCCTTCCCTGTGTGCCCTAGAAATGTTCCACATAAGGGACTGAAGCCAAGGTTTTTTTTTTTTAAACTTTTTTACGTTTTTACATCAGTCTCTGCATGGCTGCAGCATAATCCTATACTGCCATCAAGTGGCTGCGTGGCAACACTTCTCTCCCTTCTGTACTGTCTCTGGCTGGATTGTGCAACAGTTAGGAATGTGGCTGTACTAGGTTCAGCTCTGCTCCAGTTGTCCTCTGCTGTGGGAATAGTGGGGGTGTAGCCTACCTGTATGTGTACAACTGTCAATCACAGCAATCTGTGCTAAGTGTTTTTGCACAAGTAAATCAGGGTAAAACCATTGTGTACTACACAAGTGACACAGGCTAAAGCAAGACTCTGGTGAACAATTAGAAAACCATATAATACAATAGAGTACAATACAATACAATATAAAGTTTAATTCAAGTTATTTTACAATACACTCCAATGTTGACTGACTTCATATGATTGAGTATTTATTTTATCTGTTTAATCAAGCTTGTTATTTGCCTATTAATAATTTTCAAAATGTCACTTGATGTGACAGATTATTGGTAAGTGAATCCAGCCTAGCTCTAGGTGTGTTGGTCTGAGTGTGGAAAAATCAATCAATCAAGTTTATTTGTCATATGTAATCATATAAATTACAATCACATGAAATAAACATTTGTCTATAATGATTAACAAATTGTAACCATGTTATTACTTATGGAAGAAATAGCGAGATTTATTATAGATTTATTGTCACTCAGAAGAAATACAAGGGTAAAGAGACATGTCTTTCTGTCAGAGCTGAGAGCTCAGTGGAAACAGCTCGACAGTTCCCCCGTGTGGATGGATGACTTCCTAAACTCCTGGCTCCTTGTAGGGGGCAAAGGAGAGACGTCTGTATTTCTGAGGGCAGTTCTCCAAAAGCTCAAGGAGTCTGTATAGATACATAAATAAAATGAATAGTAGGTGAAAGCCTGGTTTACAGTGTGGAGCTAGGTATGAGCTGCAGGAGGTGGAAATACTGTACTCTTCACACTATAGAGGAGGAAGTGAGACTGGGAGCAGACAGCAGAATAAGTTTCTTCCGCTAATGTTACGCTTACTGTAGCCTACATGTCATGGTGTTGCTCAGTAAAATGAACTGTGCATTTACTCAAGTACTCTTCTACTACAGTTCAGAGGGAAATAGTCTACTTTTTACTCCACTACATTTATTATTTACAGATTAAATGATTTACATCCAAAACAAATATGCTGCGTTGTTATAGATTAAACTACCCAACAGTATATCAAATAGTTAAATTATCTCCATCTAAACCAGCTAGTAACAACAGTAAAATGCTCCTTACACATTAATGCAGTAATTATTGTACTTTTACTTTTGATCCATGGTGCATTTATTCAAATACTGTACTTAAGTACAAATGTGAGGTACTTGACTATTTACATTTCATGCTACTACTAACTTTTTCTTTTACTAGTACTATTTACTGCACTATATTTAGGCTTATTTGACAACTATAGTTACTTTCTAACATGAAGATTTGCTATATAAAACACTTCACTGTCTCCTCTGTGGCCACTTGTCATGTTTCAGATGACTATTACTCTTTTAAATCTTATTTATATTGTCTTGTATTGTCTTATGTTTCTCTTAAATTATGTCTCAACACCTTTTATGTCTTATGTAAAGCACTCTGAATTTCAACGCAGCTGAAAAGGTACTATACAAATAAAGTTGCCATGCTGATGTGTTGTTAGTCGTTCCACCTAATACAGAATTGAATAACTGTTCAAATTTTCCACAAAAAGATTAATTAAATTAAATTCAGTTCAATTTTATTTGTATTGCGCCAATTCATAACAGAAGTTATCTCAGGACACTTTTCAAATAGAGCAGGTCTAGACTGAACTCTTTATAACATTATTTACAGAGACCCAACAGTATCACCATGAGCAAGCACTTGGCGACAAGGGCAAGGAAAAACTGCCTAGGCAGAAACCTAGGACAGATCCTTCGGCTCTAGGTGGGTGGTCGTCTGTCTCGACCAGTTGGGGTGAGAGAGAGAGAGAGAGAGAGAGAGAGAGAGAGAGAGAGAGAGAGAGAGAGAGAGAGAGAGAGCATCTATCCGGATTCGAAAAACATATTCATGTGGACAGGCCCCTAGACTCAAAAGACAGACAGACAGACAGACAGGTGCACAGTAACAACAGTATTGGCAATGGCAATAGGACCATGGCAGGAGGCTCCACCAGGATCCATTAGAACCTGCGAGACGAGAAAGCACAAGAACTCGAGAGAGCCGTCCAATAAATAAACCTAAATGTGTGTATCAGAACTGAGTTTGTTCTTCCTTCCTCTCTCATTAATCATCTCATGATTAATAAATAATGATTCATCTGGTGACCTTTAAAGGGGCCCGATCCCTAGGTTGGGAACCACTGAACTAGACTACTGAACTGCCTACAACAGTAAAACACTGCTTACACATTGATGCATCAGTATTTCTTTTTCATTATTAAAGAGGCATTTTTTCTTATTGTTAAAGTACTTGTAAGTTTTGTTCTCCAGGTTGATTTTTTTATTTTTTATCATGGGGTGGTAACTGGTTCTCAGGCTCCTTTCCCCCAAGCGGAGACCTGTGGAATCACCACAATGTAATAGTACTTTTACTTACATTTAGCTGATAATACATCTCTAATTTTACCATTCTGAATATGGGATTTTTGCTTGTAATTAAGTATTTTTTTTACATTGTTGTATTACTACTTTTACTTAAAAAGGATCTGAATTCTTTCTTTTTTTCGTTTTTTGCTTTTGCAAAGTTAAAGACGTTAGTTAAGTAGGGAAGCTCCTGACAGGTTTCCTCATAGAAAAACAACATGTCCCCATGTTCTGGTCAGGAGGACTACAGTATGTGATACAGTTACATGAGTACAGTGTTAGGCAATAGCAGATCTGTGTCATAAAGGTCTCCCACGGTGCTTAAGCACATGGTTATTCACCATAGAATCTAATAAGCTCAGTTCCATGGCTATTTGTAAGATCAGTGAGATTATTTGAGCTCATGACATGACATTTTCTCACACATGCATCATACTAAATACTGGCCTCGTACCTTATCCCGCTCCCCAAGGCCACCACAGTTTTAATATTAAATGCTACCATTATGCTGAACTCCCTCTTCAGAGGTCTCTGTCTGTCTGTCTGTCTGACATGAAGTCAAAAGACCCAAATATCTTTGACAGGTCAGACAGGTCCAGCTAGTTTGCATTTGCGTTTTACACTTTTACACTTTGGATGTTTTTGTGTAACAGTGACGGCATGTGTGTTGTGTGAGACTAGAGTATTTTTATATGCAAGCACACCTGAATGTTTAAGTTGTGTGTGAGAGTGTGTGTTGGTCTGTCTGTGCTTACTCAACTGTAAGTTTCAGACATGCTCACTGAATAATTCAGCTTTTTTATGTCTTGTTGCCATGGTTGTCTGTGAAATGGCTGCTCAGGCCCGTACGACACACACACTGGCACACACACACACCAATATGAGCAAGCTGACAGATGTGAACACCCACATACACACTCAAAAGGAGGGGGAGAGACAGACCTTATGAATTCGCTCTCCCTCTCTTTACCTCCCCCTTCACTTCACACTCCTATTATTATTAAAACTCTTGTTATTAACCAGCCTAGCCGGGGTGTGGGGTTCCCTACTGTTATAACACAATAGGCAGACTGTGAAAAAACGGGACTGGTTTCCTGTTAATGGAACACATCCAGTGCTCTTATCTCTGTTGTAACGTAGAGATGAAACATGAAAGTTAAATTCTAAAACCCATACTAGCTGCTCTCTGCTTACAGTAAAGTGTGCAGAAAAGAAACTCACTCTTTTACAAACAGAAATACATACAATAGTCATTTTTGTATATTGTGAAATCTCTTTACCCAAACAGAGGTGTTAAATTTTGCACTTATACATTTCACACATTCCACAGGAGAGATTTTAACTGTTGGTAACTAGTCAAATGAGCACTGAAATACCAAGTGTTTGAAGCAGTTATGGACTGGCAATTTGTGCAGACAGTGTGTATGGACAAAGTGCTGCACAATGCAGGTCTTCAGTGTATAATGTGTTGCCTCTGGCAGGCCAAACACAACGACATATAGTAGGCCATTTCAAAAAGTCAATAGGAATGAATAGGTCTGAATGGGTCATTGTAAGGACTTAAGTCTTTTAAAGTAGGGCAAAGGCATACTGACAAAATCAAATATCCATCTTTGATGTTTATAATTGGTGATGCTAGCAGTAAAAAGCATTTGTCCTCGTGCCAAATGCGGTGAACTGCGTTAAAATGAGAGCAGAGGGGCTCACATGTGAACGTTAAAGGAAAGAGAGGGCTGGGGGAAGTATGTATGAGAAAAAAAGAAAGAAAATTTGTGTTTAACTGGTTTTCAAAGTTAGAAAAACAAGACATATTTATTTTCTTTTTCTTTTTTTTAGTCGCGCTGCGTCTGATGCGCTCGAGTCCAGTCAGAGAGCGCGCACGCACCTCTCGTGGGGACAGAGAGAGCGAGAAGAGAGAGAGAGAGGGGGGGAGAGAGAGAGAGAGAGAGAGAGAGAGAGAGAGACGTGTGATTTCTCTTTGTACTGAACTGAATGAAGAGTTAAGGCCGGCTCTGCTACTGCTGTCCTCTCTTTTTTTTATATACAAGCAGAGTTTGCATGCTGTAAATAGCCCAATAAGCCGGTTACACTTTACGTTTCACCGTACCCGTCGGTCCTTTTTGTTGTGTGGAAGCGACCGGGCCACTGCCAATGTCCCTTTGAGCGATTTTGGACAACAAAAGCATCAGGTCCAACGTTGTTTCTTCTTCGGGGGATTTCAAGTCACACATTTTTCAACCGGGATTTTTCAGCGCGGAAAAAGCGAACAGACGCACGGAGACCGCTTCGCCTCCTTTCCGTCGCCCCTTTCACACTTCTACACCTCCGGGGGGCGAATTTTTTCTCCCCAAACCGAGCGACCATGGCTGCTGTAACGAGCCCGGAGACGAGCCCTCAACCCCGGGTATATTTCCAGACGCCGGCCGGCACCACGGAGGAACCGGAGACACCCGTTCGGAAGCAGGGACGCGTAACCGTCAAATACGACCGTAAGGAGCTGCGGAAGAGACTGAACCTGGAGGAGTGGATTATCGACCAGCTAACGGACCTCTACGACTGTGAGGTAAAGACACTAACAATAACCGGCCTCGAAACCGATCGAACGTATCGATCAGGCGGCTCTGCTAAGTAATTGGGCTCCACGGTATAGCCTAATAAGTCAGTTTATCAGCTCTGGGGCTTGTCCCTCTGTCTAGTCCTAAAGCAAACTGTTGATAAAGAAACATTAATAGGCCCTTTGTCGCTGCTTTTGGCCTAGCCACGCTTGTTCTATAGCCTTATAGTATGTGGGCCATATGTAAGTAGATGATGTAATGAAGACGGAAATTGGGAAAGAGTTTGAACATGGTAAGAATTAATGTCTTATAGTCAGATAAACGCCTTGTGGGCAAACTTCAGCCCCTCACTCACAGGTAGGCTAAATGTAGCTGGTGAAGCTTTATAGCTTCATCGTGAAATAGACAGCCCCTGCTCTCTGTTCTGATTGGCTGGAGCTGTTTTAAAGCACACCTGTGAATTAATTTAATCCAATACTAATGGCTGACTGGAAATTAGCGTTTATGTCATACTTTTGGCGACAAATGCATTGTTTAGCTGCTGTTTTTTGGGAGGGAAATTAAATTAGCAGCATCAGTATTTAATAGTGATAATTCGAGATGGAGATAAAGAGAAAAACTGACTTTTTATGTGGTTGTGGCTTTGGTTTATCTAGGTTGTTGCACGCCCCCTTCCCTCCTTTCTTGTCTCTTCTAATTGCAAGCTTTAAAGTAGAGCAAAAGGTAGGTGGTGGTGTGGGAAACACTTTAATCAGACAGGGGTGGTGAGGGCAAACAAGAGACAAATGAGGTGATACTGATGTACCCGGGTGGGGGGTCCAGTCATAAATCTTGTCAGGGGGGCTCCTTTTAATGAACTCACTGGCTGTAGTAATGACTGTGCATAACTTCACACTCCCTCTGCACTACAACACCTCAAATCCTTGGTCATAGTGACACACGGAGAGCCCTGTGGTTATACTGTAGCCCAGCGGCAGCGGTGGTGTGGCTGCTGGCGTCAGTAGTTGGTAAGCTCATGTCGACTCTACTGAGCTGGCATTGACCCACATTCTATTCCTAGCTTGAGGAATACAACGACTTAACAGGTTTGGAGAATTCCTAGTAGGCTAACGGAGAGAAAAGGCAGGAAGAGGCTGGTTGCTGGAAGCAAAATCTCCAGGTTAGGCTACTCTATAGCGGATAAAAAGCTTGTTAGAGTAAAAGAAAAAAGTCCCAACTTTCTACTTAGCTTCTTCCTCCACTGACGCGCACATATTTATATACAGGGATGGGCTGGCTGTTGATATAGTGGTGGAGTTGTTGTCTTGTTGCAGTAAGGTTGGCTGTTAATAACAGAGAATCTTCAGGAGGTCTGGCTGTCTCCACATTCCCACCTGGAAGTCCCAAATCCAATCCAACAGACAAACTGTAACTAATTCTAACCAGATATTATTTCAAGCCACATTCACAGCAAACCTGAGTGTAAATTCACTCAAGGAGGGTTCAAAACTGATACCATGTGGTGTAAAAAGCAAATTGTTCTCTATCTGGCACTTTTGTTGTCTGTATCCCACTTTCATTGAGGTTTGAACGGCAGTTACAGGGATATCCCGGGAGATGTGGATAATAACAAAGTAGCAGGGACACTACAGAGAGTCACATGCCAGCAGAGGTGATTAAATGGCCTAGAGAGGATTTTAAAATCAATGTGCTTTGATTGTCTGCCAATAATGGATTAGTATGCTATGCGTTATAGCCTCACAGAGTCAAAAAAGTATGAGTAAATTAATGCAGGAGAAAATCTTAGCAGTACTGTGCACTCAGTGGTTTTTAAAATACAAATCTTTTTAGAATCTGTTTGGGATAGGTATAATCTTATGTTTGATTCCTTGTGTGTACCAGAGCCCTGCTGATTGATAGCCGACAGTGTACACTTTCAAGAATAAATATTTCTCTTTCTCAGCGTAGATTCGTTCCTCTGTTCATCTCACATTCATCATTCATTCACTAATCCAGTCCTCTAAAGTCATGCTTTTATGCACTAATGCTTTATTGGTAGTCTGCTTTTCACTCGTCAGGGTCACAAAGAGTCCAAAAAGGCTCAAAAACAGGTGTCGCAGTGACAGAGAGACTTGGGTTGTAATGATTTATTATTGTCACATCACAGGTATATCCTGTTATACTCAAGTAAATGGGATATTAATGATTTATTTCACATTTCTGGCCACACATCTCTCTATTTTTCGCTTTCATGCACGGTGGTTCCCCCCTTTCCATTGTCCCGATCCGTCTCTGCCTAGGCTGTTAGACAACAAAGAGATTAATTTACAGTCGGTTCACTGATGGAGACACATTGGGCTCATTTAGATGGGGAAATGTTGAGCACGTGCTTCTAAACAGTGTAACTGGAGAGGCCGGTCAGGGAGCAGAGCAAGTATTGGGAGAACCCTGCTCACTGACAAAAGACATGGAGCATGTGGCCTTGGATTTCACTCCTTTTTTCCTTCGCTCCCTTAATCTTTCATTTGCTTCATCGTTCCCTCCTTTTCTTGCCGTGTCGGCCTTCTTGTTCTGACTCATGTTATAATCCATATTTAAATTTTTCGCCCTTCATTATTTCCTATCTTTCTTTATATTTTTCCCTTCTTGGATGCATATTTTGGCTATTAATAAAACCGCATGGAGTTTGTTCAACAGGGAGTTCATAATGAGCTATTTTCCCCATTCATATAATCCCTTTAAACATGCTACAAGCAGTCAGCCAGTCTTTTCTGCCAACCAGCTTGTCAGATATTCATCCAGCCACTTAGTCAGCCTATCAGTCAGAGTTGCTATGGGTAATAGTGAGGAGCCGAGCCTTAGTATGATTCCATGGCAACAAGGCTTGTTAAATGTTTATGTTGGTTAACCGTGCAGTGGAAGAATAAGGTTGTGTCCATTTAGTAAAATTTTGTCATTTCCCAAAAGCCCCTGTTTTCATTATTTTCTTTCAATGCAGGATTATAATTAGAGCCATTCAGTTATTATATTAGGAGGGATTTAGTGAATACCTGAAGCTGATGTTAATGTGGCATTTGCTTTGCTGAAGAAACACTCCCTGGGTTTGTTAGGGTGCCCAGTAGAGCAGTGATTCCCAACCAGGGTTACTTGTACCCAAGGGGGCACTTCTGCCGTTGTTAGGGGGTATGTGGAAAATGAGGAGTAGGCCAAGTTATTCAGGGGGGAAATAAGAATAGAAATTATGAATAAATAGATGTCGGTTGACTCAATATGTGGATGGAACACCCTAAACACCATGTTTTTGGATTGAGAGTGCAGGAAAACCAGTGTGCAAGGGAGAGTGTTAAAAATTAACCAAACAGTTTAAATAGGTAAAGGATAAACCAGATGTTTTCCCCTGTTTCCCCAGGGGCAATCCAAACAGTTTCACGGGAGGCTCAGTGAATGGAAGTGAAATTATTACATTACTTATCAACGGGAGATCACTTATAATACCCTAAATGTGTGTGATTTGGTTAGAGAAATAGTTTAGAGATTTGGGGAATTCTACTGTTTTTCCCACTTTGCCAAATAAAGGACAGACCTTTCATATTTGGTGTGGTCTGAGGTTATGTCAGACAACAATATTAGACTATCTTAGCTCAGTTGTTGAGTGTGTATGGGATCAAATAACATCATAATGACCCCATAGCCATCCAGGAATTGAGCAAAATTGAGCAAGTAAACTAAAGTAAGCTTTGTCTGAGGGGATGCCCACAGTCTCAGACTTTGAAAAGCTCTGGAATAAACAGTTAAAGTAATTAGCTTAAATACAGTTGGATAAAAGTCATGGAAAAATGGTTGAAACACCCAGTTTCTGCAGCTTGAATACAAATGTCAGCAAACTAACCTAAACACTGTCGGTTGTAATACAGTAACTGTATGAAAAACATACTGTAAAGATATTCCATTTACATAGAGTTAATAAAAATCAATTCAGTTGAACACATTTGGAACATGATGGCTGGTGTCAGTGAGGTTACTGGAGTTCATCTGATAGCTTCAAAATCCCACAACTCCTGACCATCTCACAGTTTATATTTTAAATCAAACTATAAACTGTGTTAGTTTAAAAACATAAACACTAAACTGGCCGGAAATGTTAGGCTTTAAAGGGGTTACTGGGCACAACACAACACCAGACAGTGTTTCCTTAAGGATAAATAGTGTACACTTTCTTTGTCATTATTGAACCCCCATTCTATTACCGGCTTTGTATATGAAGTGCAAAGTGAGTTTGAGCTTACTCTAGGGAAAAAGACAGTGGGGGTTACGCTCAAGTGCCCCACTTCTCCACAACTCCACTTTTAGTAAAACTGATCACATTTCACTCCAGCTCTTGGTACCATTTCCATGGTAACTGTGCTGTTAAATGTTTTTAGACTTTAGACTTTTTTCCCTTCAGTTTTCTGCTCGTAGTACACTGGAGCTGACCAGTAGCTACATAGTTAACAGTGAAGTGAGTGGGCGGGCGGACCAATCCCCAAACTCCAGGGTCCTACGTGGCCACACAGATATATATATATATATATATATACACACACACACACACACACACACACACACACACACACACACACACACACACACACATAAACACAGATGGGGATACGAGTGAACAGAGGCAGGGTTGGTGAGCAGGAATGCAATAAACGGGGGAAGAAAGAAGAAAAAAAGCTAGAGGGGATGGCAAGAGGAGAAGGAAAAAGTAGTAGGAGTAGGCAGGGATGTCAGAGCGGGAGAAAGTGTTTTTCTAACATGTGTCCACTGCTATTACTTGCTAATACACACTTAATGGTGTGTATAGGAAGTCATGTAATAGTGGTGACTAAAGTGCCCTTTTTTTAACTGTAGCACTCACTGAAAACAAACCTGTGACTTCTGACAATAAACTAACAAAATTACCTTTTCTCACATAAACACATATTAATGAACAGTACAATGAAGGTTTGTAAATTCATTATTCCTTAATGATGTTGCCTTTCACTCTGTTGTGGTCTCAAACAGCAGACAGTTAGAGCAGCAGATACAGCCAGGCCAATAAAAACACAACATGCATCCTGGTGTTGTGTGTCACTCAGAGGGAAGTCTGGGGGAGGTCTAACTGTGGGAACAGCCGTAATTTCATAGTTTTGCCGGTCATTGCCTCCTTTACTGGTTTAACAATGTAAAAGGACACACACACGCAGAAAAACACACACAAGAGTGTGTTACATTTGCTTAAACCTTGACTTAAAGGTCTGAATACCAATCAGTATTACCCTGTTTCCCTCAGTGTGCGTAAGAGGGTGACTACAAAGAATGGTTGTTACACAGCGGGAGTGAAAGACTCCAGTGTGTCTTTGTAAACACCCCCCACACAAGCACACACACACACACACACACATTTGCACATAGACACAGACATGCACACATCGTGTTAATAGGTTACACGTGGTTCTACATGTTGAACACACAGATATTTTCCTGTTTGATTGGGGGTGAGTCAGCAAGTACTGTAGCCTGAGCTACTGACTGACCATGTGAGCATTTTTTTTATCAGTGATCAACTCAGTTAGAGAGGAGGAAGGCCGCCAAGAATATTGGTGAAAAGTGAGGCAGACTAAAGCGTGTGTTTTGGTTTGTGTGTGAGTAAATTCGGAAGGAAGTAAAGAACGCCAAGAGAGAGGAGGCATGGTTGAAGAAAGAGAGGGATGTAGAGAGAATGAGGGATGTGTGAGTGAGTTTGTTCAGGGGAATGCTTATGCATGTTTTTACAGGAAGTGTGTAAGTAAAAAGGAGAGAGACGAACAGATAAAGTACATAGGAAAATACTGACATACCACTTTCCCCCAAATGCACCACATGTTATCAGTGCACACACCTGTTGTTTCACACAAACACACACACACACACACTTTTCACCATCTATCATGCATAATCTATTCTAATATGTAAGTAAGCAGGACTGGATGCCATGTACTATGTAGAGTTTTGGGACCACTAGTGGTATGGAGCAGTGTTTTGAAGAAATAGGTCCCTGGTTTGTCTGTATCTTGTGCACACACGAGGACGAGTATGTGGGCGATCTGATATACATTCCTGGAGATCTTACACACTATCCCACTGATTGACACAAACACAGCAATGGAAGAAGGAGACTGGGAGCTAGCAAACATAGATGGCAACAATGCTGGCTCCAAAAATACCCCCAGCCACCCCCCAAAACGGCATAGAAAGTGTTATCAAGGTGAACACGTACTTTGGTGAGAAATGTAACCTTGTTTGCACTCCACTGGGTACCTTTTAAGAGGTAAGTATAAATATTCAGTGTGTATGCATCCATGTTTCTTGCATATTGCTTTTGCTTTTGTCACAGTCCTCAGCATGTGCTCTGCCATATATCAGCCATCGTAGCCTGTACATACTGATTGTCTGACACCTTTCCACCATGTCAACCCCTTCAGTATCATGTTTCAGTACTAGCTGAGCCTGATGAGCTTGTCATTCCATCCTCTCTCACACAGGGTTGTCAGCCAGGTGTACAAGGTTTAGGAGAAAACATTTTCCCTTGATGATCAAGTGGGGCGTATTTGCAGTACCAATTACGAAACTTGTCTGCTTGCAGCAAATCTAATAGGGGGTAGTAACTTGTTAAAATCTCCTGAGACAGTTTACAAAGTTGAAAGCTTGTTATCCATTCTCTCTTCCTGCTGTACAGTTGTGTATATTGTGTGCATCCAGTAAATTCTCAAGCTGTTAATATTTATGCCTCCATAAACATAATGACTGTGATGCATTAAAGTACCCCTGTGCTTCCCGGTTCATTATTCTGAATGGTCTACAGTCTATCATGCAGTTTGTTTCCTAACCAAAGTGCAATTCACTGAGATTTTTATAATTAATGCATTTTAAGACTGCACATATGCTTTTGATAGCTGCTGTGTCAGAGCTCTAGCACCCTTGAGGAGGCTTTTTTAAGTGAGCACGGGTATAATAGTGATGTAGTTTGGTACACAGGCCAGCGTTATTACCGTATATGACTCCAGGGTGTTGGTGCTGATGCAATAGTGCTTTTAAATGAGAGATGAATATGAGGTTTTGGTGATGCGTGTTTATTGGCCTCCATGTTGAAACCATATTTAAACAATGAACAGCCACTGTCCCAATATTTAACAGTTGGCAGCAGCTGGCATACATCGTTGGTACGGAGTCATTATCATCATGAAGTCTCTTTGTAAGTAATGCCAACTGCCTGCAGGTTGAGTGAGGTAACAACAGATCCACTCAGGAGTGTATTTTAGTCCCAGGAGGTGCATTAGAGCAGACACCAGTTGAGCTGCAGAGAGGCATATGTCAGTATATGGCTTTATCCAATGTCTCTTATTGTGTATAATGTGTTTTATTGTAGCTTTTGTATGCCAAGAACAGACTGTACATGAGCTCTGCACAATGTCTTCTCTGTTATTAGAGTTTATTTAGAGCCGTTGACGGATAATGTCAAGCTTGGGATGCGATTTTTAATATTAGATAGTCGTAGCTCTCAGCATGTAGCAATAGTTGTGCGGTCAGATGGGTTTACAGAAAGAGACTGTGTTCAGAGCTGTGGCGCTGTGTTAGCATTGCCACTGACTTCCTGACCTGATGTCAGTATCAAGCAGACAGACAGCGCTGATAAAGAGTTTGCCAAGTTCGAGCACCGACGCCACGCTGGTTTCATGTATCCTCCATGATGTCACCTAACCTAAGCTGTCATGGTATCACAGCGTAGAAGAAGTCACGTGGCAGGATTCTTGTGCCGTTATGAAAACAGCTCCGGTTAAAATGGCTTTGGGAAGAAACGGATGAAAGATGTGTGGGCAGATGGACAGACAGCTGGTAGGCAGATAGACAAACTGATGAATGAGGCAGAGGAATAATGATACCAGTCACTTCTGCCATTTATTACAATATATGAAATTCAAGTTCTTATGTAACTTGAAATTTACATGTATTCATTTAGAAGTGAATAGTAAATAGACAAATAATAATTTCCTTTTTAATTATATGTTGTATGTGTAATCTTTTATTTCTGCTACTTGCATTTATTCGCTGAGCAGGAAGGAACAACTGACCATATTTGGGTGACAGAAATGATTCATCAGGAAGGGAGTCAGTCAGTCACTCTCACTCACACATACTATCATAATGTTGGAATTAACAGCACTGAATGAACAAATCAGTGTGTTCAGTCATTCACCTCTTTAGTAAAATAAAGGCGGTCATTAGCTTCAATTCACAACTGTTACAATGGTTTAGAGTATTAAAGGCAACAAAAAGCCCTTACAAACTTCCTGTCCAGCCACCGTTCAGTCCTACAGGGGACGTGTGTTTTAGGTTCAAAAAGATTTTTGGGTGGATTACCTCTTTAATCTGCTTAGAGTTGCTTTCTGTTCGTGCCATAAAACCCATCAAAACTGTTTTAATCCTGCTACTGGACAAAGCTCAGAGGAGAGTAAATGAATTGCCAGTCGGCTAAAAGAAGAAATCCGTTTAATGAATGATCATGTTGGGACAGACATAACCACTGTCTGCATCCTCCGTTAGGCATCTAGTACAGAAACTGAACTTCAAGTGGATTCAATCAGATTTGTTTCTCTCACTCAGCAACGCTGTTGTCAGAACTAAATACAGAGTAAAGATAAGAAAAGCAAGTAAGATAGGTAATTCACTGGACAGTAAAATTGTTTGCTGCACTGCATTCATTTTGATCTTTTTCTCATTCCTTCCTTAAGGTTCATATTTGATCTTGAACATGTTATTGATTGATAGAGTCACTGAGGAAAGGTAGAACGCACGCTGGATTGCAGAGTGTACTTTGTGAAAGTTTTAAGGGTCATATAATGAAGTTACAAACAGAATCTTTTCTAGTAAGAGAGTAAAAGGAAGGTGAAAGGATAGTGGAAATGGATGGATAAGCAGAAGGGGAACTAAGGGTTAAAGATTCTTACTACTGCTATTACTGTTTCAGACCATGTGTTTTCTGTCTGTTTTTGTTTCTATGTGATAATCTGCTGGAATCTCCCACATTGTACGTTTCTTAAATCCTTAACTGATTGACTCAATATGGAATTGGACCAAAGCATTCATTTATTAGATTACCCACTGTGTTGCCAGGGTTGGAAAAGTCGCAGGTTGTGTTGATGATTGATCTGCATGAAGGACTTAATAATGTTCTCTAATCCCTTTTGAAATCCATACGGATTACATCTCAATAATAGCAGGATGAATTAAAAGGCTCCACAAATAAACCTGGACATTTCTGTGGAAAAGTGGGTGAAACTTAGTGGAAAAAATATTGAGATGGAACCTGAATGACCTTGTAGGGTTGCCAAACTCCGCTCCTGTCTAAAACTAGCAGAACGGAGCCATATGTCGTTCAGTGAGTGACATGGCAAATGAAAAAATGAATGTTAGTTCCTTTGGTTGTGTTAGTAGTACTTGCCAAGAGTGACATAATGATAATCTGCTGTAATCCTTGTTTGTATGCATTCTTATTTTAATCTGCACGTAATCTCTTCTTTCAGTCCAATTGTAGTGGTAATGACTATTCTGGCTTGTAATGTGTGTGTGTGTGTGTGTGTGTGTGTGTGTGTGTGTGTGTGTGTGTGTGTGTGTGTGTGTGTGTGTGTGTGTGTGTGGTCTTCCTCGCTCTCTTCTTCCGTATGTATTTGTTTGAGTTTTTAATTTTTGCTCTCCTGATAATTAGTAATTGATGGAAGGAAAAGGAAAAATCAGTTTGTTGGAACACCTCAGGCTTCTCTTTCCAATGTTACCAAGATGCACACACACACACACACACACACACATTGATATCATGATCTCCTCCTCAGATCGGTCCTCTGTTCTCTGCTGCAGAACTGACAGACTCAAGAGGAGACGGAGAGTGGAGGTGGAGGGTGAAAGTGGGCACTTGAGATACTGTCTGGTTCACATATTTCAGATGGATGTATGAGGGGATTTTGTAATTAGAGTGGGCTGAAGAGATGGATGGATATTCTTTGTTTTGTTGTGTGTGTGTGTGTGTGTGTGTGTGTGAGTGTGTGAGTGAGTGAGTGAGTGAGTGAGTGTGTGAGTGAGTGAGTGAGTGAGAGAGAGAGAGAGAGGGACAGATAGATAGAAGCTGGGTTCTCATGCAAGTATTTTTATACAAATCAGTAAAATGTAAATTGAAAGGTTAAACATTAGCAGTCGAAGGTCTTCTGTTGCAGAAATGCTTTGGATTTGTCAATTGTTTCAACATTACAAGACTGTGTTTTACAGTTCTGATGCATATTTGCTGCTAACCACTTGTTCCTGTGCAGCTCATAAAAAGTCTTAAATCCAATAATCTGAATCTTAGGCTTTAAAATGTCTTGAAGTGTCTTAAATGTTGCTTTTAAATATGTTTTGGGGGAAAAGAAATTGTATGGATCACGTTGGAACAAATACAAAATGAACCTGACATGGAACCAGTACTGATCTTCCTTCAGTATTTACATCAAATAGGTTTTAAATATCACTGATAATGGTCTTAAAATGGTCTTTGAAGTCTTAAATTTAACCTGACCTGTAGAAACCTCCAGAGACCCTGCTTATATTGCATTGGACAGTAATGGACAATTATTAAATATCAGTATTTTGCAGATTATAGCTTTAGATTTTACTTCACAGTTGGATAAAAAGAGCTACTGATGGAGTGTGTCATGGAGCCTACTGCTGGGCAGCAGCAGGGGCAAACTGTTGCCCTCATGTAGTAGTTTGCAAGCACGATGCAGCAGCAGAGCTCCAGCCCTGGTAGCACCTTGCGGTTGCCAGTACAAGTCTTCCCGAGGCTGGCTGTGACCCTGAGGGACCAGCAGAGCGTTTTTCCCCTAGAGGGGCTGTAGCATAGACATTTCCAGTCAGCACACAGAGACCACTGAACCATTCAGTCAGGCCAAACAAGCTGATGTGGGAATCATTCAACCGTGCAGCGAGCAGCTATGACTATGGGCAGCTTTTGGGGGGTCAAGGTTGGGTGACATTCTAAATTTTTACCTCTCCAAATAGATTTATAGCTGTGTGTCTTTCAGTACCTCTAGGTTCAGCTATCCATTCCCGGATATCACTTTACTCTATATTGCTGTGCACTAATGCTATATATATGCTATTGTTACCTAATGACAGTGTAAGAACAACCAAAACTACTGTGCTTGCATCCTAATTATAGTGATGAAGGTTTCCTGGCACCATATGAAGATATGTTCTGTGTACTTGGAGCCTGTTTGGTTTGGCTTTCTCCTGCAGTAAGTCCGAGGCAACCCACACAGCACAATAGCATGCCCACATCACTACCACCAGACTCTGGAGGCTCTGGTTCCTTTTACCATACGTGACAGAGCTGTTTGCATTTTATCTGTAGTGAGATAGCAGGAAGCCTGACAGGGCTGCAGAGTTAAAACATATGGAGGCTCTGGTAGGATGTGCTCAATGAGGGGTGCATGTTGTTTTAAGAAGGTTTGGAATAGAACAGAAACATTTAGGAGCTACATTAATCCCTGCTTCCACAGAGGCGCGTGCACAGATACATTCACAAGTTGATTTTTATAAAGACAATCTTCATTCATCACTGGGAAAAAAGAACGCAGATAATCTTGGAAATGTAAATCCGTACTGCAAGCGGCACTGCAAGGTGTTAGAGACTAACAACAGTATGGCTCATAAAACAATTAAATTCTATATTCTGTTCTCTATCCAGCTGTAAGCACGCTGTAAAGATGTTAGTGCATTTGTACTGTTTTGCCTGCGGCTCTTTCTCTCTGTTTTTCATATGATTCAAAACAGGACATCATATTCTTCCTGGGAGGAAATACATCCAACTGATTAGACGTGCAATAGAGATGAAGATCAACCCCACACACACACACACACACACACACACACACACACACACACACACACACACACACACACAAACAAAAGTTGCACAATAACTCACACACACGAGATGCTACATGCACACTCAGACTGGATTAAGTGCATTGCATTGTATTGATTATGGATTGCTGTGGTTTATGGTTTATGGTTTTGTGTGCGTGAGGCAACATATTCATTACAGCAGCCAATCACCACTTAGATTAATTGCACTCTCACTCTCACACTCACACACACACACACACACACACACACACACACACACACACACACACACACACACACACACGCCAGTATTGCTAATGTCACTCTGTTTCTGTTCACATACACACACATTTGGTCTAAGACACACACTCCCCCCTGCCACTTCCCACAGATATCATTCAACCTCCCCTCCCCCTGCTATCTTCCAAGGTCACGTGCCCAGACAGGAAGTAGCTGGGTGCTCTGGTGTTTTAACCCCTTCAGTGCATAAGAGAAGAATAGAGAAGAGACCTTTTAAACAACCTCATTTGTGGGGGTCACGCTCTTTGTGAGTCAAACTGGTGATGGGAGGAAGACAAAGACGTGTTGGAGGGGAAAGCGAACAATGTGAAAGAGCTGCAGATTCCTGATAAGCACTGGTGTGAGACAGAGGGAGATAGAAAGAAGATGGAAAGCAGCAGGCGATGACTGACACAATGCATCCCTAATCCCTACACCCTTGTTGACCCCTCTGTGGCTCCCTCTCTCTCATATTCTCTCTCTCGTTCTCTCGTAAGTGGTATCACGCCCGCAGCAAGGTGGCCCAAACTCAATGAGCTGCCCTATTACGGACTCACTGAGGGTGATTTATATGAGAGCAGCACAGAGTGGTAATGCCAAGCAGAGAGGAAGGACATCAAAGGAGACATAAAGATAAAGAGACAGAGGGGCAGAGCATGGCAGGAAGCAGGCTCAAGAACAGTATTTTTCCACTACTTCTCTCTCTCTCTGTGTGTGTGTGTGTGTGTGTGTGTGTGTGTGTGTGTGTGTGTGTGTGTGTGTGTGTGTGTGTGTGTGTGTGTGTGTGTGTGTGTGTGTGTGTGTGTGTGTGTGTGTGTGTGTTAATCAGATGACAGTAGACCAAATTGCCAGATCAGTCACAAGGGTGTCATGGCTTGCAGGCCTGTTTTCAGCTTTTGTACTTAAAATATTTGTTTGGTATTTTGACAAAGAAAATGGTCTGGCAACTTTTGTATTGTCTTTCATTTCTAAATAGGCCACTTAGTATGTTTCCATATCGGCCATGACCGTGCACAGGAATTGCCTGCAGATATTTGCACAGCATAACCTCAACTTCTCCACTGGATTTCATGGTGGAATTTACCAATTCATAATTTTCTAGGAAACAAATTGAGTTCGGGGAATTGCAAGCAAATCTCAAACTGCTCTTGTCTTTAGTTTCTATGTTTTAGGCACATGTTTGGTGTTGGCTGCAGTCCAGTTTCGTTGCAAATCCTCTTTGGCTCAATCAGTCTGTTTATTTAATGAACAGGCCTGCACACGCATACAATGTGTGAATTCAAAGGTGTGCTTATCAGCTCATCTGTGAGTCTGTGCAAACTGTAGTTACCTTTTAAACCCCCTTCTCTGCATCCTTAGTCAAATATAATTATGCCAGTCAAGCAGATTCATCCTCACCACTATCCTGAGCTTGGGCAATGCAGCAATATATTTTTGTGGGTTAAACAAGACCGAACGTATCCTATTAGTGTGCGATTGTTTCAAAAGCATTGCCACAGTATTTCTCTTTTCTCTTTGGTTCATCTCTTTTTTTTTACCTGGGTGTTGTCAAAACTGGTCAACATCCAAATATATCAGAATGCGCTGTTCTTTCAACCTCCAGCCACGCTTCTGTTTTTCTAGCTCTGTACTCACCTCTTCCTGTATGTGTCTCACCCTGTCCCTCAGTGGATGAGTTGGTGATCTATCTGTCTGCGATGCACCCATAATCCTTTTTCACAATCACAGCTAATACTTTAAGTATTGACAAAGCACTGAATGATGCTGGACCTTTAGACAAAGATCATTGAAGCACAGTCCTATTTTCTTCATTAAAGACGTTCAGCATCCGTTTTGAATGCAAATAGGCAGCAAATCCGACCAGATTCTTTGGTTTCACACATTTTACTAATTTTGCTGTTGATTGACACCATGATGCCACCTGTCTTACTCTGGTGTTTGTGGTGAAGCTGTGACATTGTTTTGTGGACGCTGTTCTCTAATCTGGGAGAACTGAAACGCACACTAACAGTCAAACAATCTTAGCTATGCCCGTGCTTACACTGCCTGCAGAGAGGTTGTGTGTGTGTGTGTGTGTGTGTGTGTGTGTGTGTGTGTGTGTGTGTGTGTGTGTGTGTGTGTGTGTGTGTGTGTGTGTGTGTGTGTGTGTGTGTGTGTGTGTGTGTGTGTGTGTGTGTGTGTGTAACTTGTCATTGTCAATATGTCCACACATATTTTGTACCTGTGCCAAGTCAACCAGCCTGGGGTAATAGTTTTAATGGAGCAGACACATAAACACACACACACTCACTCACCCACTCTATAAAGCAAACACACACTTATAAACGCTATATAAACTCAGCAAAAAAAAAAACATTTCCTGCATGGATAGGCCTCAATAGAATGAGTTCTGGTACAGAAAGGCACATAGAGAGATTCTATGTAACATGTAAATCACATGTCAACTTCTCCTCTCCATCTGTACTTCCTGTGTCTCTCCACCAGTAAAAAGAATGAAAGGTATAATATGTAACATTTCCACTTTAAAAGGTCTTAAAAACAACTAGACCTATGTTATATATTTTTTCGAGTTGTAAATACAGATACATTTTATTCAAGGTAACGGTGCATTCATTTGGTCACATGTCAATGGCGTTGTATCCCCTTTACCACCTTTAGTACTATCATTTCTGGGAAAAGCGTGGGATATGTGTAAGGAGAGCGAGCAAGGAAGTCGGCGAACGTTAACATAAAGGGAATAAAACTTTAATACATTACGTCGTCCGTGAACATGATTTCTGCCTGCGTCATTACAGATAGATTTCCAGCGCCAATGGTGGTTATTTATAACCCTGTGAGACAGCTGGACTTGTGAGATCACTCAAGAATCCATCTTTCCAGGCTTCAAAACATCGTTTCTGTCTGAACCGCAGCGGGCTGAACCAATCGGCGTGAGCCACGTTGTGAGCCACGGGCGTGGTTTAACCCTAGGATGTGTGATGACGTGTGTGTGAGAAGTGACTAATGGCGGCTGAAGAACACAACACTTAACAAGCAAAGAACATAAAAGGAGATTATATAAGTATAGAGGAGTCTGGTTTCTTCAGTCAAAACAAGTGCACACACGGAAATTGGAGTGAATGGCGACATTGTTTAGCGCCACGCGGCCTACTTTTCCTACTTCTTCCTCCTTCCTGTACGCTTCAGCCATCACTTCCCTCTGTCTCCCAACTTCCTTCTCCCCCCTCTCTTCCCCTGCACCATAACCCAGCCAATACATTGTTTTTGTCTTTGTAGCAGAATGGGCGATCGGCCATCCTGAAGTCCGACTATTTTTATCCTCGTTTGTTAATGAGGCAGCAGGAAAAGCAAAAGTGACTATTTGTCACTCATCCAGCCTCTATGTAATTCTTATTCTACCTGTTAATAACTTTCTTCTACATCTCATCTTTCTTACACTCACAAGTATACGTAGATGCTATCACAGTGTGTTATCACTGGAAGACATGCTGTGTAATCCCTGTAGGTGGCCTCTGTGACCTACTTACACATACAGCTTCCCTCACTGATAAGACCTTATTACACACAATATGCACCTGTGTTGTCATTTCATTGGCTGTGTGTGTGTATGTGCTGCTCCTCATCAGTATGTGACTGGTGGCTGTTGGGGATTTCTCTGATTTTACGCTCACATCCCTTTTTAAAATTATTTATTTTGGCATAGTTCATCTTTCACTGTGGGTCTCCTCTAACTGCGTTATGTGTGTCCCGCTGTTTATAGACACAAGTAAGTGTGTGTTGGAAGTTTTAATTAGACTTGAGGTCGGTTAGAGTACTGTGAAATCAAGTCAGTATAAAATAAAAGCTGCTGACACATGAGAGTTTTTTTTATTCAGTCTAGTCTCTGAAGAAGTCATCCGTGGAGAAACCCCGACTTTGCTTCATTGCTTTCTCATCACTTCCCTTTCCAGAGATGTTTACAGTAGCTATGATAGGCCTTTTAGTTGCAATACAAGGCCAATGACCTAGTGTGTGTGTGTGTGTGTGTGTGTGTGTGTGTGTGTGTGTGTGTGTGTGTGTGTGTGTGTGTGTGTGTGTGTGTGTGTGTGTGTGTGTGTGTGTGTGTGTGTGTGTGTGTGTGTGTGTGTGTGTGTGTGTGTGTGTGTGTGTGTGTGGCTTATGTTTTTCCGGTGAGGGAGCTGTATCTGGCATTTGATCTGTCCAAGCCTGTAGCTGCTACACAGTCCCCTGTGAGAGGAGTAGTACTATGACCTACACACACACACACACACACACACAGACACACACGTATGAGCACAAATACGCTCTCATAATGTCACATCTCATTCTGCTCTGTTCTGCTAGGCAGCCTGCAGACAGACAGTGTGTCAGTCTGTTGCTCTCTCCCCGTCACAGCCTCATCGTGTTGGTGTGTGAATCATATTTGCAAGCTTGTCAGGAAGAGTATAATTAAATTTAAAGACCGCACTAAAACAGGTCTATGTGTAGGTTCACAGTATCGGTTTGTTTCTCATGTGATGCTGGTGGTTCAGACTGAGTAAAGTTTTGTGATGTCTAATTCCAGTTCAGCCAAGATTGATGCTGAAAATGTTTTTCTCAAATAAAAACAACAGTCACTTGCAGTTATTGTGCAGTGTGACCTATAGACAGGTGGCTGTTCAAATAGTACTGCGTTCATTTGAACAAACTACTTTTATTTAATCTAGTCATAATAAATGAATTCTTGCTGAGGTCTACCTGACCAATATGTTGCATTTATAATTTACAGAGCTCTTTAAAAGTGTGAGGATTTAGTTTTTCTAGTCAAAAGCAGACAGTGGGTCTATATTTTATTACCAGCCATTATCACATAAACACATCTGTGCTGTCATAAATCCTTTCAGCAATAAGTCTGGACTCATTTTTTTCTATTGTCTCAGACTTGGACTCGTTAGTATCTGCACTCGGACGTGGTCTCACTAAATACTCAAGAACAAAACCATTAATGAGGCATGCTGGTTCAGAAAACAGCTATTGGTTTAATTCAAAATCCATCCAGAACGGGCATTGACATTGGGAACCATGGTTACCAGGTGGCCAGTACATGTCACTTGTAATCGTATGCCTGGCTGCCACCACTCATCTCACTGACAATGGCAAAAACATTTTTTATTTTTCATGGCCTTGACTCGGTCTTGACTAGTCCAGGTCTTGGATTTGTCATGGACAAAGGTGGTCCTGACTACAGCGCTGGTTAGAAGTCCTGTCCTTAACCAAGAGTGAATGCACTATCTGAGGCTACCGATACATTAGAAATATTGCGCTTCTAAAACCTCAGCACCTCTGTCCAGGCTGACATCCTATATGTATTTTTTACAGTGAGCTGATTGCTCAGCAGGCTGTTGAAGGGTTAGCCATGCAGCATAGGTTACCGTGGTGATGATCTACCTTGGTTAAAAGTGAGCCAGCTTTGTGATACCAGAAAAACTGGTTAACTGATCTCATGGACGGAGCACTGAAGGTGTTTCTGGATGCTCATGGTGGAACAACACCTCTCTAGCTAGTCCTTGCACATGCATCACTGTAAACTGCACAGTCAGACTTCTTAAATGTATCAAACACCCAAACTGCGTATGTCCTTTGGATTTACTGAAAAGATTCCTGGTTCAGGATAAACCGGATTTGTCTTTCTTTACCTCCAGACCTCTCCGAATTGTTCCACACTGCACTGCTGTGTTCACAATCCTGCAGCGTGTGCCAATATCTTGTAGCCACCTTTCAGTGGAGATCACATCTGCAGCCAACAGTAAAAACCCCCTCCAGTCTCCAGACTAGTTCACTAAGTCAGTCTGGGAGGATTGTTTTGGAAATCTTCCCTCGTGATTCCCTGCTTTCTTTGTGTCTCCACTCTGAGGCCTGTCTTCCGGCCTTTTTCAACATCCCTCCCTCCCTCCTCTCTCTCCTCTTGTCTCCCCCTCTCGGTCTGCTCCACTCAGCTGCTCCTTTTTCTCGATGTGCTTCTTAACCTCTTACCTTCCTTCCTCTGGGCGTTCCCTTCCCCCCTTGCAGATTTAACAGTTTGTCTTTCAAATCGTTTTCAAATAAGCTGTATTAAAATGGAAAGCAGTGGATGCTTTTCAGGTACATTAAACAGCAATTAGTGCATTTCATTTACCTTGTGAGTACACCACAGAGACACACAGTGGAGAAGGATTGCTGCTCATACAAGAAATGAATAGGTACAAAGTTGAAAAGAATTTCTGTCTCATCTTTCTTTCACTGTTTACAACTTATTGAGTGTCTTTATCTTATCAGCTCCTTTTCTTTGTGTTCTCGTCTTTCTCACGTTTTCTTTCGTAGTTCTCTTTACTGCATATAGCACATGGAGCCCACATGTTGGGCAGATCAGTCTTTGTGTCAGACTTCACAGTGTGTGTGTGTGTGTGTGTGTGTGTGATTGTGTGTGTGTGTGTGTGTGTATGAGTGAGACAGCGTCAATATGTCTGCAGTGTAAGCATGTGTGTGTTTGAGTCTATGTACACCTTTGTGTCTGTCTTACAGTGCTTTAATTTTGAAATTCAGTAAGAATGCCTGTGTGTGTGTCTGTTTGTCAGTGTATGTACTTTTTGTCCCTCTTCTGCTTCAATGTCTTACTCTCAGCTTTTGTGTGTGTGTCAGTATTTTTGCACATTTTTGTCTGCATCGCTGCTTACAGCATGTCTGTTTGTCGACTTATGTGTGTGTGTGTGTCTGTGTGTGAGTGTCTGTGTGTGTGTGTTTTACTCTGCTGACACTAAGTCTGTCTGTCACCTCCAGTCTATCTCACACACGCAGGCTGTCCTGCTCAGAATTAAATCCTTATACTCCACCCTTTACACACAAACACACACACACACACAAACACACACACACACACACACACTTCACCCAGCTCAGACTTATAATGCCTATTTTATAATTCTTTAATCCATGTGTGTGTGATGTTGAGGACTTTTCACTTGAATAGAAAAAAGAAACCTACCACACAAATGTGCACACGCAGCATGCTATGCCTGTCTGTCTGTGCATTTGTGAGCGTGCATGAGTGTGTGTGTGCGTGTGTGTGATGGGGTAGGGGGCAGTTGGGCAGGTGCAGAGACAGCTGGTGTGGGCAACTCTCACCGAGGGGGAGGACGGGAGCGAGCGAGAGATTCCTAGAGAATGACATGAATATAGGGTAGCAATTGAGTTGCAGAAGAGGGGGAAACGAGTGTTTGTACGAGAGCGTGTGTTGTTGCCAGTGGTGAACTGCTTTGATAGCACACACTGAGCTAGTGTGTCTGAGTGAGACAGATGGAGAAACGGAGAAAGAGAGGGAGACTATTAAACCACTTCGTAAAGAGCGACAGATTAATCGAGAAAAAAAAGAATTGCTTGGCTTAAGGGAGAAGGCGCGGCGAGGAAGGGAAAGAGAGAGACAAAGACGAACTTACAGCGAACTGAGTTTTCACTTTTATTTATTTGATAAGCCGTATATCTCTGCGCTAGAGGCAAGTGTGCTCTTAAACTTCATGTTAGAGGTCAGCTTATCAGTATCAGGCAATAATTGCTTCGCTGGAATGAAAAG